>NW_012136969.1:269838-296172 GCF_000956105.1 Propithecus coquereli | reverse complement strand
TTCTATATACCTATTCATTTCTACATCCTACTATCTAAATATTAAAAGTATATAGTAAAAGTATGTGTGAATAGTTATAAATAATGGTAAGACTATAAACAAATAATAAACAAGAATGAGAAACACCAAATTCACCCTCAGTGTAGGGGGAGAAGAAGGGATGTAAATGGGGAGCTTCAACAATATTAGTCATGTTTTACTTCATACTCAGGTGATAAGTCCATGAGTGCTTATTCCATTTTATAAAAATCCTGTTTACTTGAAATATTTCACAAAAGATAAAAAAAAGTCAAGTGACTGATTTTACCTCTACTCGTAACCAATTTCCTTTGCAGTGGAAGAGGCAGATTTTCCCACAGAAGGGTAATGAAACGAAGTACTCAGAGGTCATGTGCTACAAAACAAAAACACGGTATTTTTATTACTCTTACCAAAGAGCATATTGCTACACCATTAGAAAAACAGATTGCTGTGGCATAGGCAGACTGTCATACCCACAGGTAATCAGACTTCCATGAGCCCTTTCCCTCCAAGGAGTGCACTGCACTGATGCAGCAAATGTACCAGGGTTATAAAACTTCTGCCTTGTTACTCATGCATTTGTTGACGTCAATGATTTACTCTCTCTACGTGTACATGGCTCATACAACAGCACTATTAAAATGTCTAAAATGTTAGCATAGAGGTCAGTGTGATTCATTTAGGCCCTGGCTCCACAAGTTACACGTGAAGAGAGGTGTTGAATCTGCCAAAAAAGCAGGAGAGCAGCATGGTTGAAAAGTGAGGAGGCTGGGTTAGCAGTCAGTAAGGCCTATTAACATCTTTTAACATTCAGATTCAAAGATAGGAAGATTTTAATTCCAAAACAAATGTTATCAATACAAATATGTATATCAGTGCCAGTGAAACCCCAGCAAGTCACAGCTGTAGGTCTCTTCATCTTCCTCTTCTGCTGTAGCTTGATGTTGGGGACCTATTCATGGTCTGTTTCTGTACAGGGTGAATGTTTCTACTCTCCCCAAAGGCAATGTCTCCACTTGGGTTACCAGGGAACTAGAAAATATCAAGAGTGCTTTTTTCACCAATACAGTTTATGAGAACATCCATACAAATGAGTCACTGGAGTCGGCCTCTTTAGGTGTCTCAGATTTCTCCGAGACAGACTAGCAAATTCAACTTCAGTAATGACCTTGAGATATATACACACACACAAATATGGATGACATCTGAAACACAAAAAAGATAAAGCTATATATCTAATGCCTCAATTCCAGACTGTAGTCTGAATGCAGGTTTAACCTGATTCAGCAAATATTTTGGAATACCCATTCTATGTAAAACACTAGATTAGGTACTGTGAGGGATGTAGAAAATTGTTAAGGCATCATAAGCCTATACTCTAGTAAGGCAAATGGCTACAATGTGAAGCTGAATCTGAGTGCCCTGAGGTACCCGATGTGCTCTGTAGGGTAGAGAGAAGGATTCACTTCCAGGGGTGAGGGGGCCAGGGTTTAAGAGGCAGTAGGGTTTAGTAACTTGGAAACCACAGCATTTTCTGGATTATGAATATAATGTCCTAATGGACATAAGCAAACCACTTCAGAAACTTAAAACAAAACCTCTACAGATCTTGATTCAGAAAAAAAAAATACTAGGATTAAAGTGTAAAGTGCTTATTAATACAATTTAAACTGCAGAACCACATTTACCAGGCAGCAGGTTCTCAGGGACCATAAAGAGCTTGGGGACTGATGCCTGAGAAGGAAGATAAGGGCAGAATTAAGAAAGCAAGTATTAGTCTCCTAAATTCCAAGGTTTCTCTGTTGCCTGAGGCAGATGAGCCAGCTGGCTCTAGCAGACAGAAGCACAGGCAACTGCATCATGGGATTGTCAACTACCTGTTATAAATAACAAATCTACCAATTGTTTGAGCACTTACTATATGCTAGGCTCTGAGCTAAGCAGTATTGCAATTAGTCCTCATGACAATCCTATAGATACACACGATTATTCCTTCATTTTACACTGCAGAAATGGTATTACATTCTTTTAAAGCTCTGAAGTCTGGTGCTCTTACTTACTATTCTAGAGATTCTACCTCAAACTATTAAAAAATTATTCATACTTATATAATTTAGTGAACCACTCTTGTTTGTAATTTTAGGGCTAATTTTAGATGTGGATGATATTCCACCATACCTTACAATGGAAGTAGTCTTCTATCTTATGTAGAAGGTCACTGAGCTTGTTTAGACCCTTACAAGGCACCTGGCAGTAAAGTGTCCCGTCAGAGCAAATATTAGTCACTTTGACATTTGTGTACATAGCGTCAACCTAGAATAGACAAAAGACACCCCAAGAATGGTTGAGAACAGAATGCAGCTCTCACCTACCTAAGGGGTATCTACCTAAATATCCCATTAAAAGTTTTTGCATTTTAAAATCTTCTAAGTTAGAGGACAGATAGGATGAAATGAAATTTGTAACTTAACTGTAAAAAACTAATTTGGATTCCTTTCTTTTCAAAAGGAATATCTAGTATTATTTGTGTTGGGCACAAAATAGACATTCTGCATACATTATCACATTCCATTGTCTGAAAAGCTAAGAATATCCTTAACATTAATTTTGTCCCCATTTATTTAGAAAAATAATTATTACATAAACCATGTTTTTGCAACATTAAAAAAAGTGAAAATAAAAAACTCTCACAAAATCAACTGGTTTATCAGTCTACTTTCTAACCTATGTCCACAGGCCACATAAAATTTTGTAATTTTTAAATACTATAATAAAGTAAATATTTAATTTTAGCCATTTTTAGTCAAATCATAATATAAAGACAATTTGCAGTTGTTCTACTTACTAAAACAAAATTTTTCCCATTGTTTTTACAAAGTCTTTAAAATGATCATCTTAAACATTTCATCCTATTCTCTAGAGTGAATGTTCTATCATTTAAGGTTTCCTTATTTTGGGGCATTTATGTTCTTCACATTTTAAAAATGCTAAAACTAATAATAAACATCTTCATGGACCTGATTTTCCCTTTTTTATATTATCTTCCCTTATTATCTTTATAGAATAATTTCAGGGCTTTCTCTACCTGTGGAAACTGACCAGTTCCTCTCTCTGGAATGAAAAATATATATTTATATATAAAAGAAAAAATAATTTCATATAAAATCAATATATGTTTGTTGTAGAAACTGGAAAATAAAAAATCCAATTCTTAAGAAATAATTACTGTTAATTTTTTGGCATTTTTCCCCCTTCCAGCTCCCCCTCTCCTTTTTTCCCTTAATATATAAGTAATCTGTCTCTCTCATTTGTTAGCCTAAAATTTATAACATTCTTTTCTGATGATTTTCTTTCATACAATATGTGTAACAGATGAGAATGGCGATCGCAGTGGTACCTGCAGGTGAACCTCTAGTGACTTGTCACATATGGCCTTCAAGCAGGTGGCATTGATATTGACATCATCATCTCCTGATGTATCGTACAGAACAACAAGTGGAGTATCAGCTTTGTCAAGTATTTCCACTGCAAAGATCTTTCCACAAGTTAAAGATTCAACCACCTTCACTAAATCAGGATCATCGCTTAGAACTTCCAATCCTGAAAAATATTGAATATTTCAATTTCTACTTAATTAGCAAAATAATTTTAGGATGGATAGATTGTATCTGTCTTGACCACTTATTAAAATTATGAATCTAACACAAAATTGTTAAATTTTATATGAAAGCTTTATTTTATAATCTTTTATGCCTTACTCTTTAGGTTTTAAAAAATATAATGTGAATGCCCTTTTGGATGATATACTAAAGCAGGCAATCTTAAAAAAAGAAGAAAAACTGATGATCAATAAGAATTTCTACCTTAGGAGAAACAGCTTTCACTTTATATACACATGTATATTTCAAACAAAAAGACTAATACACATAAGAAGCTATCCTGTCTGCCAGTCATGAATCTGTAATGTTCTTCCTCAAATTCTACCCTTGATTTTTTTCATTTTCTAATTAAATATATATAATTCTTTTTCTTATAAAATGAACATACATACTTGGAAATTTACACAAGCACTATTGTTTGTTTCTTTTTAAATTATACTATTATGACCCTAAGAATACCAAAGAACCTTCTGATTTATCAAAGAAAGATTAATGTTTTAACATAATACAAGTATTAGGTGAATTTTGTTGTAGTCCAATTATTCTTTACATTATTTGAAAATTGTAATTCCATATATCATATATCTGACAATTCTAAGTTAATCTAGCGAACTAATGAAAGCTAGCTCATTATTTCCCCCAGTGGTGCCAAAGTGCCAATTTCTATATTTTTCCCCTTTAAACCCATCAGCTAAAATTTAGACTCCTCCTGAACTACTCTCCTCTTGTTCTGTTCTCCAGACACATAACTTTGTAGCTTTTCTCAAAGCCTTCATTTCAGCATACTAACTCTTGTCATGCTCTTTCCAAAACCAACACCCACAGGTTCCTACTAGGCTTTTAAAATTTCTTCAGGTTTATCTCACAGATAGAGTCAAATTCAGCTCTTGTGACATAAGGACTCATCCTGACTGGGAAGGAGGAGTTTATTTCTTCAGAAGACTAGTTTTCATGAAAGAGTTATGATCCTTTTCTGCATTTGGCTCGAGCTCCCATGGCATGAGGCATATTTCAATGCCTTTTCCTCATCATGAACGTCATATGACCACTGTGTCCTCTACACTTTAAGTTTATCCCTATAATGTCACTCTCTACATGTGCATTCCTCTATGCTTCCCTGAGGAGGAAAGAAAAGAATAGTAATATATGGACTATACAAGATACTACACATGACCTATAGCCAAACTCATGCTTGGGCACGGGAGGGTGTCAGGCGCAAGCACCACCACAGTCCATCTCAGTGGGAGAGGGCTGAGGGTCACCTCACAACACCTCGAACAACGGGACTGATCAAATCCCATGATCCAGGGCCATCGACTGTTACTAGGGCAAGTTAGAACAAGAAAAAACCCTTTAAGATGACCAACAGACATTTTTATAATAAATTATAATAAATATATTTTTATATATACAACATAAAATATAATAAAAACATTGAAACATTCTTATAATGATCACATCTTACAAAGAGCATGTTAAATACAAATTTATTTAAATCTTTCAAGAAATAACACATTGTAACACCTTGAGATACCCAGTCCATTTTAGGACTTAAGCATCCAAGAGTATGGTGGTAATAACCTATCCAAATGGAGAGAGTTTATAAGAAATTCCTCTTACCTGCAAGCTTACATTTTGTGGCTTGGAACGAGAGTGAACAAAACTTCGGGTTCAATTTGTATGCTTTGCTCTTCTCAACACTTTCACTAAAACCATAGTCAACATAGCATACCTAACGATAAAAAAAACCCAACAATGTTTAGGCTCAAAGTTCTCCTTCCTCACTTAAAAAAAATCATTTGATATACATTTAATTGGCTCCATTTTATTCCATAATCAGCAAGTTAAGTAGTGTCAGTGGTGTCACAGGTGCCTGGAAAATGTCAGGGGAGATTTCCCCTGACTTACCCCAGATGAGAAAGGCTGGGGCTGAGACCAAGGAAACCAGGGCTCCTGGTCAGGCCCCAGGCCCCTACCTCGCCCCTTTGTGAGACAGCTCAGCCCTGTTGCCTTGCTGCTGCCAATCTCTCAGTGGCACATCTATCTGGTTCTGCCAACTCTGCCAGCCCCTTCCCCCACTTTCACTAATAGCATAATGCCTGTATCACTCTCTCTTTTTTTTTTAATTTAATTT
This sequence comes from Propithecus coquereli, assembly GCF_000956105.1. Lineage (NCBI taxonomy): Eukaryota > Metazoa > Chordata > Mammalia > Primates > Indriidae > Propithecus > Propithecus coquereli. Next base: position 290,358 of record NW_012136969.1, on the reverse strand, counting down.
TAATTATTATGGGTACATAATAGTTGTGTATCTTTATAGAGTACGTGTGATGCTTTGATACAGGCATATAATGTGAATTAATCCAAACATGGTAATTGGGGTATCCATTACCTCAGGCAGTTAACATTTCCTTGTGTTAGGAACATTCCAATTCCACTCTTTTAGTTATTTTAAACTATACCCTAACTTATTGTTGGATTATAGTCACTTTGTTGTACTATCAAACATTGTTCATTCTATCTAACTATATTTTTGCACCCATTAACCATCCCCACTTTATCCTCCCCTCCCTGCTACCCTTCCCAGCCTCTGGACACCATTATTCTACCTTTGTTTCCATGAGATCAATTGTTTTTGATATTTAGCTCCCACATATGACTGAGAGGTTTGTCTTTCTGTGCCTGGCTTATTTCACTTAACATAATGTTCTCCAGTTCCATCCATGTTGTTGCAAATGGCAGGAATATTCCATAGGTACCACAATTTCTTTATCTAGTAATTCATTAATGGACACTTAAGATGATTCCATATCTTGGCTATTGTGAATAGTGCTGCAATAAACATGGGAAGGCAGATATCTTTTCAATATACTGAATTCCCATTCTTTGGATATATACTCATCAGTGGGATTGCTGGGTCACATGGTAGTTCACATGGTAGTTCTATTTTCAGTTTTTTGAGGAAACTCCATATAGTTTTCTACATTGGTTGTACTAATTTACATTCCCACCAACAGCGTAGGAGCATTCCCCTTTCTCCATATCCTTGCCTGCATTTGTTACTGCCTGTCTTTCTGATAAAAGCCATTTTAACTGGGGTGAGATGATATCTCATTATAGTTTTGATTTGCATTTCTCTGATGACTAATGATGTTGAGCACTTTTTCATGTATCTGTTGGCCATTTGTATATCTCCTTTTGAGAAATATCTATTCAGATTCTTTGTGCATTTTTAATTGGATTATTTGATTTTCCCCCCTATTGAGTTGTTTGAGCTCCTTATATATTCTAGTTATTAATCCCTTGTCAGATGGGTAGTTTGAAAATATTTTGTCCCATTCAGTGTGCTGTCTCTTTGTTGATTGTTTTCCTTTGCTGTGCAGAAGCTTTTTAGCTTGATGTGATCCCATTTGTCCGATTTTGCTTTGGTTGCCCGTGCTTTGGGCATATTACTCAAGAAGTCCTTGCCCAGACCAATGTCCTGAAGCATTTCCTCAATGTTTTCTTTTAGTAGTTTCATGGTTTCAGGTCTTAGATTTAAGTCTGTAATCCATTATGATTTGATTTTTACATATGGCAAGAAATAAGGGTCTAGTTTCATTCCTTATTCTTCTTGAGTCACACACTTCTACCTGTTCCCTGGGCAGCAGCATTTGTTCCTAGAGAGAGCATCATTCTTGTGGTATCTATCAGATTCTAATCCCCAAAGCAGCATTTGTGATGGCTGCACTCAGCTATTGTGCTTCCAGGCGCCAAGATGCTTCTGTCAATGACAACTATGATGTCATGGCTGGAAAACATGGAATTCTACACTGAAAAAAATAGGTACTCCTGTTTTTTTCAGGGATGTGAAGCTGGGTTAGGCCTTCATCCAACTCAATGAAAGGATCCAAATCTGCTGGACAGAGTTCTGTGTCTGTAGGAATCTGTATGACTCTTTCTCACCATTAGCATAGATCACTAAGAGCTTAGATATTATTTTTAAGAGTATTTATAGAACCTGCAGTTGAAAGGACTATATAGACACAAAGACTTTTTTTTTTTTTTTGAGAAAAATAAAATCTAGAAACATTAAGCTGTGGTTTAGAATGATAACTAAGAAATTTGAGGGAAAGTGCTGAAGACCTAGTATGCTTCTCTAATTAAAGCAGATGATGGTTTTTAAAAAAAAACCCAACAACAACAAAAGCCAGGGCAAAGGCTTGGCTAAGAGATACCAACAAATGCAGAGGCAGGTCCCTTTTCACTTTCTGCGGGAAAATAAAGTTCACAGGTCAGCTTCTTAGTACTTAGATTATAGTACTAACCACACAAAACAAAAATTCTCCCCAGCAGAGAATCTAAGGAAAAAAAGAGGCAGAGAGACCACTAACTCCTTTCCCTGACCATCTGGTAAGTGGACCTGTGGACCTGTCTGCCCATATTAGAAAGATCATCCCCTAGAGTGCACATCTGACTCAACACTGTCTTAGGTGTAGATCGTTGGCAGGGTCCCATGTCTGGCAGTTGGCCATTTAAGTGCACAAGTCTATTTCTCCAATCCTAGATTAGCACCTGTTCTTCCTTCTCATAGGCCTCAGGAGTTAGGCAGCTCTCATTTCCTTTAATAGCCATCACCACCTACAGCTTGGATTCTGCTCTTCCCAGACCCAAAATGGAGATAACATGGTCTGACAACAGGATATATCCTGTGAAATCATGATTCTTGGGAAATTCAGGATGTATTCTTAGCACAAGAACAGACAAAAGAATAACTGCCCCAAATGCTTCAAAGTGTTTCTGTAGTGTTTGTAGCTTGTTTCTTTTCTTTCTTGTTTTTAAGCATGATGCCATGTACTTGTATGGCAGCTGCGTTTATAAAACCCTTGCCCATGGATTGCCCAGTGTGGCTCTCACTGCACCCTGTCCTTTGCTCTGTGAAGGCTGAGTAGTTTCTCTCTGTCATGTCCTGTGATCAGCACCAGGAGGCTCATAATCCTGGCATGGGCTCCGGTCCATTCCTGGTTCTCTGGCACCATCAAGTGGCCAAAGGTCTCCCAGCACTACTGAGGGACACCCAGCAGACACCCCTGGGTGTGCGTCTGGGTCAGGCCAAACTGGCACCAATCTCAGGGGGTAACCACATGCTCCTGTTTCTCCTACTCACCAGGGACCTGACAGGTGGGAAGCAAGGAGGAAATCTGTATCCACTGCCAGGCAAAGGTCAGTTCAAGAGAAGCAAGTAGCTAGGGTTTCTTCAAATAAAGGGAGAAATCATCTCAGCCAGCTTCATGGGGATGTGGAGAACAAGGTCAGGCCAAGATTGCTACAGCCACTGCTGTCTTAAGACTGCACAAGATACTAAGCTCCCTTTTTTATTCCTAATAACCAGCCCATAACTCTCAGCAGCAATGACATGGCTGGTCACCCCCTTCTTCATGAGGCACTTTCCTTTTCTGGCTTCCATGACACTACCTGCTTGGTTTTCTTCTTCTTTGGCCATCCTTACAGTCTTCTTTGCTCCTCTTATGCCCACCTCTAAATGCTGAAGTGTTTCAGGACCTGGTCCTGGGCCCCTCCTCTCCTCTATGGGTTTTCTTTCCCTAGGTGATCTTATCTAGTCCCATGACTTCAAATATCACCCATATGCTGATGCCTTCCGGTACCAGTGGAGATATATGCTGATACATCTCCAGCCCTAACCACTCCCTGAGCTCTAAATTCATCCATGTGAAATCTGATAGCTATTCTCAAACCTAATAGGTCCTACAAAATTCTTGATTGCCTTCCATACTTGTTCTTCTCTCCGACCTCTCAATTTTAACAAATGGCACCAATATCCATTCAGTTGCTCAAGCCCCAAACCCAGCAGCCATCTCAAATCTTCCCTTTTGCTTACCCCTCACATCCAACCAATTAGTGTACTGTGAGCTCTACCTCCAAATATAGCCTGAATCTCCTCCATTACCTCCATCTCCACTGCCACCCAATTCAGGTTACCAGGTAGCTGGCTAGTGCAACTAACCAGGGTTACTTTCCCCTTCTGTGCCCTACTACAATCCATCCGCCACAACAGTACCAGAACCACTTTTGAAGCATCTAGATGAGATCACATCACGCTGTCTATCCCTTCCTTCAGAGTTATTTTCTATCATAGCACCCTGATTATTTTCTTCATTGCACTGAAATTGTTTTGTGTATTTATTGCATTCTTGCTTATTATCTATCTTTTCTCACTGGAATATAAGCTTCTTGAGACCAAAGACTTGTCTCTCTTGTCCCCTGCTCTAGAACTGTGAAAAAGTGACTAAAAGTGCATCAGGCAGATACTAACACGATGATAGTATCTGATTTTACAGATAAGGAATCAGAGAAGTTAAATGACTTTCCCAAGGCCATGCAGTTAAAAATGGCAGAGCTGAGACTGAAATTCAGGTATTTCTGACTCCAGAGCTTGAATTCCCACATTGGAGGTATAGAAGAAAGAAAGCCCCCCAAGTGACTGCCCTATAGACTTCAGACTGGGAGATATCCTTGCATTATTTAGCACAGACATTGTTGTACTGTTAATATGTCTCTAGTATTTATGTATGGTTCTTCTCTTCATAAGAAATCCCTATGCCTTAAAACAGCTTAGCTTCTGCTGAACTTACTAAGAGCAGGGGGAAATAAATGGCCAGCAAATAGAAGTTTATCTAGGAACATTTACGGACAGTTACCCTTTATCAATTAGAGGCCTGGAGGAATGGAGGGAGTAGACCCTCCAAAGGCAAACAACCAAATACAGGCACAGTCAGGACTAGTGCCCAAGCCACTAATCATAAGCCCTGCACTGGTCGCTGGTCCAGTGGTCAACATGGTCCTTAGTTTTTTCCAGATATTTTTCAAACTCTATCCAAGCATAATTTATACTGAATAAAAGATACCCATTAAAAGTATATAGTTTGATGGGTTTTGACCAATATATATACCCATATATCACCACTGTAATCAACATATAGACCATTTCCACCAACCCCAAAAGTTCCCTCTTGCCCTTTGCAATTAGCCCCCCTGCACCTCCTGTCCCAGGCAACCACTGATCTGATTTCTATCACTGCAGATGAATTTGATCTGTTCTTAGACATTATTTATATGGAATCATATATTAATAATATTAATCTTTTGTGCCTGGCTTCTTTAACTTAGCACAAAGTCTATGAGATTTATCCATGAGACTGTACACACTAGTAGTTCATTCTTTTTTATTGTTGAATAGTATTCCATTACATGAATACAATATATCTTGTTTATACATTCACCTATTGGTGAACATTTGAGCTGTTCCCAGTTTGGGAATATTAGTAATAAAGCTGCTACAAATATGTACATCCAAGCCTTTTTGTGGACCTGTTTTCATTTCTATTGTGTAAATACTAGAGGTCATATGCTAAGTGTTTCACTTTATAAGAATCTGCCAAACCGTTTTCCAATTTTCAGATTTTTAAAGTCAATCAAATTACTTAAAAGTTGTGTCTCTGTAGATTTGGTTAAGGAATTTCCTAAATATCTCTGTGAATGGGAAAGGGTGGTTAGTGTGAGTTTACTTCTGGAGAGGGTCAGGACCTCTCCTATTGAACAAACTAGGTAAGGAAAAGAAAGCATCTCTTTCTATGTGTGCTTGTGCTTCAGTGGACAGTAACTGAGGGACGTAAGGCCAGGTTCAGAGACTGGTCATTTGCACCCAATGACACAAGTGGGATTATTGGCAGGGCTGACAGTGGCATATGGAATAAGGTTTTATATTATGGAACAGAGGCCGTAGAAACAGAAGTATATTTCCCAGCTTGCAAAACTTAGAGAAAACCAAAAGATCTTAGACATGTTTCCCCTCACAGCCTGAGAGTCCTCCGTACAAACATAAGGATGGCAGAACTGAGAGACAAAGGTCACCCTCCTACATGGTGTCCTTCCCATCAGGATGGATGGAAATGTTCCTTCCATTTCCCTTTAGAGAAGGGGAGACATCTTAACACTCAAGAAAGAAAAGACCTTCTCCTCACAAATTCTCTGTAAAGTACCAGGCTCATTATTCAAATGACAAATTCAAAACAAACACAGTTTCCACCAAGGCAGAAAGAAATGACACATCAAAAATAGTAGACAAGTACAGATTATCCCATGGCAAATGGAGCTACCATACAGCTCCTCTGCATGTTATATGGGGAGCTCTGAGGCCCAAAGGCACTACAGGGCTCAAGGAAACCGTGTTTCTCTGTCTCTGCGCTAAAGTTAAGAAGAGGCAAAGGACCAGAGGCTGCCCACCAGGAACGTGGCCAAGCCTGAAAGCCCGCTGATGAAAGTGAGCCTCCAACGAGCCCCCTTGGCCTTTCCAAGAGGACAGAGAGGGCAACACTGGGAGCAGCCCTGAAGAATGACATAAGTCCTGGCTGCAGAAGAGGGAGACAAAGATGCCATTTCCTCTGGTCTATACTGCTTCCCTCACTCCAAAGTACTGTCCTTGATAAGAGGCCCACAGAGCTCTGGTCAGCATTTATTATATATCCAGGGAATGGAAATAAGTGCCTTTTCCTAATTAGATCATGGGTTATGGATACTCCCATGGAGAAGAATTTTTTTCTTTAACTAAAATTCTAAGATAGTATGACTACAACTGACTTGAAAGCTGAGAGAGATAATCTTTTACAGTTACTATCTTTTCAACTTCCAGAGAAAACTACACACGATTAGAAAGGATACAGCATTTGCATTTGAAAAACGTAAAGAATCAACATTTACATTTGGCAAGTAACAGGTGTTTGCCTTTGCCTTCATAATGCTATGACAAAGTAAACAGTGCTTGCCTTTATTTTGTTCTCTTCTGTTGAGATGACCTGTGCCCGTAACCAAGCGTCTTCCTCAGCATTTATGGCCAGCAACTGCCCAACATGCACAGTCTGGACTGGTGTGACTCTAGGGTTCTTACTGTAATATTCCTTCATCTCATCTTCCATTAATTCCTGAGCAGCAGAATAGTCTTTGCCCACATACCTGAGTTAGTTAAAAGAAGAGAACACAAATGAAGCAACCCAGAAGGAGAAAAACTATGGCAATTCATTTATGCTGTTCTGTTTTCTCTACTGTCATCTTTGGTTCAGCCTCAGACTGACTTACATCAAGAGGGATGAAAACATATGTATTTAGTAAACAGTTATCTCTTGATAAAGGAAGACACGGTTTTATGGAGATCGTGAAAAACAAGACTGAGGTCCAACACACCACACAACAGAGCAAACACTGGGCAACAAGCCAGAGAATGAGAGAATGTAATGGTAAGCAGTGAGGGAGTGCTCAGGGAGGAAGAGGCTGAGAAATAGTCAGGGAAGGGAAGGGAAGGGAAGGGAAGGGAAGGGAAAGGGAGGAAGAGAAGTGGAAAATGGAGACACCAAGCGAGGTCTGGAGGCCAGAGCAGTGAGGGTTGATCATTTAAATTTATTGAGCTTTGCAAATGTTAAGGCACTGCCTAGGATTCTGCTGCACTCTACAACTCTGCTAAAGTGCTCATTTTTTAGGACCTAGAATCTCAGAAGCCACCCTGTGGCATTGCTATAGCCCTAGACACTCAACTGGCAGAGGCCTGGGCTGCAGCCGGTGACAGTGACGTGGTGGCCTGCTGAGCACAGGTTCCTGCCAGGGTGGGGAAGGTGATGAGAAGTGGCCTGGAATCTGCAGGAAGCTCCTGTACTCTACAGCAGCCAACAGAGAAGGATGGCTGCCCAGCTTGGGTGAGGGCAGTGATGTTACAGTTAGTATGAGAGTAGGTAGTGGCAGGGAAGAGGTCATCATACATTGTTCCCAAATTACCTTAGCAAAGAGGCAAAGAATGATGCATAGGCCAATTTAGGGATGTCATACATACAAAGTTTCACAAAGTTAATTTTTGAGAAAAGAGACAATGAATTCCCATATTTGACAGGAGGGTTCTGCCACAGCACCCCTCCAGGCCCTTTATCAGCCACAGACCCAGCTTCTGGTGCCTACTGCTTGCCTGGGTGAAGATGTGGGTACACAACATGGCTCAGGGTCTGCCAAGCCTTGGGTGGGGTAGGAGCCAATGCCCTAGGGTCAACCTAATGGCAGACATTACCCAATATGCTTGCTGGTTGTCAGCCACCCTGCTGAACATGTAGAATGCTGACACCAGGATTCAAATTCACACCAGAAAAAAGGGGTTAAATAATCTGAAGACCCTGGAACTAATCATCCTGGAATAGATTAGAACACTCATACTAAATTCCTAGAACTGATCCAGATTCCTGCCAACCCTTGGTAAGAGCATCAGAAATAATGATTGATCCATTCCAGTGCTGGGCACTTGGTCTCCTTCAAAGGAACCAATGAACATTGGGAACAGATACCAAAGGATCCTGCCATGGACGTAGATTTAGGTTTTCTTACAATGTTAAATGGTAAAAGTTACAAATGTACCCCTCTACATCTTTCCTTTCCTTCAATATATTAGTGAACCATAAGGGATCCCTATCCCTTATCAGCAACCTATTTATATCTTCAGGCCACACCACATCTTAGAATAAAAGCTTTATACATGCACGACCCATATATAAAACAGGACCTCTCTAAAAGCTTCCATAGGTTCTTATAATTTGAGCATCTGAAGATACTAGGTTCACTCTATTATCTACTCAGACTTAGTTTGCTCAAACGGAACAGCTTTCATATTTTTGAACTCTGAAAGATGTTAATTATTTTATGTGGTCTTTCTTTGGGCCTTTCCAGCTCAGTTATGGGTCTCTGGAGTAGTGATAGCCCAAACAATACGGCCATTTTGGTTGAAGGAGCCTGGATTCTGTTCTGCTTCAGCCTTTTTCTGATCTGTACAGCCACAGCCACATCCAGGCCTGGTGCCTCCAGAGGTTCTACTACACAGGTTCCCATTCTTTTCCTGAGTTGGAAACCGCAAATTTTAGTCTTTCTATATTTTCTATGTATTCTGTATATTCTCCAAAAGTCCAAGTCAGGTGCCTAGAATCGGACTATTGTTTGAATTCCAGTTACCATTAGCTAGTTAGGCAATGACTCCCCTTCTTCCAGGCAATGATACTGAAAGGCTCAAGGGACCAGAGTACCTTTGGGTCCAAGGTCTAATCTGATGTGTTATATGAAGAAGGCAGTTTTTAGCTATTTTGACTTTTAGGAAATGCTACATAGTCCTAGATTAAATAGTATTATCTACTATGTGGGGGACTTTTTTTTTTAATGAACTAGGTATAGCTTTTGACATATATAGCTACCAGCATGCTTTTGACATAAATTTTTTTCAAGTTCATATTATCATTCCAATTTTTAAAGTTGTTAGTAATTTCTTCTCACAAGAATAACCGTATATTTTAACAAACTGTGTTTTAACATTTAACAAATATTAAGAATATATACTTCACAATCATGCTAGAACTAAGAATATATTATTCTTCTTTCAACTGTTAGCATCCAATGAAGAATAGTGAAGTGAAAACAGTACACCAGGATCCTAAAGAATCAGAAAATGAAACTTGCCTAATAACCACTTCATTTGTGTTGCTCAGCTCAACCACCAACACAGATGGGGATGCCTCGGTCGGAATGATCAAAGGAGGAACTGTTATGTCCTCCATAAAGGTATCGGCATTTTCAGCCATATTTTCTTCTAATTGCAAATATTCTTGTTGAATCATAGCCTTGATATCACCATCACCACATGCTTTCCCTTCATTCTTTAGGACTTTGTCAGTGGGCAATGGAAGTTTAGCATAGAGAATGGCCTTCTGGGGATTTCCAGAAATGTAGTCTATGGTGCACACATCAGAAAGTGAGGCAAGATTTTTTAAGGCATCCTTGGGGATTTTCACTTTGTACATGTCCTCAAATGCTTTTGGGAGTGCACTGGCCCAAAGGCCACTTGAGTATTTCACCAGCAGCTCTGCCACTTTCTCTTTAAAGTCTCCTGGTATAACTGTTGAACACCCTTTTGATGGTGATGTTTGCTTGAGAGCAGGTAGCGGGGATGGAGGTCCTTTTTCAGTGTTCAGTTCACTTCTCAGAAGCTGCTTTCTCTTAGCTGGATAAAGAAGTAAATCTTGGCCACCACTGCCAGGCTTTTCCACCTGAAATTTTTAAATAGAGTAAATAACAGATATTTCAGTGGCTATCAACAACCTGAAAACACATTAATGCATTTTCAATTTGAGAGTAACACTGTTTTCAAACTAATCAAGGAAACACAAGTGTACAATTTACTCTTCTTAATTACTAAGACTTTAATGTACTGCCTTCACCTGCAAATAACATGAGCCACAATTCAGAAATAAAGAGGAAAATAAAACAGTATTAATTTCACTTGTGTGGCATCTAGACTCCAGCTGCCCTAGGAAATCATGAGTGCTATTTTCTGTAAAGTGTACTTCTCGTTTAGTTTTCTCTGCCAAATCCAAAGCAATAGCTTACTAAATTGACTGAATAAAAGGTGAAAATAAGTTGTGAAAAGGTATCAGAACTTTAAGGAATAAACCAGGAGAGAAAACCAGGAAATATTTAGACAAAATAGGAGTGCCATCTCTCTTCTTCCTGCAATATCCTGAGAAAACCCTCAGCCTTCCATTATTTAGAGAAAGATGATTGAGAGTACAGTACAGTTTTAAAACAACGACAGCAGGAAGTTAGCTTAAAGTGTTGTCACTCCAATGAACAAGTGTTAAAAATACCAGGCATTTGTATGCATCCCTTCTCTAATTTTGTTTGCATACTGTTCCTGAGAGGCATGGCTTGATGGCATCTTTTTATATAAGGGAAGAAAGAGAAAAGAAACATGTACAGCACCAATTTTTCCAAGTTCTAAGCCTTTCTACTACTAGACCAGGGGTCAGCAAACTACATCCCACAACCCAGTGCAACTCACGGCCCGCGAGCTAAGAATGATTCTTGTATTTTCAAATGGCTAAAAAATTGAAAGAAGAATTATTTCATGACTTGTGAAAACTAAATGGAATTCAGCGTACATAAAGTTTTACTGGAACATAGTCATGCTCATTTGTTTATGTATTATCTACGGCTGGCTACTTTTGCACTGTAGTGGCAGAGTTGAGTGATTGTGATAGACTGTGTGTGACAGTCACACAGCTCTAAAACGCTTACTATCTGACCCTTTACAAAAGCAGTTTCTCAAACCCTATACTAGATTAGATTGCAGTTAATATTTCCTGCCTTCTGAAATGTTCCTATTTCATCAGCTCCCACTCAGCTGCTCCTTAGCTACAATTTAAGCCCTTAGGAGGATCCACGAAACCTGTGGTCCCCAACTCCTGAGCCACAGCCCAGTACCAGTCAGTGGCCTGTTAGGAAATGGGCCACACATCACCGCCTGAGCGCCACATCCCCACCCCCACCCCCAACCACCCCCGGATCTGTGGAAAGATTGTCTTCCACGAAACCAGTCTCTGGTACCAAAAAAGCTGGGGACCACTGTACTAGTATAGTCATACAAGCTTACAGGAAGCCCCCCTACCCAGAATAACACAATATTAAAGTATGCTGGGTGGGTGGCTTATTAGTAAAGAATACTGACTTCATTTACTTCACTCTCCATACAATGGAAGAGAGAAGAAAAATGTATGTACAAAGAAAGAAGGTGTTGTTTTGTTACCAGAGAAGAGCTTTAATTAGTCAAAAGACTAATCAACTAGGTATTAAAATAGATTCTTCTTGGTCTAACTACATACTCCAGATGATACACAAGAAATGAATGATATCAATGTAAGTACAAAACATTAGGTTTTTCTCTTCATTCTTCTGCCAACATGTGCTTAAGTTTTGAGGACTGAGGAAAAGTTCCATGCCTGAAAAGCCTAAAGCACCACTCAAAGTAGAGGAGATTAGTATATGCCTCACAGCTGCAGGCATCTCCATCGCTAGTGGTAGGCTCCTGCCAGCACCCTGAGACCCTCTGGATGGCACCTTCTATGACTGTCACAAGCTATGTATCTAATTTTAAGCCACAGCAACACGAATATTTGGAGCACTCCTCATCTTCTCTTGATGGTTAGTCCACTTCTCTAGGGACCCATGTTTGGAATCTTAAATTGTCAATCTTCAATGTGCTTCAAGATACTTAATAAGATACAAGAACACAGATTGGGTATCCACAGAAAGTTTGAAAAACACACTTTTGGAGCAAATGGAAAAAGAAAACAGAATTCTATGTGAGTGACTGACTTGTCATATAGAATCCCATTAATGGACAGTCAGGCGTCCCTTAATATGGGGATACAGTCTGAGAAACACATCATGCATCATTAGGTGATTTCGTCACTGTGCAAACATCATAGAGTGTACCTACACAAACCTATATAGTATAGCCTACTCCATTATATAGCTCCATTATAATCTTATGGGACCACCATCGTACATGCAGTCCATTGTTGACTGAGACATCATTATTCAGCACATGAATGTAATTTTAGATCTAGACGTGGCAGTTCTCCATATCCCAAACCTACAGCGTCCACCTTAAAACTCTCCTTCAATTTTCACTTACCAACCTCTTCTCAACACCTTATCTGAAGTGATGGTAGAGGCTAATTTCAGTGGACGACAACCCATCTTATTTACCTAAAATAACTTTCATAAACCCCATCTCCCCACAATCCACATGGCTTCTTCTAACTCGAAAGAGGGTAAGAAGGGTTCTTCAGCTTCATGATCCTTTTCTTTCCAATAAGTGAACTGAGGATAGGGGATACTTCCATGTTTATTCAGTCTCCCCTCCTTCCAGTCCCAATGCTGCCATTTCCATCCATGCCTTAGATGTGATCAGCACCAATTACCTAGCAATGAACTTAATTTTATCAAACCTCTGAACATGACCAGCACAATGAGTTCTTCCAAATAGGAATTACTGTCTCGACAGAAATTATGAACATTATGTTCACTTAGTGTGAGTTGGTCCAGAGGAAGAATAGAATTCCTATTTTTACTGGCCTTTATTCCAGAATAATGCTTAAAGATCTGAAGTACTAAGCTTCCAGAGCTGTGCCTGCAGCATTTAATTCAAGCTTTGCCAGCTGGCCTATAAAGTAAATTTTTAACCAATAAGCCTGAATTTATCCAAAGTCCAAACAATAGCCAAATAACCATCTAAACTAGAAAACAGATTTCTCCCCTCAGCAGTTTTATTTTATTTTTATTGTTTAACTACCCAAATGACTGGTTCCTTGCATTGTAGGCACTTTCCAATCTTTAATGGCTTCTTCTTTATCTCAAAAGTGTTGGTTATGTGCCTAAATTCCATTTGTTCTCCAATGATTCGGCCTCTTTAAATTCAAATGAGCATTTACTAAGATTAAAGATAGGCCTGACTCTAGGAACTGACCTGACACAACTGGAATTGATTCAGATATCCTCCAACACTTTAGGCAAATATTCATGGCTAAATTTAGTGATATGGAAAATATCCTGGTCCACATACTTCATTAACCAATCTTTGGAGAATGGCTGAAGGGTTTCTCAATTCAAAGGGAAAAATTCATGAAACTTCTTTTATTTTTAAAGTTAAAAATATAATTTAAAAGAAATGTCATTTTTTTCTGCTTAAACTTTTTAAAGTTTTCATATGAGTGGAAACTTGCTTTTCCTGGGCATTCTGCTGTGATCACCATCTGTCCTCCACAAAGCACGCCGTCTCTTTTAAATTTTCTGGCAAATGGGCTTAGGAAAGAGATCTACCACCATAACTACCCCCTGCCAACAAGAATCTCCCCCAAAGATAAGGAATTGCTACAATGTGACTTACAGTGTGGTGTCCACTCTTAACTGTGCTCTGTGCATCTGATAAGACTTACATGTTCATCTCCTGCCTCATCCCCCAAGATAGAACAGCCATATTCCTGTCTTCACAGATGACTAAGGTGAGTCAATATCTACTTGAAACATGGTTTTTATTATTTCCTTAGTGTGACAATCAGCTACTAACCATTTCAGGGAACTTCTCAGGAGGGGGCTTTTTATAGCTTCTAGTTCTTTTAGTCCACCTGGTTCAGGTATATACCTGAGGAGGGGATCAAAAGGCCTCCTCTACTGCAGGAGGAGACTGAGGATCATAATCCTGCCCTTGTCCTGGATGTTTTCTTTGTTTTGTGGCTCTACATTTTTCCTATGGCTTTGGATGTCTACCCAAAAAATCACCAGTCCAGAGATGGAGAACTGGCATGATTATAATTCCACACGCTATGCATGGACGCCCACCCCACCTCCCAACAGGAGGGACAGGTAACATAAAAGAGTAGCTCCCTGCACCATGGAGTCAGGCCGCCTCCTTTGGCGATCATCAGAAGATTCTGTATCTAATATGGCTTAAACTTTCTACTCACAGATGCATTATATTCAGCTTGCTTTCTGCCTCACTTGGAATCACAACTTGAACGAGATAATTCTCTCATGCCCTCTGGGTTTCTCTAAGTTTGGAGGAGACACATTAGTTTGGCAGATGTGAGACCCAAGGACTTACATCAATTTCTTCAGGAGCCTGTTTGTTTACACAAATAAGTCTTCATCCTAACTTTCTTCTCCTCAATGCTATAAAGTCTTTATTTCTTCCTTTCTCGTTTTACCTGTGCTATAAACTTAAAGTTCTTAAAGTCAAATGTCTTTGAGTCTATGAAGGCTCACCAGCTAATTCTGCAGCATTGGCCTCTGGGGTAAGCCTTCTATCTCTTAGGGAATTAGAATTTTCTTTGGGATTCTATAACAGAATTGGTATCATCCAATTAAATCAAGGAGTTTTCCAAAGCATTTGTATGGATACAGTTTTGTTTCCACAGAGTAGTGGTTCTTTGTGTTGAAGCCTTAAATTAACTCTAAATTTCATTTTATATGGTCACCACCCAATGCAAACCTGAGATGGTACAGTAAAATCACATTCACCTGGAGACCTGCTTCCTAGCACTCCAAGCATCAGCAATGGTTATAAACTCAAACCAAAAACAGTTAAAAACCACGATAAAACAAACAACAACAAAAAGCTCAAACCAATTTAAGAATTTGACTTCAGCAGTGAATAAAAGACCCCTGGTTACCTAGCAACAATGAAAACGTCCAAGTGTTACTGGCCAGAAGGCTGCACCCTATGATTAGTCAGTTCACAGAAAGATTGACTGGTTGATGATCTCCTTAAGAGGTAGCCTTTTTATGCTAAAGCTGAGAAGTGCTGGAAAAGTTAGACAACTGAGAAAATGGTCCCCAGTGGCATCAGTGAGTCACAGTAAAGACAAACTGATAAGTATAGATCTGAAGAATGTAAGGGCAGCAGATGGGGCAAATACGGTACGCAGGAAAATACACTAAGATGAGCTAAAGCTAAACCCATCTAACTCAATGTCCCATCTTACATCCACAACCATCTCTGCAGCAGTTTACTGATGCTTGTGACGATAAGCCCAAGATACTCAGACACGGTTATAACTTCCCAGTCAATTCTGTTTAAGAAAATACAAGGGTTTGTGGCACATTCCATAGAGATGTAATCAAAGGTAAAAAGTAAAAAGATCCTTGCAGAGGGTAATCCCTGTTCACAAACCATCTACCCAGAGAAACTCTCCACTCTCTTGGATGAGTCATTTGATAGACTCTGTATACTTCGGGGCAATGTTCTCACTCCCACCCCTGTATCTAGGAAAGACTTCATTGATGCTATCTTAGACACACACTGCAACCATTTATTTTAGGATAAACTTCAAGTCATTTTCCATTAGCATGGCCCGAGGTTAGACCCCTTGCTCACATTCCTTCAGGAAGATAATGGAGTCTTCTCCTGGTTGAACATGTGCAGAGCTTTCTGGGATGATCTCAGCTGGCAGCTGTGATATTTGAGCCTTTCCTTGTTTTCATTACCTTTGCAGGAATAGGGCTGGGGATGGGAGGGAGGGTGGGAAGGGAGGAACCCCTTCCTCTATCATGGCAGAAACTCGCCTCAGTTTGGAGTTTCAGTTCCTTTGAATTTATTTCATTCACTGCTCCTTATTTCTTCCCAATTTAAAACTTTTGTTCTTCCCTCTTCAGCTTTTTCTGTTTTCATTAAGTTCCTGTGCAGAGCTTGCTGGGCTTGCCCCTGGTTCAGCAATGGGTTTTGGCCTGCTTTAATTTAAGCTGGGCTGCCCCTCAAAAAATTACAGCTCCTTTTACTTAACACCTGCTATGTTTCTGATACTGGACTAGCAGCTACTTTATATATTTTATCTCATTTTATTCTCACAAGCGCCCTATGACCTGGGTAGAATTAGTCTCCCATTTTAGAGCAGACTGAGGATCTGAGAGGATGATCTGTATGCTGAAAGGAATACAGCTATGAAATGACCAGGCAAAAGTCTACCCCAAAGCCCGAACTCTTTGTAGGGCACTATGGGGCCTTATAGGTTGTTTCTGTTTCCAGTTCCAAAACTGCAACATCACATTTTCCCTCAATTCCTCTATTCTGATTTTGCAACAGTACTATTTTCTCTTTATTCTATTCAGACGTTCGCTGAAATTAAAGTTAAAAATTGTTCCAATAATGTGTTCATGCCATTTTTTTTACTGGTGAAAAACTGGAAAAGAAGTTAGATTTTATTTTAAAAAATATAATGGCTATAATTCCAAGTCCTCAGTTTACCTTTTCATTGTGGCTTCTGCTGGCATTGCTATGTAGTGTATTCAAACCATTAAGTCTGAGGATAGTCACTGCTGTTTATGTTCCACTTCCTTAAAAGTCCCAGTTGCTTGTTTTTAACCCAGAAGTATCTGGGCTTTTTAAAAAGGCAATTCATTTTGCATGGGCTGAAAGATGCTTTATTACCTTATATAATTGATTGCCATAATTAAAGTTAAGTCAGATTCCTGAACATCCCAAAATATAAAAACACATCTCTATGTAAGTGATAGAACTGCTGTTGCTCCCTTTGATATTACAGAAATACTGTATCGATGCAATTCAGAATTTTAACAATTTTTAAGAGTCTGAGGTATTAGAGTATTAAACAACTTAAAGCTCAGTGATTACCAATGGATAGGAAAATGATGTAATAATAAAAATAGAGATTAATAGTGAAACATCTTTGATCATAGAAGCTGTGAGTAATTAGTGTCATTGGGCACTTTTTCCTCATTTACAACATTTTATATTCTCTAATTTTATGTTGTCATTCACGAAATGTTATGTTCTCTAATTAAGGGCTGGTATGCCTCCAGCCCAACTTAGACCGTCTCCCTGACTGTCTCCCAGTTGCCTCCCAGTAGTCTTGGGGCTACTGGCAGAAATTCTCCTCAGCTGAGTGCATCTAGACTGGCTAATAAAGGAGTTCCTCAGCTCTCTAACAGTTTTAGGCAAAGCACTGCAGACAGATATTCTGACTAATGTAGGAATGGAGAGGTCTTTCTCTTCACCCATGTTTCAGAGAGTAGAGAACTTCGACTAAATCTCTGGTGTTCAAAAGTCATTGGTGCAAGATTTGGAATTTTACTAGAAATCAGTCAGCCAGAGGCCATGGATCCTGAGTGACCTCAGGGCAGGGAGCTGCAGTGTTTCCATCAAACGATGACTCTTGAATGAAGCGACATGGCCTCTGCTTGTCTCTTGAGCTTCTTCATGAGCCACTCTTTTTTTTTTTGAGACAGGGTCTCCCTGTGTTGCCCAGACTGGAGTGCAGTGGTGTCATCATAGCTCACTGCAACCTCAAACTCAGGGCTCAAGTGATCCTCCTGCCTCAGCCTCCCAAATTGTTGGGATTATAGGTATGAGCCACTGCCCAGCCCAAGCCACTTTCTTCTTACTGAATTTCTCTTTCCTGAAAACGCTATGCTTTCCCATCTCCAGGCTTTGGCATAAGCAGTTTCTTTTGTCTGAGGTGCTTTTCTTCCCGCTCTTGGCGTAACTTATACCAACTCATCTGTCAGGCTTGGGCTTAAAAGCCACCTCCCCTGGAAGGTTTTCTTGACTCATCAGACTAAGTCAAGTCCTCCTGTTGACACAGTCCCTCAGCACTCTGCACTTCTCCTTCTCAGCAATCACAGGCTTATCATTATTTGCTCAATGTTTATTTTCCCTGCTGGACAGAAAGTTCCATAAGGATAAAGACTATATCTTGTTTACTGTTTCATCCCTAGCACCAGGTCAGCAGCTGTCACGTAGAAACATTTTATAAATCCTAGTCAAATACAACAGTTAAGAAGACCATTATTAATAAGACCACAGCTCTAGAACAGCCACGAAGTGTTGCTACCCTCCTGGGACCCAGTGGGAACTCTCGGATTCCAGTATCCTTGGACTGTAGCCTCACTGTCTTGGGATCCTTGCCTTTCCAAGATAGCTTCTGCACAATTTCCACGTCCCTCACAAGTTGCCTAGGAACACCACGGAACTGATTCATCACTGTTAATAACTCTCTATTCTCGTTAGCTTTGAAAACTCTCAGTATATGTTTTGCTGTCTGAGGGATCCAAAAGGTTAAGAATGGATTCAAAGCATCTGCCTGCATCAAAATGTCTTCCAACATCCTTGTAAAGTGGCTTATAACACATAGCTGATTAGAACCTCCACAAAGGTAAAATTTTGAAGCTATTTGGTCACTGAAGCTGACGCTGCCCATTCTGATATTCAAATAGAAATCCCCCCAAGTGGTTATCTCTGAGTGAAAGGACTACAGGGATTTTTATTTCTTTTATCATTTTTCAACCTTTTTTATATAGAATGGTTTAGGTGATTGGAGGAGAAAACACTTTTTTTAAAAAAGAAAGAAATACACCACAATTGGATTTCTTCTTCAGTTATATGACAAGCCATATAGAGAGATACCTATTACCAAGTTCTTTTTTATCCTAAATTTTCTGCACTGCCTTGAGACTGTCTGATCTTGCTTACAGTAACATTCACCCTAGTGGCATACTATCAGTGTTTCTGCTTTTCAGCAAGGTGAAAACAAGAAGTTAGAAGAAAGGGAAAATAACCATGGTCTAACTGTCTGAAGCTGTTTAAAAATAACAATGGTATAACTTTTTAAGACTGCTAAAAAATTTTCAGGAGTTAAAAAAACAGTTTTTAAAACTATCAATGGATGTCAATATGATTGGTGGTTTTGGGCACCCTAGTCACAATGCTTCACTAAGCAAATTATCGTCACCTAACAATTGGTAGTGATTACATCTGAACAGTCCTGCTCAAAGTTGAGAGACACAACATATAGATAGGGAAAGTATATTATATTTTTGCTTCCCACCCTTACTGCTTGTACAGAAAATAATCATAAAACAGAAATGAATTCAAGTATTGAAAAAAGCAACTAAAAAAAAGTCAGTTGTTTTAGCACCTGAAATTTAGTAGGAAACCATTCATTTTAGGTAAAGTTTTTACAGCAAAGAGAATATACTCTCTTACCTATAATCCTAGCAAGAGAAAATCTGGAACTTTGGAGACATGCAGAGTAGCAACGATGAAAATTTCCCAAAAAAGCCATAATTAAGCCACACAAATACTAGTAATTCTCATGGAGTATAAAACAACCAGAAACAATACATTAAGAAGAACCTGTGAAGTTTATTTTTAAAATTTTTACTCTAAAGAAGACTCCTTTATCAAAACTTAGTAAGGAGTTATATATGTTATCTTGGCAATAAAAATGTATCTTTTCATTGAAAACTTTCTATAAAGTTCATGAATATCTATGGATTTAAAAACCAAAGGAATCATACGCATTCTAAGAAGGGGCTACGAGCACGGAACTTCAAATCAAGCAGCCTGGTAAAACTTCGGAAAAGGTCCCCTCAAAGGATGGGAAAGTCTGAGGAGGTACATGAATGTCACTAAACTGATTGAATCCAGTGAGAACATTCTTCCCAGAATGGAGTAAAAATGGAATGAATTGAAAAGCAACCTTGGGAAATTCCATTATAAGAACAAACTCTACATTCCACATAAATCAGGAGTAACATTCTTATGAGTTTTTAAGCAGGGAAACAGCCATATTTCCAGAGTTTGACATTTCTCATTGTTTTCCCACTTTACACTGCATATTCTAACATTTGTCACATTGCCCTAATTATTTTTTCATGTTTGTTTCCCTCACTAGACTCTAAGTGTCTTAATCGCCTGTGTTCTTAGCATCTCAGACAGCAATTGGCACAAGTAGGTAGAAAGTGAATGGTGTATGAGCAAACAGGATGGATGAATGAATGAATGTCACTTGCCTGGAAAAGGGCATGGGACTCAAGTGGGTGACAGCAGCCCGGAGGAGAAAGCAGTTACAAAATACATGCTTTCTTTTCTTTTTTTTTTTTTTTTTTGAGACAGAGTCTCACTCTGTCACCCCAGCTGGAGTGCAGTGGCATCATCATAGCTCACTGCAACCTCAAACTCCTGAGCTCAAGCAATCCTCCTGCCTCAGCCTCTCAAGTAGCTGGGACTACAGGCGCATGCCACTGCGCCTGGCTAATCTTTCCGTTTTTAGTAGAGACAAGGTTGCACTCTTGCTCAGGCTGGTCTTGAACTCCTGAGCTCAAGCGATCCTCCTGCCTTGGCCTCCGAGAGTGCTAGAATTACAGGCATGAACCACTGCACTCAGCCTACATGCTTTCTTTAGGCCAGGTGCTTATAAAGAGGGAGTGCCCAACAGGCTTGGGAGCCAAAATACATATTAAAGAAATAAAAGCCCTCTATCAAAGCACATATAATCCTCATGTATATTTAATTCTACAAGCTTAGAAGCACCAAGTATCTGTTAATGCTACCCTTAAAAAGTTACATTTTAAATATATTTTATGTAAATAAAAA
>NW_012136969.1:267995-269253 GCF_000956105.1 Propithecus coquereli | reverse complement strand
GGGGAGGAGGGAGGAGGGGACGGGTATTTGTATACACAAGGAGTGCAATGCGCACCACCCGAAGGATGGACATATTTGAAACACAGACTTGGGAGGGGGGGACCAAGGGCAACATACGTAACCTAAACATCTGTACCCCCAAAATAGGCTGAAATAAAAGAAAAATAATTATTACTAGAAAGTTCAAGTTATTAAAATGGCAAAGCTATCAGTGTTTATTGGTAACAGTTCAATCAATACAAAATGGTATATTATCTCATAGTCAGTACATTTTTAGAATAATTTAAAACAAAGTATATAAAAACAGCAATTACAAAATCCAGAGCCCTCAACCTTGACATACTTCTATAAATAAGAACTGACATATGTTAATCTTAGAGATAAAGATTAATGAGGCAACATATGTAAACTGCTTAGTGCCCTCTGGATAAAAAGTAACATGACTAATAACTCAATATCTGAAAGTTGGGCAGGGAAGAGGTATCAGAAGGGAGGAATAAACAAAAACATACCGTGCAAACATGAGGCCAGTTTTCACACTGTTGTAAAATTCCTTGATTAAGGTCTTCTTTATATAACTCTTTGTAAAAATGTGGAAGCTTAGATATCCAAATGCCATTGTTATGCTTGTTTAGTATTTCCTTTATTCGGTTTTGAACCTCATCCATTTTATAAGTGTAAGAGGCAGGAGGCGTGACATTTGGTTTTTCAACAGTCTGATTTAAATTATCTTTAAATTAAAAAAATGATAGAATTACCAAAATGCTTAACGTTTTAGATTACCCTCATTACCTAGTATCTGTGTCTTCAGACTTTGTTCTGCTGCGGGCATATGGTGGCCAAGGGACTGAGAAGGGAGCAGGATTAGGCAAAGCAGCACCATGACAACCTTATTCTAAATTTTAACCCTGAAATAACCAGCTGGGTCAAGAGGCACCCACAGAGGGAAACTAGCCCCTTTATATGGCATGATGCTTTCAACATCAGGATGATTCTGCTAAGTAAGGAATAATTAACTTTATTATTTAACCAACTATTTTCTATCTGTAACTAAGGAAGATTAAATTTTAGACAACATTGGTATATATGCGACGTTGAATTTAAAGCTATATTCCACAAAGCATACGAATACTGCCTTAATTGTAAGATTGAAGAACATTTTATAGAAGATAAAAAATTGTACAGGTTTGAAGATTATAATCATTTTTCACCTTTATCAATGAAAACAAATAATTTAGCAATATATAGAAGTTCAAAA
>NW_012136969.1:266040-267770 GCF_000956105.1 Propithecus coquereli | reverse complement strand
TTAAGAATCTCTGAGTAAACATCCAAGGACAATAAAGAAATTTGAGTGATCACTATAGCTGACAGTTCTGGCATTTTAATTCATTCCAAATCTCTATGAAATTTCACTGAGATACAGATTACATTAAAAATTACCATCTACAAGCAAAATATATTCATGTTTTAATCAGATAGTATCTCTGCTGGGATTCAGTAATTTTTATTTTATTTTCCATTTGCTGGTAGAGACATATAGTCTGGTTTGGAAATGTCAGCCTCTGAGGACACCAGTAAGCCAAAGGGTGAGCTCTTCCTTGACAATGCATGGATGCTGACTGCTCTTCCCACCAGAGGGCAAGAAGATCTGGCCTTGCCAAGAGTTAGATTGGCACAGAGAACAGAAGGGTCCAGAATGTCCATATATGTGTCCTATTAAGCTACTTTAAGTTCTTCCCAAATGATGATATAACAGGGCTGGGAAGAAGGAAAAGATGAGTGTCTCATAACTCGCCAGGCCCTCCCTTAATGAGAGAGTGTCAGCAATTGAGTCTGCAAATGCACCTGCTCTGTGGGGCCACTGGAGTCAAAGCATCTGTACCTTTTGTTAAACAAATTAAGGAAGTAATCTAGGCTGCCAGCATGTAGGAGAGGTTGCAAATATACATGTGCATATCAGCTCTGCCAGGTCAACTGCAATCCTCCTGAAACAAGTCCTCTTGTTTCTGCAGAAAAAGCTTATACTAATTTAAGCCTCTAAAGGGATATCCAACTTTACTGAATAGTCGTGTTTCAGAAAATACATATGTAAAAATAATTCTTCAAAAATCATATTATTCAGTTAACTTCCGTAAGAACTACTGGAAATGTGTTCCTATGAAAAAAAGAATTTCAACTTAGTAAGAATCATGCAAAGCAGCAAATCATGTAAAATTATGTTTACATTTCACATACTGTAAGCACTGATTTGAAAACACTGTGTCCCTCTGGGTGTATCTATGAGCAGGGGATGTATACATTGGTTGAAGACAAGACAGGGAGTAGGTACATTTCTCCCATCCAAGTACTAACCAGGCCCGACCCTGCTTAGCTTCCAAGATCAAATGAGATCACGCGCATTCAGGGTGGTATGGCCATAGACAAGGGAGTGGGTACATTTCTAAATTCCATCTTCTCTAACTTCATTATATCTCCTATTGTTTTCTTAACAGTCATTTTGGATTTTATAACCTGAAGAATTATTTGCATTCATATTTAGATGCTTAATGGTCACTGTACACAGTTTAGAGTGCCAGCTTTTAAATGGGGGAGTATCTAAAACTCTTTTATAAGTTTAAGTCCCACATGTGTGTACTTTAAATCTAGAGCAGGGGGTTTCCTTTAAGTAAGGACTCAGCCTCCAAAGTCTCAGGGGCTTACGCCCTAAGGAGTGAGAGGGAAAGAAGGGACACAAGTATCTTTGCAGGTCACAGTGGTGGTGAAACAGAGTAGGTCAGGGGTGAGAAAGGCCTCAAGCCAGAATAATAATGATATCTTTGGAGGTATTACTTTTTTTAAGACCACTTTAATTCATGATTTAAAGCAATTAAGAAAGAAAGAAGGAGAGATACATTCCAAGTAGGAGAAGGTGAGAGCAAATGTCAAAAGCCACCACCAGATATTTCTCTTGGGCCCCTGAGGCTCCAGAAGCCAATCTCTACCATGAAAATAATGTTTAGAAAACATACCACTCAGTTCCTTAATACAGGTTCTTGA
>NW_012136969.1:262787-265060 GCF_000956105.1 Propithecus coquereli | reverse complement strand
AATATGGAATACTCTAAAAATTAGATCAACTATTTGAAATGAAGCACATTTCCTTATATATTTTAATTCTAAAAGAAATTATTAGATTCTAGGCTACCAATAAAAGCTTGCTTAGTATATGCAATTTTCAAGTATATAATATATTGACTACAGTCACCATGATGTACAATAGATCAATTGAACTTATTTCTCCTGTCTAACTGAAATTTTGTTTCCTTTGACTGATGACTCTACCATGTCCTCAACCCCTCAGCCTATGGTAACCACAATTTTACTGTTTCTATGAGTTTGGCTTTTTTAGATTCCACATGAGATCATGCTGTCTTTCTGTGCCTGGCTTATTTCATTTAACATAATGTCCTCTAGGTTCATCCATGTTGTTGCAAATGACAGGATTTCCTTTTAAAAGGCTGAATAGCAAGTATTCCATTGTGTATATACATTTCACATTTCCTTTATCCATTCATCCATTGATGGACACTTAGGCTCATTCCATGGCTTAGGTATTGCAAATAATGCTGCAATGAACATGGGAGTGTAGATATCTCTTCAACACACTGACTTCATATCCTTTGGATATATACCCAATAGCAGGGTTGCTGGATCATATGGTAGTTCTATTTTTGATTTTTTGAAGAATCTCCATAATGTTTTCCATAATGGTTTGACTAATTTACATTCCCACCAACAGTGTAGTAGGGTTCCCTTTTCTCCACATCCTTGCCAACACTTGCTATCTTCTGTTTTTTGATAGTAGCAATCCTACTGGGTGTAAGGCAGTATCTCATTGTGGTATTAATTTGCATTTCCCTGATGACTAGTGATGTTGAGCACTTTTTCATACATCTGTTGGTCATCTGTACATCTTCTTTTGAGAAATGTCTATTCAGGTCCTTTGCCCATTTTTTAATTGGGTTGTTTTCTTGCTATTGAGTTGAGTTCCTCACATACTGTATTTTGGATATTAACCCCTTGTCAGATGTATGGTTTACAACAATTTTCTCCCACAGGTTGTCTCTTCACTCTTCACTTTGTTGTGCAGCAGCTTTTTAGTCTGATGTAATCCCATCTGTCTATTTTTGCTTTTGTTGCCTATGCTTTTGGAGTCACATCCAAAAAATCATTGCCCAGACCAATGTCATGAAGCTTTTCCTCTGTTCTCTTCTAGAAGTTTTACAGTTTCAGGTTTTATGTTTAAGTCTTTATTCCATTTTGAGTTGAGTTTTGTATATGGTATGAGATAAGAGTCCAATTTCATTCTTCTGTAAGTGGATATCCAGTTTTCTCAGCATCATTGATCAAAGACACTGTCCTTTTCCCATTGTGTGTTTTTGGCATCTTTGTCAAAAATCAATAGACTGTAAATGTGTGCATTTATTTCTGGGCTCTCTATTTTTGTTCCATTGGTCTATGTATCTGTTTTTATGCAAGTACCATGCTGCTTTGATTACTACAGCTTTGTAGAAGATTTTGAAATCAAGTAGTATGATGTCTCTGGCTTGGTTCTTTTTTGCTCAAGATTGCTTTGGCTATTCAGAGTCTTTTGTGGTTCCATACAAATTTTAGGATTTTTTCTACTTCTGTGAAAAATGTCATTGGGATTTTGATAGGGATTGCATTGAATCTATAGATTGCTTTGGGTAATACAGACATTTGAAAAATATTAATTCTTTGCTTAGCTTTTAAAAATAGACTCCTAAACACTTTTGTACCATGGCTGTACCAGTTTACATTCCCAACAGCAATGTATGAGTGATCCAGTTTCTTTGCGTCCTTGCTAGCATTTGGCATTGTCACTATTTTTTATTTTAGCCATTCTTATAGGTATATTACAGTGATATTTCACTGTAGTTTTAATTTGCATTTCCCTAACAGCTAATGATATTAAACATCTTTTCATGTGTTTTTTACATTTAAAGTAAAAGTTATGTTAGGGCTTAAGTCTGCCATTTTATCATTTGTTTTCTGTTTGTTCCCTCTGTTTCTCATTCCTCTATTTTTCTTTGCTTGCATTCTTGTGGGTTACTTAAACATTTTTGAAAATTCGATTCTGATTTATTTAGTGTTTTTTGGTATATCACTTTGTGCAGCCTTCTTATTGGCTGTTCTGGTTATTACAATATACGTATATAACATATACCATATTCTATTAGTATCAACGTTTTACCATGTCAAGTGAAGTGTAGAAACCTTACTTCCATTTAGGTCCCTTTGCTCTCCCTACTTCATAAATAAAATTGTTTTAAATTCTTCCTCCATATAGGTTAAACACC
>NW_012136969.1:257945-260899 GCF_000956105.1 Propithecus coquereli | reverse complement strand
AAAACAGAATTTTTTGAAAACTGATTTAAAGGTATATTGATATGACAAAATTTGCTTTGAAAAAACACAAATCAGATGGAAGAGTGTGATACTGATGCATCCACATCAGGGTTCAGCAAATTTTTTTCTATAAAGGGTCCAATAGTACATTTTAGGCTTTGCAGGCCATCCAGTCTCTGTACAACAACTCAACTCTGCCACTGTTGTCCAAAGGCAGCCACAGCCAATATACAAACAAAACCATATGGCCATGTTCCAATAAAGCTTAATTACAAAAAAAGGCAGTGGGCCTGATTTGGCCCATGGATTGTAGCTTGCTGACCTCTGAACTACCTTATAAAACCATAAAATTTAGAGCCAGAAAGGAACTTGACATCATCTAGTTTAGCATTTTCACTGGACAAATGACAAAACTACAGACCCAAAAGATGAAATAATTAATTTTATCTGGCTAGTGAATGGCAGCACCCAAACTAAGACTTTTAGGTTGTCTTATTATTGCTAGTCCAGCATTCTCATTGATGAGTGTCTGATGCTACTGTATAATTATAGACATGATTACTGGAGCACAGTGGAGTATGTAACTTGATCAGATTTTACTTAAACTTCTAAAATTAACTATAAGAAAGTTTTCTGAAAAAGTTGTAAGTTATACTGAAATACCATCTTAGAACAACTTATGAGCGCTTTTAAAATGGATTTTACAAGGAGAGACTACCAGCAATGCAGAAAAAATACAGAATGGAGATACATTTAGAGAATGATGTTCAGGCAGCCAGGGAGAGCAGACTTACTAGTCATGATGCATTTCTCTTTACATGTGAACTTATATTAGATCACATAAAAAGTATTTCTTTTTTAACCTGAACATACATTTTTAACATTTATTATCCTAGGTTCACCAAACTTCTCTTTTCGATCAGACAAAACCCAAATACCTGTTGTTGGTGGACATGGTCACATGCCTCTGCACTGGAATGTCTTTGAATACTTCATTTCCAAGAGTTGTGTGTAATGTATAAGGTGGCATTTCAGCATCAGACTTAACTCCAAGAGAGTTTCCTTTGTCTCTTAACAGTGTTTGATTAGGTTTTTTGCTGATAGAAAAATCTGAAGCAAATCCTGGTTGTCTGAGGGTTGCTTTTGGTTTTCCTATGAAGTTAGGCATACATAATGGAATCGATTAGCTTTCTCAAACCCTAGTTTTATTATGTCACTGCTCCCCACCCCTCACCAGATGTTTTCTGCGGCTGTCTATTCTTAGAACAGTCTGTAAGAACACAAGGAGGTTGCCACTGGAGGGCTGGTCAGTAGGGGAAGAATAGATTGATGAGTATTTAGTAGATGAGGTTCTTCATCCACCAGACTAGCCAGTAACTCTCCTTCTACTCACTGACGGACAGTTCAGTGGCAGCCACGTCACGTTCTTACAAATGCAGCACGCTCAGCCGTACCTCAGTCTTCCCATCTCTTCTCCATCAATCCAAATTCTACCCATCATTTAAGGTCTGGGCTCAGACCCTTTGCCATGAAGTCCTCCATTACCATCTTTATTCATAATGATCTCTCCCTTGTCTAAAATGCTCATTGTGGCATTTAGTCATCTACTGTTTTGTATTATCATTGAACTATTTCACAAGAATTTAGTTTTAGACCTGACTATAAGCTCCTTAAGATAAGTGTTCAGTAAACACAGGCTGAGTTGTCTATAACACTTTTGTGTACTATATAATTCATGTTTTTCTGAAAATAGAGATTTTATATCAAAATACATGATTTGCTATATAAGACATTAAATCATATGTTCTTGGTTCATCTAACATTCTGGACAAGGCATTCCCTCGAATAATCTAAAAGAGAAAACCACACACTTAACAAGCTTAATTAAAATCTGCTGAGTTATTTTTATAATTGTAAGTCATGTTTACTTAATAATTTCAAATGCAAATGCCAGCTCCATGATTTTTCCCCTGACATACGAATGTTAGCAGATATATTTATCATAAATACAAGTAATATTCCCACATTTCTTATGACAATGTATTCATAGACAGGCCTTAAAATTTTAGCATACGAAAAGCCCCTACCTTCTAGAAAAAATGGCATGGTTTTCTTCACTCTCATCTGACAATTAACTTGCCGTCCAGTTTTCCTTTTAGAACTCCTCTGACGAGCCACAAGCTGAGCAATTCTTGCAGTTTCTGTGCAGGCCATGGCATAGCAGGTAATCTATTCATGAGAGGCAGAGTGGGAGGACAAACATTTCTCAGATTCCATGTTGCCCAGAGGCCAATTCTTAAAAGTGGATCTTAGTGAGCCTATGCAGCCCAAATCAAGCTGTATGCAAATATTCATGTGTCTCTCTGCTTAATAATGTTAGAACAAAATCATACTTTCTACAAGAGGAATCAAGCATAGTCTAGTACATTGAATAATCTTTCTCCAAATTGAAAATTTCATTTATTCCTAAAACAGGTATTTATAAGGCATCTACAATGTACAAGGTACTATGGGATTAACCAATGAACCAAAAGAAATCTGTCATCTGCATGTACTATCACATATAATCTGTGAGATATATTTTATCCCCATTTTACACATGGGAAGGCAGAGGCTCAGGAAAATTAAGCAACCTTCCAAGTCACACAGTGAGGCTCTGTGAGTCCAAGGTATGCACTCATAACTACTATGTTGTATTACTTCTCCAAGACCACTAAATCTTAACTCTGCCTCTGCAATGGATTAGCTGGGTGATTGTGAGAAAATCTCAGTATTTTCAGCTGTAAAACAGGGGTGGTTTAGACCTGGTATTTTCAAACTGTATTCACTGGAGCCATAGAGTTCCATGGAGGGGCCTCAGGGGCCGCCACTGCAGGAGTATGAGAGCAAGGCAGTGCGAGCAGCGTCTCTGCACCTTTCACTTCTATTTAAAATACAGCAGCTCAGTTTTTTAC
>NW_012136969.1:251893-257320 GCF_000956105.1 Propithecus coquereli | reverse complement strand
ATAATATTTAATTAATTTCTATCTTCTTATAAAAATTATTACAGATAAGGCAAACTTCCCCTTGGACTGTTCTCCAGATCCCAGCTCCCTTTTCCTCCTGCACCCACTGCTTCCTCACTCCCCACCCTCCAACAGAGGAACCATTATGACAAGTTTTGGTGAAACACCCTCCAGGCTTGTTCTATGTATTTATGTATATAGAAAGCTACCAAGGAAACAATAGTGTTGGGAGGGGGGATTAGGTGTTTTTTTCATCTGTCATTGGGGTGGTGGTCTGTCCACATACATCACGCTATATGATGGGTAGGTACCAAGCAGTGAAGCTGCTGGGACACAGTGAAAGTGCAATACATCTGCCTGCTATCACCAAATGGCCCATACTATCTATAAACTATTTTCTTCTAGAGAAGCTGCAGAATTTAAAATGGTAGAATAATATGATCATGTTGGTATGAAGGAGAAAGAAGGGACAGAAGAGAAGGGAGAACTGCAAGGAAGCCCCTGTACTAATCAGAAGTGATGAACGATCAACTAGGAATTGAGCTAAGTCCACGTGGCAGGAATCGACATTCATGCAGTCAAATGATGAGAATTTAAAACCACCTATTAGATTTGATGATCAAGAGGTCATTAGTGACTTTGGCAAAAGCAGTGTAGCAGGTTTGTAATGAGCAGGTATGGTGTTTAGGCAATTAAGGCCTTCAGTACAGCTATTTTGTTTAGATGTTGAAACTGGGTAAACTTTAAAATGTTTTATTTAGTGTGGTTAAAATCTTATTTTTACAATGAAAAGAATCTGCATCTAGACTGTGCTTCAGATGCTATTCTCTCTATCACTATCAATCTCAAACCACTTAGCTAGTACTTTTCACTGTGACTTCCATCACAGGCATGAGATGGAAATGCCAGACGGGCAATTATGAATTGGTTTGATTCTTCTGACATGCACAATTACCTTCTTACCTCTCCAGATCTACTAGTCTCTATCCTGACAACTGCTGGCACACTTCTCAGATAGGCTTCTAGTGTAGGGTAACCTAGCTGTTTGAAGGGGATCCAGTCTCCAGTCAAGGATCTGTACTCTCCTTGGAGCCGGGGTAATGCTATTCCATTCTTATGAGACTGCAGAACAGCTCGTAGCATCTTTGAAACCAGATCTGCTTCCAGCATCTTTCCCTATAAGAACACAGTAGAAGGTTACTATAATATGGCTCATTAGTCTGTGAATTCAAATAGATTTTTAGAGCTGAGACTTGTTAGACTATTTCATAAATTATTACTGAAAACTTCCTGTGCAATTACAATACAGGGAAATAACTGCCATGGTAAAGAAAAGCATAGACTACTATGAGAAAGCAGGAGAAAATCAGAAAGGCATAAAGACCAGCCCAGGGAGGGAAGAGATCAGGGAATGTTTCCCAGATGAGGGGAAACACGGAGTCCTGAAGGGCATGATGGAATCAATCAGACAAGGAGCAAAAGGGTGGGCTGAAGAGCTGGGGAGAGATATCGGCCCAAGGAAGGGAATAGGATGTGCAAGGTCACAGAGGTGAGACAGAAGTACATGGTGTGTTCCAAGGATTCCAGGCAGTTAGGTGGCTGAACGTGATTAAACAAAGACTCCAAGCTGAGGGCTGAGAGAGGGACTGGGAGAGGTGGGAGGGGCAGACCATGAGACTACTATATTATGCTAATACGTATGCATTTCTGCCAAAAATAATGTGGGGCCTTAGGGCCATTTTTAACAGGAGAACAAAATGATCAGCTCTGTATTTTAGGAAGATCACTATTCAGCAGTGGGGAAGATAAATTGGAAGGAAAAGGATTAACACGTTGTAAGAATACTTGAAAATGTGGAGGACCTGAAAATAGGGCCTTAGGAATAAACAAAAAATCAGTTTGAGAAGTAATTAGAAGGTGGAATCTACAGGAACTGGTTAAGTAGTTTGGACGATGAGGAAGACTCCCAAGTTTCTAGCTTAGAAGCATGGTGATAGTAATGACCCACAGTGAGGTGGGGCAGAGGCAGGTTTGCAAGAGAGGAGGACAGCAGATTCACTGTGGACATGTAGAAGTCGGGATGCTTGTAGAACAGCCATGTAGATACATTCACTAGGAAATTAGATTAGAGGTCTAAGCTGGTTATAGATTTGGTGGTCTTTGGAATATATGTGGTATTTGATATCCAGGGAGTCAAAAATAAAGTTAAGGATGAACCTCTGTGGAACGCTGTCATTTAAGAAGAGCCTATAAAAGGCTCAAAAAAGGGGACCAGAGAGATGGAAGAAAAAGCGGCATATAAAACCAGCGGTCCCCAACCTTTTTGGCACCAGGGACCAGTTTCAGGAAAGACAGTTTTTCCATGGTTTAGAGATGATTCAAGCACGTTACATTTATTGTGCAGTCAAACCTCTGTGCTAATGGTAATCTGTATTTGTAGCTACTCCCCAGTGCTAGCAGCACTGCCTCCACCTCAGATCATCAAGCATTAGATTCTCATAAGGAGCACACAACCTAGACCCCTCATATGTGCAGTTTACAGTAGGGTTTGCTGTCCTATGAGAATCTAATGCTGCCGCTGATCTGGCAGATGGCAGAGCTTATGTGGTGATGCCAGCAATGAGGAGCGGCTGTAAATACAGATGAAGTTTTGCTTGCTCACCTCCTGCTGTGCTGCCCAGTTCCTAACAGGTCCGTGGCCCAGGAGGTTGGAGGTCACAGATATAAACAAAGGGAAAGAATCAATAAGGATGGACATTCAATAGTGTTGTTTGCAGGAGATGGATAGAGAGAAGAAATGGAAAGTGAATTTGGGTACCTAGGAAATCAGTGCGGACCTTGGCTAAGGATTTTCATAGGTCAGTAATACACATTTTTCAAGATTAACCACTCATTTTTTTTTGTTTTTGAACTAATGATTACATCTAGTTGTAGTTTTGCAGAGAAAAAACAGAATGAAGATACATTCAGAGAATAACATTCAAGTAGCCTGGCTTACCCTTTTATTAAAGGAAAGAGGAAGGCACACCATGGACAATGTGTTAATTTTCCTCCAACAGTGCTGTCCAATAGAACTTTCTGTGATGATGGAAATGTTTTATATTTGCACTCACTGTTCACATGGTTTTGAGCACTTTGTGGCCAGGATGACTGAGGAACTAAAATTTTAATGTAAATTAAATGTGGCCACTGGCTACCATATTGGACAGCAGAGAATTCTAGACAAACAGGCTTTTTCTTTCTCTAGCTTAGAAAACAGAGAGAAAGAACAGCATACAATTCTACTGATTTCCTCATCTGTCCATTTTAAAAAGGAAACAAAATATCAGCTCATTTGTGGGTGCTCTTAATTATAAATATGGTACTTAAAAAGACAGCAAGGTTTAAATAGCACATGAAAATCTAAGTACAGTCAAGTTCCACATAACAATGTTTTGGTCAATGACAGACTGCATATATGACAGAGGTCCCAGAAGATTGTAATGGAGCTGGAAAATTCCTATAGCCCAGTGATGTCTTGATGATCCTGACCCTGTGTAGGCCTCAGATAATGTGTGTAATTCTCAGTTTTTAACAAAAAAAAGTTAGAAAGTACAGTTGCCTACAGTATTCAGTACAGCAACATGCTGTACAGGTTTGTAGCCTAGAAGCACCAGGCTGTACCATACAGCTTAGGTGTGTAGTAGGCTGTACCATCCTGGTTTGTGTAAGTACACTCTATGATGTTTGCATGACAAAATCGCCTAATGACACATTTCTCAGAATGTATCCCGGTCATTAAGTGGCACGTGACTGTATTCATTATGTACTTTCTACTACTAAACATTAACTCTTTTCAAATTATCACCACAAGGACCAACAACATTTAATTAATACCGTAGTCTATAAAAGACCTATACTAGGTCTATATTCTTATTCTTTCTATAGATGATAGATATATAAATATGTATACTATGCTTATACTATATAATAATAGATACATATGTATATACAGTCATGCATCACTTAATGACAGAGATACATTCTGAGAAACATGTCATAAGGCAATTTAGTCATATGAACATTAGGGAGTAAACTTACACAAACCCAGATGGTAGAGCCTACTACACACCTAAGCTATACGGTATGGCCTATTGCTCCTAGGCAACAAGCCTGTCCAGCATGTTACTGTACTGAATATTATAGGCAACTGTAACACAATGGTAAGTACTAGTGAATCTAAACATATCCAAACATAGAAAAGAAAACATAGAAAAATATGTTATTACAATCTTATGGGATCATCATCATACGTGTGGTTCACTGTTGACTGAAACATTATGTGGCACATGACTATATATTAAAATCTTCATTTAGGTATAAATTACATAAAATAAAATTAACTCATTTTATGTACAGTGTTTCTTGAGTTTTGAAAAATATATACACCCATGTAACTATCACCACAATCAGGATGTAGACATTTCTAACACCCCCCGAAAATTCCCTCATGTGGGGTACATAATACACGTAAAAGTAAAATGTACAACAACAGCACAAAGAATGAGACAGAGAGGAACTGGAATATACTGTTGGAAGGTTCTTACACTATACATGAAGTAGTATAATATTATTTGAAGGTAGACTATGACAAAGATGTATATTTTAAAACCTATGGCAACCACCAAAATGTTTTTAAAACTAACAAGCCAGTAGTAAAGACAAGATGGAATAAAACAACACTCAAACAGTGGACAGAAGTAAAAAAATTACATAGGAAAAAGGCAAAACAACTACAAAGAACAAACAGGAAAAACAGAAAACATCTAGCAAGATGGTAGTTTTAAAGCGAACCACACCAATCATTACATTAAATGTAAATAATTGAAATATCACAATAAAAAGATAGAGATTGACATGGTGGATATAAAAGCAAGGTGTGCCTATGTACTACCTATAAGAAATCCACTTTAAATATAAATATAAATATATGGTTAAAAGTTGACCAGTCTGAGTAAGAGTGCAACCTTGTCTCTATTAAAAACAGAAAAATCAGCTGGGCGCAGTGGCATGCGCCTGTAGTCCCAGCTACTTGGCAGGCTGAGGCAAGAGAATTGCTTGAGCCCAGGAGTTTGAGGTTGCAGTGAGCTATGATGATACCACTGCACTCTAGCCCGGGTGACAGAGCAAGATCCTGTCTCAAAAACAAACAAACAAATAAAATCTATAGGCTAAAAGTAAAAAGGTAGAAAAATATATGCCATGCAAATACTATGACTATATTAATATCAGAACAAGGAATATTACCAGGGATAAGGAGGGATATTACATAATAATTAAGGAGTTAATTCATCAGGAAGATATAGCAATCCTAAGTGTGGCTGCACTAAATACCAGAGTTTCAAAGAACACAAATATGATAGCTGAAAGAATAGATTCACAATTATA
>NW_012136969.1:194483-251379 GCF_000956105.1 Propithecus coquereli | reverse complement strand
TCAACCAATTGAAAATAACAACATTATACGAAGAGTATTCTGTAACCAGAACAAAAGTAAATTAGGCATCAGTAACAGAAAGATGTATGGACAATCCCAATGTATTTCCAAGTTTAACAACATACTTCTAAAAAAACCAAGGGTTGAAGAGGAAGGCTCTCCCCTCCCCAAATCAGAAAAAATATTTTTAAATAAAGGCACAATATATTAAAATTTGCTGGATGCAGGCAAAGTATTATTTAGAGGGAAATTTATAGCACTGTAACTTTATTCTAGAAAAGAAGGTGCCAAATCAATGATCTAATCTCCTATCTTGAGAAAAAAAGAGATCAAATTATATCAAAAGCAAGGGACAGAAGGAAATAAAGATGAGAGCAGAAACCAATATTGAAATGATGAATTAAATCAATAATGAAATTTCAAAACACCAGAGAAAAAAATCATGAAATCAAAACTAGTTCTTTGAAAACATCAATAAAATTGATAAATTTCCAGGAAGATGAATAAAAAAGAGAGAAGGCACAAATTACTATAATGGGACCAAAAGATGGGCCATCCATACAGATCCTACAGGCATTAAAAAGAGGATATTATAAACAAATTATGATAATTAATTTAATAATTTAGATGAAGTAAATTCACTGAAAGACACAAATTTCAAGGCTCACCCAAGAAGACATAAATAACCTGAATACCCTTATATCTCTTAGAGAAACTGAATTTATAGTTATAAACCTTCACACAAGGAAAGCTCAAAGCTCACATTGCTTCACTGCCAAATTTTGCCAAATATTTATGGAAGAATTAATATCACTCTTACACAAACTATTCCAGAAAATGGAGAGAAGGGAACATTTCTGAACTCATTTTTATGAGGCCAGCATTTTGCTGATACCAAAGCCAGACAAAAATGCTACAAGAAAAGTACAGACCAATATCCCTCACGAATATAAACGCAAAAATTCTTAAGAAAACATTAGCAAATCAAATCCAACAATAAGTAAAAAGGATAACACGTCATGATCACTTAAAACTTATTTCAGAAATGAAAGAATGGCTCAACATTCATAAGTTAATCAATGTAATTTACAATACCGACACACTAAAGGAAATTAAATCATATGATCCTATCAGTAGGTGAAGAAAAGACAGCTGACAAAATTCAAAATCCATTTATGATAAAAACTCTCAGAAAATAAAAGAGAACATCCTTAACCTGATAAAGATTATCTGTGAAAACCCCACAGCTAACATCATAGATAACACTGAAAGAGTAAATGCTTTCTCCATAAGATAGGAACAGAGCAAGAATGCCCATGCTCACCACTCCTAGTCATTTTCACACTGGAGGTCCTAGCCAGTGCAATAAGGCTAATTTCAAGACTTACTATAAAACTATATTAACCAAAATAGTGTGATATTATTAAAAGGACAGTCACATGGACCAACGGAAAAAAATACATAATCCAGAAACGCACCCATACATATATGGTAAACTCATTTTCAACAAAAATACTAAGGAAATTCAATGAAGAAAGTTCAACAAACAGTGCTAGTACATGTGATCATACATATGCAGAAAATTAACTTAATACCATATGTAAAAATTAACTCAAAATAGATCAGTTAGATCCTAAATGAAAAAGCTAGTACTGTAAAACTTCTAAAAAAAAAAATGAGTAAATCTTTGACCATGGGTTAGGGTTAGGCAAATACTTTTTCAAACCATAGAAGGAAAAATTGACAAATTGGATCTCATAAAAATTTAAAATTTCTGCTCTTCCAAAGGCTGTTTCAAAAAAATGAAAAGACAAGCCACATATTATGAGAAAATATTTTCATAACACGTCTGGTAAAGGGTTGGTAGCCACCATACATAAACAATACTCAAAACTCAATAATAACAAACAACTCAGTTAAAAATGTGCAAAAGATCTGAACACATACTTCACTAAAGTAGAGATGCAGATGGCAAAAAAATACATGAAAAGATGCTCAACAGCATTAGCCATTAGTGAAACGCAAATTAAATCCAAGATGCAAGTATCACTACATATGTATTAAAATAGCCTAATTTAAAAAAAAAAACAAAACCTGACAATATGAAGTGCTGTTGAGAATGCAGAGCATCTGGAACTCTCAAACCTTGCTAGTGGGCATGCAAAACAGTAATTTGAAAAATAATTTGGCAGTTTCTTATGAAGTAAAGCATACACTTATCATACAATACAACAATCCCATTCCCAGGTAATTACCCTAGAGAAATGAAGACATGTCCACACATACCTGTACATGAATCTATATAACGGCTTTATTTATAACTGCCCCCAAACTGGAAACAATCCAAATGTCTATCAAAAGGTTAATGGATAAACAAATCTGGTATAGCCATACACTGGAATACTATATTCAGTAATAGAAAAGAACTATTTATACATAAAACCAAACGGATCACTCTCATATCCTGCCAAGTGAAGAAGCCAGACACAAAAGGCTACATACTTACTATTAATATATGATTCTATTTATATGAGCATTCTGCAAAAGGCAAAACCATAGGCATAGAAATTAGATCAGTGGTTGCCAAGGGCTGGGGGTATGGGGAAGGGATTGACTATAAAGAGGGAACAAGGCAACTTTTGGGGGTTAATGAAAATACGCTGTATCTTGATTGCAGTAATATTTACACAACTATCTAAATTCATAGAACTACAAACCAAAAAAAGTTTTACTTTTACTACATATAAAGAATATCTCAAAAAACCTGGGAATAAAAGTTCCTTCAAGCTGTGCCCCTTTGCAGTCAACCTGCCCTGGCTCATACACACATTTCCCTGGCTCCTAGCAACCATCAATACACTTTCTGTCACTACAAATTAATTTTGCCTAGTGTTTTGAGTTTCATTATGTTACTGCATTTAATAGCAGTTCATTCCTTTTTATTGATGAGTAGTATTCCACTGTATGGATACGCTACAATTTATCCATTCAAATGTTGATAGACATTGGGTTGTTTCCAATTTGGGGGTATTATAAAGTTACCTTGAACACTGATGTACAAGTTTTTGGGTAGACATATGTTTTTATTTCTTTTATATGAATTCTAAGAAGTAGATATTCTAAAAATCCAATATCCATAATAATTCTTGGAGGAAAGTATTATTCTCATTGTATAGATGTGAAAACCAAGGTTCAGAGAAGTTAAATAACTAAAATATTACAGGATTTAGGGAAGTCGGGATTTTAGTCCTTGGCTATTTGATGCCAAAGGCCACAATTATTTCCTTTATATCATCCTGCCTAATGGTGCTGGGAAAAAAAACTCACCAAACCCTGAAGAATTAACAGGAGACAAGACAGTAAAGAAAGTCAATAAGCAGAGTCGAGAGAAAAAAACAGTGGTGTGAAATCCACAGCAGACATGACCTAGTCAGAGGGATGGTGTGTTCCAAGTCAATGGGCAGCTGGAGACAGGCACCTAAAACTAACTAGAAACTCATGG
Organism: Propithecus coquereli; assembly: GCF_000956105.1. Lineage (NCBI taxonomy): Eukaryota > Metazoa > Chordata > Mammalia > Primates > Indriidae > Propithecus > Propithecus coquereli. Next base: position 247,877 of record NW_012136969.1, on the reverse strand, counting down.
CAGAGATAAGGACAGCTACAGAGTGTGAGCACCTCCACTTCCCCTGAAGTTCACACTCAGAGCTTGCCAGGGAGCACGAAAGGGAGGACAGTTTGGAGACCATTCCTGATTGCCAGACGTTAACCCTGAAATATGAATTTTGGCACCTGAATACTAAACTCCTGATGACAGGGAAATATTTTGATTTACAGTGGTTCATGACTCAACAGTCAAAGGTCACCGAACTTTTACTATACAGCTATTTCCTCATGTAGTAAAAACCACAGTGGAGGCTGGCCTAGTTTAATTTGCAAGAGGACAGACTAAAGGATCACTTGCTCACTCCTCAGGGCCACGCCTCCCCAACTTTCCATCTTTGGACTTCCACCTTCCCCGTCTATGTACTCTGTCTTTCCGTTAAAAACCCAATCCCTCCCATCAGTTCATCTAGAACTCTTCTGAGTAAAACCGGGCTTTGCACATTTGTATACCTGTATATTTAAGTGGGCCTTCACTACTAATTATATACACATTATGTGCTGATATAATGTCAGGCAGTCAGTACACATGCAGGGAATATATCCATTTGGGTGTGAGCAGTGTAACTGTATCAAACTAGACTGTTCAGGACATCTGACTCCTCCCTGGCCAGAGCAGTTTATATTTCCCTGCCAGTTTTAGTAAAAAGGCCTTACCCTTCACCCTGGGAAGAGAGTTTCTACGGCCTCTTCCTCCCCTTCTTTTTGGAAAGAGATCTGCTCCACTCCCACCTCCCCACTGAGGTCTACTTTTCCTCAGCTACATTTCAAGTGGACAGCAATCATTAATTTACAGGGGAAAATCTCTGATAAACGAATTTTACTGACTAATCCTATTACTAAAATATAACAGAACTCCAATATGATGCTGGTTTGAAAGGTCTAGCCCCATCTTAGAGGCTGATCAGAAGCTTGTTCTACAGGCCACTCTATACAAAAGCCTTCTACTCCTTCCACAGTCAGAAGAACAATTTTGTCCCTGAATTGTCCCCCTCTATCTTCCTTATTTCTACTCTGAAACTGCTGCCAACTGGGATCTCCTAAAGAGGGCACTTAACAATTTTTAGGGAGAGGTGTGCGAGGAGGGCTGTTGCCCTCCCTTCCCCTGCCCCTAGCCTGTCTAATGACCACAGAGTATAGTGAGAGCTGCAGAGCTTTGGCTAATGCTTGCTTCTCTAACCCCACCCTCTTTCAATGTATCTTCTTCTTTCAAGCCACAGACTCTGCCAAGATGTAGCAGATGCCTTATGGCCCCTATCCTAATTGTTCTATCCTTTTGCCCCAAGACTCTCAGATATGTTTCACGTAGATACAAGGTATGTATTTACAGTGATACACTAACAACAAAATTAAGTAACAGTGCTGATCCGTGTAGCATGCTTATTTTCACTTTTCCCACTCCATCTAACCTCACGTTTACCTATCTTCATTTCTTGACATTGTTACACTGTTTTTTCTAAGTTAGACTTCCCAGCTAGACTTGAGAAAGGCTCATGCCACACATATAACTCCTACTCTCACCCTCTCTTTAATGTACGTATTATCGTAGTTAAAAATCCATATTTTAATATTTCTCTCAACAGTAAAGTTGCTGACAACTGGTAGTTGACATATTTTGATTTGGTTTTGGGGAGAGGGACAGGGACTTGCAGATGGTTGTGCCTGTGCCTCCTCTTGTGTTCCCTAAGTTTAATACACTGCACAATGATTTTCTTGGGATAAGTCCCTTCTCCTGGGCCCCAGTCTCTTTCCCTGTAAGATGAAGGAAGTCATCTACGCTCCCCCAGTGTGAGACATGAAGATAGACAGGCTGACATCTACAATTCCCTCACCCCTCACCACCTCCACGGCATGGCCCTAGTCTGTGCCAGCAACATCTCTTGCCTGGTTTAGGGCAACTGGGCTCTTAGCTGGTCTCTCTGCTTTCACTTCACCACCTGGAATCTATTCTCCATACAAAAGAATAATCCTCACATATTACTAATATAAATCCTATTATGTCATTCCTCTGCTCAAAACCCTTGCAGGGGTGGGGAACCTACAGCCTTAAGGCCACATGTGGCCTTCTAGGTCCTTAAGTGCAGCCTTTTGACTGAATCCAAATTTTACAGAACAAATCCTTTTATTAAAAGGGGTGTAGCAGAGAAAGATGAAGCTTTTCTTGCCTATTTTGGTGCTTAAAAAAGAACAATCTTGAAATCAGAAGGCTGCAGGTTTCCCACCCCTGCAGGCCTATCTCACTTGGACAAAAAGCCAAAGTCTTTATAGTGGCCAAAAGGAGATATGCCCACTTCTGTGACCTCCATTCTCTCTTCTCTTTCCATTCACTCACTCTACTCCACCCACCCCCTACCCATACCTACCTTCCGTGCTTTTCCTCGGACAAACCCTGGAAGGCCTCACATCAGGGCCTTTACACCTGCCATTCCCTCTGCGTGGAAAGTCCTTGCTCCAGGGGCCAAAGGGTCACAGCCACACCTCCTCCTGCTGCAGGATTTGCTCAATTGTCACATACACAGTAAGGCCTTCCCTGGATACCCTATTCAAAATCATAACTACTATGCCGGCTGCTCAGTCTATACAATTTCCCTGCCTTATTTTTCTCCCTAGCACTTCTCACCATCGAATATTCCTCTTTATTTTTTTGGCTGTCTCTTTGACTTGAATATAAGTTCTATGAAAGCTGGGATTTATGTATGTCTGTTTTGTTCACTGCTGAATTCCTAGCACATAGCCCACGAGAGCTCAAGAATGTGTTGAATGAATGAGAAATTCTCCATCTATCTAACACCACTCCTTTCCTCTCCTATTCACTAAAATATAGCATAATGTATGTGAGCTATTGAAGGAATAACCTTGAATCCAATTTAAGTTATTAAAAAATTATTTGCAAATTTTAGTGATTGTTATAAACTGAATGAGATGGTCAATTATGTCACCAAACGGTAGTTGAAAACCACCAGGTAGATTATTTTTCAGCCCTTCCACTCTGAGCCAGTGTTCTCAATTGACTAGGCCCTGGTCAGAATGATGCCATTAATGCAAGGAGTCCACACATCCTGACAACAGTGAGCACTTGAATACCGGCAAAGGTCTCACATGTGTGTATGTTCTTGTTTTTAAACAGTGTGCAGATACTGTTGGTATTCACAAACACAAACTAATATTAAATTCATAACAGCTTTCAGTAGTTATTTATTTAATCAACCAATAAATACTAGAAGTAGAACTATTAGTGTATACCGCAGCTTCTGGTAGTTATATATTTAATCAACCAATGGATACCAGAAGTACAACTACTAGTGTATGAGGTTTCACAAGATTTTTTTACAAAGCTACAAAAAGGATCTCATACTTGAGAAGATTGGGAAGCAATGCCTGACCACAAGGCTGCAATCTATAAATTAAGTCAGTCTCCCTCTCCTTTTTCTAACATATGCTATCTGTCATGGAATACTATAACTCGCTATTTGCAAACAACTTTCTGGAGGGAAGGACAGTCCCTTGAACTGTAAGACTGAGGATCTCAAAGCTGGTGAGAAGCTGTAAAATGCAGTAAAACCCAGAAAGGTAAACATGATTATACTCAGATGCATGTCTGGTTCTCATGCTTGTCAATGTCTTCCAGTCTGGGTTGCAATTCCTGCACTATCTTCACTTTAGGCACTGAATAACAAGGAAGTTAAAGCTTAAAAGAAATCATTATTATTTTCTAATCTATACTGCTCTAAAATGTTCTGAGTTTATTAAATTCTTGGTTATCATGGCCATTTTTGAGATTTTTCTGAGGATGGTGATTACACTCTTAAGGTACATAAGAACACTTTCCTCTAAGTATAAAAATCAAATTTAATATCTTGGACATCATCTACTAGAAGCACAGAAGGAAACTTATCATGGGAACTTCAACTATTAGTGTTTCAAAGGCAAACTTTTGGGCATCCCCCCCAAAAAAATTAAGTTTGGAAGTTTCTCTTCAATGGCTCCCCAAATTTAAAAAAATTTTTTTTCAGCATATTATGGGGGTACAAATGTTTAGGCTGTCATTTTGATCTTTCAACTCTCTTCCCTTCATTTCTATTCTCTAAAAGTGTTGTGATAATTTTCAGTTTCAGAGAATTCAAATTATTTTTATTTTGTGAATCTGAGAATGTCCTACAAGCTCTGGTGATCATAAATTAGGCTAGGTTGGGAGAAATGAAATTGGACATCTCTGTTTTAGACCACAAATTCTCAGGCGAAAATTCCTAAGGGCCAATATGGGGGCTGCTTGAGCTGAATAAGAATCCCAAGCATCAGGGTAAAAAGGAAGTGGGTGTGGGGGATTATTAATATTAAATCATAGCACTTCTGATTTCAGAAACTGACCAAGGTCAGCTGGCAAAGACCTCAGTCAAAGGAGAAAGAAAATGGCCATGACAGATTGCATTTGAACTTCACTTCCTTCCTCTCACTCTTTTTCCTCCTCCTTTGCTAGCCTTTCTTTCTGAATGAAAGTGCCAAAAGTAGAGTTATAGCCAGGTGCGGTGGCTCACGCCTGTAATCCTAGCACTCTGGGAGGCCGAGGCGGGCGGACCGTTTAAGCTCAGGAGTTCGAGACCAGCCTGAGCAAGAGCAAGACCCCGTCTCCATTAAAAATAGAAAGAAATTAATCGGACAACTAAAAATATATAGAAAAAATTAGCCGGGCATGGTGGTGCATGCCTGTAGTCCCAGCTACTCAGCAGGCTGAGGCAGAAGGATTGCTTGAGCCCAGGAGTGTGAGGTTGCTGTGAGCTAGGCTGACGCCACGGCACTCTAGGCCGGGCAACACAGTGAGACTCTGACTCAAAAAAAAAAAAAAAGTAGAGTTATATGTGCTTAGCACAGTACTTGTCATTCAGCAGTTACTTTATAAAAAGATTTTTCTAGAAGCATGGCATAGATGAAAAAATGATCTATGAAGATATGCAGTCAATAGCTAAGAGTGCAGTGACATCTGCATTAGTATATTGCAAAAAATTTTAGTATAGCATTAAATTTGAAATATCACAATTTCCACAGATTTTCTTATTTGCCCCATTAATACACTTGTGAACTGGCAAGCTTGGTAAGAACACCAATGGATCTCTTCTAAGATTTCTCACCTAACTAGCAGGCAGAAAGTCTCATACTGCTTTGGCAAAGAGTCTTGGAGCAAAGATTCCCTGCTAGACCACAATCCCACAATGTCCCCAGACCCTACCTGGTTAGGAAAGTGGCATAGGATGGTGGGCCCAATCTCTGAATGGGGAGCTGGGAGAAGCATGGAATGTTAGTGGGCACCCTAACACCATCTCCTCCAAACTCCTTAGCTTAAAATGAGGGAACTGAGGTCCACAGAAATTGTTCCAGCGCTCACATATTTTTATGGCCAGAATCACAAGAACCCATCTTCTGGCTTCCAAACTAGGACTTCCTTTCAGATGGCTGCTCCTTAAGTCTGAAAATAAATTTTGACTCAGGGAACACTGAAAGCAACCTTGGGGCATGTTTAGTGACTAGTCTTTAAAATGGCTTGAAACAGGAATCCCTCACATTCTGATGTAAGGGTGTGACACTCAAATCCAAAAGAACTGCCAACTCTTGCAAAAATTCAATGATGGCAACTGCCATCTCCTTTTATGATTTCATTCTTTCTCTTTTCTCTCTGTTTATACCTAGTTCATTGTGAGTACTCAAGATGCTAATAATGTACAAGAAGTGGGGTGGGGAGTAGGGGAAACTAATGACAACCTGTAGGGAAATAAGATTTAAATAATTTAAATGGCCTAAAATAAATCTTACTACATTTCAAAACTATATTTTGTAAATTCACAGCTTTTGTATTTAATACACCTGAAAATGGCCCAAGAAAGTGTTATTCTGAAGAACCCAGTTTTGGTGTATCATAGATAAAAATGCTTTCTACCATTGATCCCTCCTCCCAGGCTCAGTCATTTGCATGTTATCTGCTTCCTCTAGCTACTGGTGCCCCAAGGCCTTTAGCTGAGCTAGTCTCTCACCTACCCTTTCTCTTCTCTAGATTTCTCCTTTCTCAGCTATTTCCAACTGCACTATTTGGCTCATCTTCCTATTACATTTTTCATGTCATGAATTGGAGTTGTAGAGTGGCACTGAATCCCAAAAGAAACCATAATAATTATTAGGGAAACTTAAAACCCCAAGTAATTTCTCTTTACCTTCTTTAGTCAGATGCTCAATTTTCAAGTATTTGGATATCTCCTTAGGGCATATACCTCTAGTAACTGGCCGCCTACTCCTTGAAGACACTATTCTAGCAACAAACCAGGACCTTAAAGTTCCAGAATATCTATGCTGAAATGTTTTAGACATTATCTAGGCTAACCCAAACCCCTCATCGCACAAATCAATATACTGAGCCTCAGAAAGGGAAGGTTCTTGTCTAAGATCTTTACCCAGTAAATGATTTCTCATCTTGCAACAGCTTAATATGCTATCTTTTCTTTCCAATTATGGTCTACTCGTCACCATCTCAATCACTCCTTCACCAACTGGTTTTTAAAGGAAAGACTCCCTCAGGTGGGGGTATATTGCCTTAGGGTTTGTGTTTTAGGCAGCAGTTTTCTTCATTATTTTTGTGATTTCAAGTTCCAAATTATTCACGTACTTTTAACTGCATACCATGAATGTATATAAGTAAGGGATTTCCATAAATCTACATACTAGAGAAAAACCTCTGAGATGATAAAGTGGCTTAGTCGGGAGCTTGGGTCTTAATCCTAGTTCTGCTACTAATTACCTGTGACCCTTTGAGCAAGTCACCTGAGGTCTCTTTTTACACACAGAAGGAGGGTATGAAAGAACAATGATTCTCAACTTTCTTTGGATTCCTTCAAGGCTGAAATGGGGTCCAACGATTTAATGAAAACCATGGGTTTGTTTACTCATAACAAAGCTGTACAGGCTAAAATACCGATTTTACTTTGAGTCCACTGGGTATTTTGTGCTGATCATAAGTTTTGATTGGCATACATACATGTTTTCAACTAAAAATTGCATAATTAATTACTTTTAGTTTGTTTGAAAGCCAACATTTTAGAACTACATGGCCCATGGGGAAACAATGAAAAAGAATGAAACTCAAAAGTACAGAGGTGGGAGTGGAGAGAGGAAAAAAAAGGTTTGGCACAAAAAAAAGAAAAACCAATTCACATAAATATGAAATTAAATTTCACTCCAAGCACCAAGGAACTTCCATCCTATGAAAGTGTCCAGATACAAAGCAGTTTATATCAAATCTTAGTTTTTGAAAATAGCACTTGACAAACCCAAAGTAGGCACTTAGAGTTGAATTATAAAGTATTTTTTCTTTGCATTCATATTGAGTATCCAACTAGATTATATTGCACAGATAACTTAAAAGACAGGTCCTTCAAGAAGTTTAAATCTCTTGATACAAAATAACAATAGTTTATTCAGCCATGTTCAACTAGTACACTTAAAAGGGCATTAGCAAGGATTACATTCCATTTCCAATCTACAGGGACTGAAATCCAAAGGTACTGCCGACTACTGCCTTACAGTCTCACTGTGTTTACCCAGCAAAGACGGAGGCCGTGTGCCACCAAAGGGCCCTGGACTGGGGGCACAGGAGATGTGGGTTCTAATCCAGCTGGCTCCAGGTACAATTCCCTACACCCAGCACAATGCTTTGCATGTAACTGATGCTCAGTAAACGTCAGTTGAGCAGAACTGCAAAAATTTTCACCATGTGTCAATTTATATTATATAGAAAACTTAAAGAACTTTGTGTCCCTGCCCTCAAAAAACCTGAAATCCAATAGCATAAAATATGGGTAGTTGGGTGGAAGGAAGAGTGTTAACATTAATTGACTATAATTAGGAGCCAAAGGATTAACAGCCATTATCTTGAAAAAGCCTTTCAGAGTAAGTTAAATATTTGTTTTATATATACAAAACCAGGATCGGAGAAAGTATGTAATTTGTTCAAGATCACACAATTAGTAAACTGAGGCCCAGATTTCAACCCAAGTCTGCAAAGCCTACACTACTTGAAGTATACAACACATATATACATATCAAGGCAGGCCAGGAAGAGATAGGAATTTGGGTCTAAATTTCACTTCTGCCACTAAGTTGTCCTATATCTTTAAGCAGAAACACTTTTCTGCAATTTTTCCACCTGCACGCTTAGCGGGTGGGGATTGTGGGGAGGAGAATTAATGAACTAGATCAGTGTTTTTTTGGTTTGGTTTGGTTTGGCAGCTATCAGACTCCTCTTGGGCCAGGACTTGTTCTACTGTAGTTATTTTCCTTCCCTGCTCTTTGAAATTATTTGGGAATAGTACCCTCGACTATTAATGGAAATATATCTCTCATATATCTTTCTGTTCTGGGAACAGAAAAGATATGCTGGCTCCAAGCTCCCTCCCAGCAAGTTGAAGCTGAGAGCCTGACCCTGTTGGGGGATGTTGCTGAAAGCTGAGAGACAACTTATTTGCGGATCCATGTTTCCCTCTCAGCTTGATGCTTTCTACCCACCAGGTGCTCGTGGTTTGAAAGGAACAGATATGTGTGTCCTGTCTTACTTGAGCGGCCTGCATGGACTCATCTCCAGAGTACAGAGACCTAAAAGAGAAGTCCGCGCCTTTAAGGAACTCAAAGTTCACAGTGTAAAATACATGGGTTCAAACAGTCGGGAGATCAGACATCCCTTCCCGGGGGCGGCGGCACGGCCCGTTGGTCCGGGACTGGGAACCACTTCCTGGTCCGCATCTCCCGGCCTCGTCGACACCCCCACTGGTGCATTTCCCCCATTGCACTGAGCTTCCGAGGCGACAGGAGAGTCCGTCCGACTCCAGGGTGAACGCCCGGCCCGGGCCGGGGGAGGGGTCCCATCAAAGATTTAAAACACAACGCTCTGGAACTCCAACTCCCCCGGCGCCTAGCCGGGTTTCCAGGCGTCGGACCCGGGCATCCCCTGCGGCTGCAGAGAAGAGGCCCGGAACCTGTGAGAGCCCCGCCGGGCCACTATCCCGCGGGGGACCAAGGTGCGCCTCGCCCGCCCGAAACCTCGTCAGACGACGCCCGGCACCTGTCGCGCCTGGAGCCGGCAGGACCTGCGCTCACCTCGTTCCGGGGGCCCACGGCCAGTCCCCGCGGTTCTGGGCCCAGCTGCCGCCGCAGTGTCCGCTAGGGCTCCGGCCGCGGCCGCCGCCCACTTTCGGTTTCCCCGCACGGCCGCAGCTGCCCCCGCGGCTAGGGAATCACCTCAAGCTCCCGCCCCGCCCTGCTCGGTCCCGCCCCGTTTCGCCCCGCCCCGCCTTAAGGGCAGCCCGGCCTTGACTCTGCGCATGCGCGGGCGTCTCGGCCGCGTCGGCCCACGCCAGCGTCCGCGCGTGGGAAGGGAAACCGACGCCGCCCAACTTCCTAGCGGTTTCTGCGCGTGCCCACGCATGGGCGGGAGGCGGAAGGCGACTGCGGGGCGGGCGCAGGAGCGCCTCCTGGTGAGCAACGCGGGTACTCGCGGGTCGGCAGGGGGCGTGGCCGGCTCCGCCCCAGCCCTTTGCTCTCCTGCTACCCGGTTCACTTTCCTTCCAGACAGTTCTTTCAACTTTTTTTTTTTTTTTTTTCAGAGTGTCACTGTGTTGCCTGGGCTAGAGTGCCGTGGCGTCAGCCTAGCTCACAGCAACCTCAAACTCCTGGGCTCAAGCGATCCTTCTGCCTCAGCCTCCCGAGTAGCTGAGACTACAGGCATGCGTCACCATGCCCGCCTAATTTTTTCCTGTATATTTTTAGTTGTCCGATTAATTTCTATGTTTAGTAGAGACGGAGTCTCGCTCTTGCTCAGGCTGGTTTCGAACTCCTGAGGTCAAACGGTCCGCCCGCCTCGGCCTCCCAGAGTGCTAGGATTACAGGCGTGAGCCACCACGCCTGGCCGTTCTTTCAACTCTTGCATTCTTTTCTTTAACATTGGAGCCGTTATTTTTTATTCTCCTAGGCAACCGCCTTGTCAGCTGATATCTTTCAGGACTTCTCTCAAGCGTCACCCTTTCAAGGAGGGTGGCCACGCTCTCTAAAATGTCATCCTTTCCTGACATTCCCTATCCCCCTTCTCAGCCTTGTTATTTCTCCTTAGCACCTGTCCAGCACACTAGATGTGTTTTACTTATGTTTTCATTGTCTGCTGTCCACCTAAAACTAGAGCACAGGAATTTTTGTTTGGTTCCCTCATCTGTTCCCAGAGCCTAGGATAGTGCCTGGCACATTCGTTAAATATTTGTCAAATTTGTTCATTCACTCTAAATTTATTAAACACCTAATATTTATTTACCTCTTTCATCTGCGCATTAATTCCACTGACATTTATTGAACACCTGCCTTGCATTCCTTGAACACTTCTCTGCTTCATTCTGTATGCATTTACTGAGAACCTGCTCTTCGTATTTTTATTTACAGCTTTGTTGAAGTATAATGACATACAGTAAACTGCATATGTTTAAAATGTACAGTTTGATAAGTTTTGATATATATACAGCTGTGAAACCATCACTGCAGTCAAAATAGTGAACATGCCCATCACCCCTAAAAGTTTTCTCGTGTCCCTTGCTCCCTCAACCACTCTTCTGCTTTCTGTTACTATGGATTAGTTTGGTTGTTCTAGAGTTTTATATAAAAATTTTGTGTATGGAATCAGACAGTATGTACTGTCTTTGGGGGAGTCTGGCTTCCTTCACTCAGCAAAATTATGTTCGTCCATGTTGTTACATGTACTAGTAGTCCGTGTCTTTTTATTGCTGAGTAGAGTTTTATGGCTGTACCAAGCCTACCACGTAACACAGCAATTCTACTCCCAGGTATTTACCCAAGAGAAATGAAAGCATATGTCCACCCAAAGACCTGTATAAGAATGTTCATAGCAGCTTTGTTTGCAACAGCCCCAAATGGAAAGAATATGAGTATCCATCAATAGGTGAATGCACAATCAACCAAAATACACTGAACACCTGCTGTTACATAACAAACTTTCGTGACATACAGATAAGCCTGTGCTTATGGAGCTTGTGACTCAGTGAAAAGATGCAGTAAGCAATGAAAAGATAGATTGGAAGTAGACCTTGAAAACTTGATATCCCATGCTCAGGAGTTTGGGCTTTTCCCCAAAGGCAATGGGGAACTGTTCAAGGTTTTTGAACAGGGGTCTTGTATGAACACTGCTCTCTTTCATGTCCCACATCTGGTCCCTCACTATGTCTGCTTAAATGTCTCTTTCTGGAATTTCTTTGCATCCCCTCTACTCTATTTCAGTCTATTTCAACTCTCTTTCTCCCTTTTCTCCCCTCCAATCTACTCCAAACATTGCAGTGGATTTAATAATTAAGACCTTGCTGTGGTCTGAATGTTTGTGTCCCTCCAAAATTCACGTTGAAATCTAATCCCTGTTGTAGTATTGAAGGTGGAAGGTGATTAGGTCATGATGGCTCCACCTTCATGAATGGGATTAGTGCCCTTAGAGGCTTGAGGGAACCTTCCACCCCTTAGGCCATGTGAGGATACAGCAAGAAGGTGCCATCTTTGAAGCAGAGAGCAAGCCCTCACCAGATACAGAATCTGCTAGCATCTCAATCTTGGACTTCCCAGGCTGCAGAACTGTAAGACATATATATTTCTATTATTTATAAATTACCCAGTCTAAGATATTTTGTTATAGCAGCAGGAATGGACTAAGATAGACTTAAAAGACAGCCCTCCCACTTTGGATTCTGCAGTGCTCATAAGAGCCTGTGGCTCCACATTAAAGGTGAGAAAGATGTAAAAAGTAGCTACCAATTGAAAGAGTGGCAGTGGGAGTAGGAAACTGGAGGAAAAAACCCCTTCAAAGTCTAATAGGTAAAAAAAAAATCATAAAATGATGTGAGTTGACCTGAAGTCTGAGGTCCTTTTATCCTTGCAAAGTCTGAGGTCCTTTATCCTTTATAGGATGTTTGGACTATCCTATATGTTAATATAAGGAAAAATGGTGCTCTGTAGCTAGTTCTCTTTAAAAAACAGCTTTACCGATGAATATTAATAGTTTACACATGATAAATATTTTAATTGTACGGTTCGATAAGTTTTGACAAATGTCTTTAATCATGTATTCACCACCACAATCAAACTATATCTTGATTAGTATAACTAGTTCATCGTTCCAAAAGTTCCCTTGTACCCCTTTGCAGTTACTTCCCTCTCTCACCTCTAGCCCCTGGCAGCTACTGATCTGATTTCTGTCACCATAGCTTTGCCTTTTCTAGAATATCCTATCAATGGAATCATACAGTATGTAGCCTTTTTTAAATTTCAAAATATTAAGGGGCTACAAATGTTTCTGTTACATGGATACCTTTTATAATGCTTAAGTTGGGGCTTTTAGTGTGCCCATCACCTGAATTAGTGTTCATTGTACCCAATAGGTAGGTTTTTACCCCTCCCTCCCTCTCCCCTCCCCCTTCTTGATTTCCAATGACCTTTACATCTCTTTGTGCCCATCGATTAGCTCCCAATTATTGGAGAGTACATGTGGTGTTCGTTTTTCCAATCCTGAGATACTTCACTTAGGATAATGGTCTCTAGTCCATCTAAGTTGCTGCAAAAGACATTATTTCATTCCCTTTTATGGCTGAGTAGTATTCCATGGTATATATATATACCACATTTTCAAAATACACTCATGAATTGATAGGCACTTAGGTTGATTCCACATCTTTGCAATTGTGAATTGTGCTGCAATAAACATTTGAGTGCAGGTGTCTTTTTGATAAAATTACTTCTTTTCCTTTGGGTATGTACCCAGTAGTGGGATTGTTGGGTCAAATGGTAAGTCTACATTTATTTCTTTGAGGAATCTCCATACTATTTTCCATAGAGGTTGTACTAATTTGCAGTCCCACCAACAGTGTATAAGTGTTTCTTTCTCTCTGCATCCACACCAGCATCTATTGTTCTTTGACTTTTTAATAATGGCCATTCTGACAGGGGTAAGGTGATATCTTATTGTGGTTTTATGTGAATTTACCTGATAATTAGTGATATTGAGCATTTCTTCATATGTTTGTTGGCCATTTGTCTATCTTCTTTTGAAAAACTTCTGTTCATGTCTTTTGCCCACTTTTTAATGGGGTTGTTTGTTTTTATCTTGCTGATTTGTTTGAGCTCTTTGTAGATTCTGGATATTAGCCCTTTATGAGATGTATAGTTTACAAATATTTTCTCCCATTCTGTAGGTTGTCTATTTATTGATTATTTCCTTTGCTGTGCAGAAGCTTTTTAATTTAATCAAGTCCTATTTATTTATTTTTGTTGTTGCTGTATTTGCCTTTGGGGTCTTAGTCACAAATTCTTTGCTTAGGCCGATGTCTGTAAGAGTTTTTCCTACATTTTCTTCTAGAATTTTTATGGTTTACATTTACATTATATGCCTTACATTTAAGTCTTTTAACCATATTGAATTAATTTTTACATATAGCGAGTGACGGGGGTCCTGTTTCATTCTTCTGCATGTGGCTATCCAGTTTTCCCAGCACCGTTTATTAAATAGGGCTTCCTTTTCAGAGTATGTTGTTGTCCGCTTTGTCAAAGATCAGTTGGTTGCAGGAAGATGGTTTTATATTTGGGTTCTCTGTTCTATTCTATTGGTCTAAGTCTCTGCTTTTATACCAGTACCATGCTGTTTTGGTTACTATATCTGGCTTCTTTCACTTAGCACAATCCATTTGAGAGTCATCTATTGTTGCACGTATCAGTAGTTGGTTCCTTTTTATTGCTGAGTAGTATGCCATTGTATGGCTATATCACAATCTGTCCTTTTACATTTGATGCACATTTATGTTATTTCCAGTTTGGGGCTATTATGAATAAAGGTAAACACCACATTCAGGTCTCTATGTGGTCGTATGTTTTTCTTACATAAAGACTTAGGAGTAGAATTGCTGGTTGCAGGATAAGTGTATGCTTAAGTTTATAACAAGCTGTCAAACTGTTTTTTAAAGTGGCTGTATGATTTTGGACTCCCACTTCTACTCCCCTCTCCCCCAGCAATGTATAAGAGTTCCAGTTCCTCTAAATCCTCTCCAGTAATTGGTGTTGCCAGTCTTTTTAATTTTAGTCATTTCAGTGGATGTACAGGGATATCACATTGAGGTTTTAATTTATATTTCTCCATGACTAATGCTATTGAGCATCTTTTCATGTGTTTGTTGGCCTTTCACATACGTTCTTGGGTAAAGTGTCCATTCTCTAGGTAGATTTTTGGCCAAGATACATCAGGAGCTTCTGAGAAGTCCCTGGGTATAGCTGACATAGTAAGGACAGGTTAGGAAGTTTTGGGTTTTTTCCTTTGCAAAGTGGTCCAAGGCCCAGGGAGTTTAAGAATTCACCCCCATACCCTGGGTATAATTGGACTTCAGGAAAATTAAGGGATATCGAAGATGACACAGATTGGTTACTCCTCAGGCACAATGGTTCTTACTGTTTTGTGGGGAAGGAGGTCAGAATACATGAAAGTAACATATAGATACAAAATTTGGTGTATGATTCCAGAGAGGGTTTGGAGTCTTTAAAGCCCCCCTGTGACCCCATGTTAAAAACTGCCTTCAAGGAAAGCATATATCCTGAGGCCAAAGAGCAGAGTGTTCAAAATGGACAGAACTCAGTTGGAAGGCATTCTTCCTTAGCAAAGCCAGGCTCACCTCGGACAACAGGGGCAGGAGCCGGGAGCATCTGGGTCTCTCTTTCAAGAGTGACAGGCACACATTTCCATCATAAAGAGCTGAAGAGAGGTCCTTGGTGTTCTGCTCTAGGTGGCTTTGGGGTAGGCAAGGCAGATGGAGGGGGATCAGTAACAGCTGGCCAGCTCACAAGAGGGAGGTTATCATGGAAAGGGAGTGTCAATCAAGGCCTGGGTATGAGGAAGGAAGATGGCATTGTTGCCAGATCATCTTGGGCAAAGAAAGGTGAAAATATTTCCAATGTGAAACCTCCACCTAAAGCCCTTCATGAATTTTTGCTCACACCTGGGGAGCCTGTTTGTTTGGAGAGAGCACATTGGATGCAAATACCAAAGTACCTGTACAAGGCAGACAGGACCAATGGTTGAGGTGAATCTCTGTCCTCCCTCTCTTCCTTCTCCCAGTCAGCAAGCACCATTTAGAAAGAGGGTGAGACAACAACCATGTTCCAGGAACATATCTGTAGCTCATTTGGGATTTTTTTTTTTTTTTTTTTTACCTGATCGATTGTTTTGGTCTTTGTAAGATAGCCCAAGAAAGACACACTCCTCCTCTTCCTTCTCAGAACCTGTTGGACTTTACAGCCACCACAGACAACTTTGCAGCTGTCTTTTCCAAAACTTAAGAGTAGCAATTTGAGAGAACTCTGGCTGCTCTCATTTCATTTCCCATCTGAATTCATTTGTTTATTCTCCATACTGTCTCCAAAAAGAAAACCAAAACCAAAACTCATTTCTATCACTTTAGATACCATCAAATGAACAACAGGGACTTGGTTACGGCATTATTCAGCGTCTGGAGTACTTCTCTCAGGAAGCCTTCCTTGAAGCCCCCACCTGAAAATGATTGTTCCTTTAGCTTCTAGAGCACTTTGTTCTTGAAACATGTTTATAGTAAAGGAGAACATAAGTGATCCTGTGTCTCATCTCCCTTGCGAACAACTTGAAAAGATTTTACAGTTTATTCATCTTTATTTTCTGAGTTATTTAACTGCAAATACTTTTAGCAATACTCCTTTTTGAAACTAAACAACATATTCAAAGTTATGTATAGGAATAAAACCCAGCCACATGGGTACTTTTTGCTTACATAAGGTCAGGAAAAATAGATCCATGACAAAAGGAGTCTTTGGACAGATCTACTTTGGGTTAGTCATTAACATCATAATCACAGCCTCTCCCATTAGTTATTGCCTCATGAACAAAAGGCAGAGAAATTTCTGGACAACTGCATTTGTTTTAACTGAGTAAGGAAAAAGGACAAAACAAAACAAAACAAAAAACAAAAGGGAGAGCTTGCCAGAGCCCTGCTAAAATGCAGGCCCTGGTAAAGCTAAGGTTGTGCTGATCAAGCAAGAGCCCCTAATCTGCCCACAAAGGCCTCCAAGGTGAGTCAGCTGAAAGGGGCTAATCCCCAGGAGGGACTGATCACTAAAGCTTTACTGGCCACACAGCCACAGAACACTGGAAAACAGGGGATAATGAAAGCTTAAAGGGATATTGTATAGAGAAAGGTCACAGAACCAACAAGGGAGGGTCTTGGCTGTCTAAAAGGTCACCTTTGCCCCCTTGTGAGTTGTGGGTCCTTTACACAGCTCAGCCTTAGGCAGGGCCCCAAAATAAGGATGATTCCAAGGATGTGGATATTATTAAGAATTGTCGACTGGCTTAGGGGCCCAGCTGTGGGGTGGGGCACAGAGGCGGGGTAACTAAAACTTTAAGCAAGGCAATCAACACAATATTACTGATCCTGTAATAGTCAATAAATCGGCTGGAACAGATTACACTGCAACAGTTGCTAGGGATGAGGAAGTAGGAGGCAGTGAGAAGAAACCGCAGGGGTACAGAGGAGGTGCTTAGTAGGGTTAGCTGGCTCTGACATCAAAGAAACGGTATTCGAGGAGTGTGGGCTCTGCTTGGAAGGGAACTATACAGGGAGACTCATTACGCTTAGTTGTTTGACCTTGGATAGATCATTTAGGGCTTGCCCTTTTCTTAAATTAGGAGGTTGCACTGAACTCCAGAGCCCTTTGGCTCTGGTTCTAGCCTCAGATTCCCTCAGGTGAAAAAGTTAAGCCCAAAAGTAGCAAAAGAGCCTTTTCTTGGGGCTGTTTGGTCAATTCCTATTCATCACTGGTTATTCAGGGCAGCAATATTCCCCCTCCCCACCTCAGGGACACTTTGGACTTTCACAAGGTTATTTCTGGTTGTCACAAAGATCAGGTGCACCTCCTGGGATTTAGTGGGCCAAATGGGGGAGTACAACAAGCCTGGATGCTTGCTGTGCTCCCCTCGCATTGGAGAAGTTTCCCTTGTCCCAACCAATGTATGAATGTCTTGCCAGTCATTTATGTAGATGGTGAAGCTCTGCTTTATATGTAAACACAAATAATTTTTTCCAGTTTTATGATACAGCGAATTTTCCAGGTTATTTTATCTGTGAATTTCATTTCAGGAGGGTAAATGAAGGGATTACAAAGTATTTGTCATAAAAGGAGGGTTCTCAGTCAGATAGGGTTGAATATTGCTGCTAGAAATCCTCCAACAGCCAACTCCATCCGGAGAGAAGCTGAGTAAGACATTCTCGTTTACACCAATAGACATGGGGATACCCGAATTTATCTTTGTTGGAATTCTGCATCACCCTGCTACAAAATTACCTTACTTGCCCTAGTACTCACATTGGTTGAGGAAGTTAAAATCATTCTTTGTAGGGGGTCTTCCTAGAGTTCATTTCGCCCAAAATTATATCTCCCCCACCATAGTACAAGAGATAGTCTTGTACTTCCTCCTAGTTCTCCCTTATCCCCACACACTTAGTCTTTGTCATTTAAAACTGGAGTCCTTGCTTTCAGCAGCAACTTCCTTAAAACAGGATGTTTAATATTTGCAATTATAGTATTATAACACCTGGGGGCTAGCTGTCGGCTAAGAAGAGCTAGCAAGCTTTGGGTAAGAGTGAGACAGTGGAGATTTCCTCAAGGAAAGAGGTTCTTAATCTGAGACTGATGCAATATGTCAGCACTAAGGTGAGATGTCCCTCCCTTTGCCTAGTACATGTTCCTGAAAATGTGTTTGAAGATTGAACCATAAATTTACTTGTAAATATCACTATAATTATGGGAGCTCTATTTACAAAGGTTTATACACACACACACACATATACACACACAGTATATTGCCTTATATATTTCTCCCTAATCACGATGACTGTAATGCTTCAGTGCCTGGCACACACAGACTTGCAATAAATACTTATTCAATGAACGAATAGATGAGTAAAGGGCTTAAGTCAATCCACTTTGTACTGTGCCATGCTTCCTCTGTGTATGTTTGATGAATGAAATAAAAGACTTAAGAAGCAAACAAAGGAAAATGTATAAAATGCATAAGGACAGAGTAAAAAGTTTTTCGACTATCAAAACCTCTGTGGAGAGCAATATACTTATCATTATACTTATCATATAGGTTAGCAAATAGCTTGTTCCAAATTTCAGTGTCAATTGTGAACTGATGTCTTAGTCAGTTTAGTCAGTTTGAGCTGCTGTAACAAAGCTGTAGACTAGGTGGCTTATAAACAACAGAAATTTATTTCTCACAGTTCTGGAGGCTGAAAGTCCAAGGTGAGGTTTGCCAACATGGTCGAGTTCTGGCGAGGGCCCTCTTCTGAGTTGCAGACTGCTGACTTTTCGTTGTGCCCTCACATGGATTTCTCGTATCCTCACATAGCGGAAAGAGCACTAGAGAGCTCTCTGAAGTCTCTTTTATAAGGCCACTAATCCCTTTCATGAGGGCTCTACCCTCGTGACCTAAATCACCTCCCAAAGTCCCCACCCCCTAATACCATCACATTGGGGTTAGGATCTCAACATACGAATTTTGGGGGACACAAACATTCAGTCCATAACAATTGACAACTGTTCAGAATGAGCCTTGATCTGTAGTTTGTCACTCTTTATCCATAGAAATTCCTCTTTTCAGATGGATCTTCAAAAGTTTCCAATCATTTCTTCCTGTTTTTTCTCTGTACCCTTTCCTTCCTGGGGAAGTTGGATAAGCACTCTGCTCACGCTCCAGCCTGGTAGATTCTGGGTGGTAAGGTGGACAACAGGCTGGAGGAGGAGTATGACCTGATACTTCTTCAGATGCCTGTGGGCATCAGCAGGCCAAAAACCAGACAGCGAGCCCTTCTGAACTATTTACAATATGTCATCCTATGCTTGGACCACCTCTTTGTCAGTGGGGAACCTCCCCTTGCATGTGAGCCCTGTGCCAATTGGGCAGGCAGCTCTGAATGTCAAAGCCATTTTGATCCAAAAGCTCCCTCTGTGGGGTGTCCACCCTGGGGCCATAATTCTTCCCATCAGCTAAGGAGGAGCGTGGAGTCCTCCTTCTGGAGGAGGGCTTGCTTGATATTTGGAGAATGCTGGCCCAGCCTTCCTGATGTCTTCTTTTGGCTAACTGTCACACTCCCTCCCCCAAGCAAGCTTTAATTAATCAGAATTTTTCTTGAAAGTGGTACTGAGAACAACAATTTCCTTGCAAATAAACAGGACTCATTTGGAAGGTACATGTGATTCAGTCAGGCAATGGCTAGATGTTCTAAATAGCAGGACTGGTAGCTGTGGGGTCGGGATCTTTCCTCAGGGTAAAGTTGAGGAAAGCATGGCTCTGGGTTATTCCTAGTCATCCTTTCTCAATCCCAACCCAGTAATGTGCCTGAGAAGGCCAAGTGGTCTTCATCTGAAACTCCAAGACTTGTGAACAGGGACTTTGTAATATTGCATAAGCCTTATTGCTAGAAAGCTGATTTTATCATTCGTGTGCAATGTTATCAACATCACTAGCAGCCCATTTAGGGCTGTGGTCCTGACTAGATAGAAGTCAGGCTAGTGTTGGGTGAACTGGTATCCTTGGAGTCCAAGGATATCCTTATTTTTAGGAGTCCGAGAATTCTAAACAAGAATGTAAAATATTTGCATTTTCATTTAGATGATTATCTAAATAAATATAACCACATTTTGCATTTTCTTGATGTCTACTTCATAACAAAGTTTTGACATGCTAGTTCAGTGCTGGAATTTGCTTTTATGTTTATGATGGCAAAGCTCCAGATATTTACCTAAAGTCATAGCATTTAAATTTTAATATGTTGGTAAGTGTGTCTGGCTGTCCCTGGTTTGGTGTGTCCTAATGCCAGAATTACAACAGTTTCCAAGCAACTGCCTTTTTGCTGCTGATGAAATATTTTATCAGTAATGAAGAGAAAATTTTCCCTTTGCAGTGATAATTCATAATTGAAGGCATACTCACAGAAAAAGTTCTATACTTTTAAAACTATCTAATATATTGAATATTATCATAAATATATCATGAAATGATATATGGCAAAAGAGTAACATATTAATTTGTCATGAGCTAATGACAGAGGCAGTGTTAATATTTTTTAAGAAAATTAATATATTAATGATGCATTTTCACCAAGTGAAGTTTAAATAATGACCTGGTGTATAGTAGAAATGAAAGTTTTGTATTAACTGGAATAGAGAAAAATGGTGAGAAAATTAAGTAACCACACGGCTCTACGATAATAGAAGCACAAACAGTTCATATGAACACTGTCAGCAGTAATAAATCTATGCTTATTTTTGCAAGTGGCAGTATTGCACAGATTATGTCCTCTATGTATCAACTATAAATAGTTAATTTACAATAAATAGGTAGGAAATAGTGAAGAATCATTAATGGTATTTTTTCAGTCCTGTATTTTGGGGTGCATTGTCATGTTCATAGTCCATCAGAATAGTGGGCCAGTTGTCAAAAAGGATTTTATTGTTCAACGAGAAAAATAATGGAAATTGTAATGACAATGACTCAAATAATGGTTCACCAAGATCAAAATCAAGTCAGGCCAACAAAAAGTGAAAATACAGATAATTTTATTTACTTTGTAGGTTTGTTTGTATTTAAAAGATGCAGGTTCTTCTCAACTTGTTCTATAGAGAGCAATATAATCCCAACTGAAATCCGAGCAACTATTTCATGGATCTTGACAAACTAACTTCAACATTTACATGAAAAGGCAAAAACCAAGAACAGCCAACACAACATTGAAAGAGAAGAACAAAATTGGAGGACTGATACTACCAGATTCCAAGACATACTATAAAGCTGTAATAATCAAGACATTGTGGTATTTGGCAACAGAATAGACAGATAGATAAATGAAACAGAGAACCCAGAAATAGACCTACGTAAATACAGTCAATTGATCTTTAGCAAAGAAGCAAAGGTAATTCAATGGAGAAAAGATAGTCTTTTCAACAAATGGGCCTAGAACAGCTGGATATCCACATGCAATGCAATGAATCTTGACACAGACCTTGCACATTTTACAAAAATTAACTCAGAATGGTTCGTAGAACTAGATGCAAAATGCAAAATTATTGAACTCCTAGAAGATAACCTAGGAGAAAATCTAGGTGATC
This sequence comes from Propithecus coquereli, assembly GCF_000956105.1. NCBI lineage: Eukaryota > Metazoa > Chordata > Mammalia > Primates > Indriidae > Propithecus > Propithecus coquereli. The sequence continues at coordinate 226,605 of NW_012136969.1, read as the reverse complement.
TTGGATTTATTGGTGACTTTTTAGATACAATATCAAAAAACAAAACATTGCTAGCTGCTGTGGATGTGCCACCACATGGCTGGGATGACACACCTGGGTCTGGTTCTATTAATAAATATAATGGGAAGCCATTGGAAGTTTTTATGCTACAGGATGACAATACATGGGTTTCATTTCATATTAACTGCCTCATAGTGCAGAATGGGAAAGTGACTATTCCAGTCTCACACTGGTGGAGCCCAGGTGTGTCTTGAGTTGTATTCAATGCTGTGTCCCACCCATTTTTTATTCTTCCATCTCTAAGTTTGTGCATTTGTTACCCGCAACACCAACCCGTGGGTCTTATAAGTCTTATCTGAAGTACACCTGATGATGTCCCTAGGAAGCAGATGCTATCATGGTTCCCATCTTGCAGGTTGGGAGCCTGGGGAGGCCTTGAGAAACACAATGACTCTTCCAGGACACCGAACTGGTAAGAAAAAGGAGGTTCTGAACCCTGCTCTGTCTCCTCAAACTTTGGACCCTGGCTGCATCCAGGTGTTCCCAGGGACCTGTGTTGGCAAAATTGTGTACAGCTAAGGAGATGACATGGCGGAGGAGGGTGAGCAGTCAACAGAGAGGCTTTTGGGTAGGTCTTATTGAAGGAAGGGGCCCAGGTACCTTGAAAAAGTGACCTCACTGCCTTGGTAATAGACCCCAACAGAACTTAGAACTCTGGTAACCAGCACCCACATTCCAGACACAGCCCCGTGTCCAGCTCACTTGGCCAGAGACGCTCAAGAGAGCAAGATGTCCTGCTGTATCCCGACTTTCTGAGTCTTGGGCCTCAGGAAAGCCAGAATGAGAGAGAGCCTTTTCCATTACTGCAGATATTGGTTCAGTCCTCACTCCTGATGCCTCTGGCCTTTTGGCGGGAGATACCCAAAGGTAACACAGGGCAGCCCAGGGTAGGCCCATCCAGGCCAGGCCACAACTGTGATCCCACCTGGGGAGCCCCACTCCCCTTCACATCCCTCTCCCTCACCACGTGTGTGGAGGGCGGTGGTGCAGGGGAAGGAAGGGGATGAGGCATTGGGCCCTTTCTGGGCAGGAGCAGTTCGTCAGGTGTTGGAAGCCTGGTGGGCCTTGAAGGTACTACATGTTTAATCATGCCTGCCATCTGCCTCACCTCAAATTGTCCTTTTAGGTCCTAGAACCTTTCTTGCTGTAAGAGTTGGAACTTCCTGGTTTGAGCTCCAGGCCTAGGTCCTCTTGGCGGCTCATGGTACTGCCTCTGTGTCGACCCTGCCTCAGAGTTGACCCTGAACCTGGGTAAGATCTGCATGATGTGGACCCTCCAGGTGAGCACTCAGGATTAGCTGGTGGTGTCCCTGGTACCAGCCTTGTGGGGTAGAGACATCTCCTACATCTCTACCATCCTGTGTACCTGTTGCACCTTTTCCACTGCCCAAAAGTTCCTGGACCAGATGTTCAATAGGTGGGAGCTCATCCCTTCCACAGCACAGTGGGGACTCTGCCACCAACTAGCTGTGTGTCTTGGGAATGTCACTTACCTCTCTGAGCCTCAGTTTGCTCCTCTGAAAAGCAGGCTGATAAGAGGATGAACCTGACATGGTTGTTGTAGGGACTAAATGGGACAAGCCATGGCAGGTGTTGACCTGGTACCTGGCCCTATGGAAAGGGCTGCCACTGTGCTAGGGCTCTCTTTATTTTTTTAACACAAAGTAGCTCTCCGCCTAACCCCTCACTGGCCTGTGCCCTTTCTGTGTTTGGAAAAGCATGTGGAAAGCAAACCTGTTTTCCTAGCTGTGAAGAGGGTTTGAGATTCCATGTAGCTGGTCCTTGCCCTTGGTGTATCTGGGGCAGGGATCCCTAGGGGCTGGCAGAGGGGCCCCACACCAACTCAGTATCTGGAAAGGTACTGGTTGGGGTTCATTCATTCAACAAATATATATGAAGCACCTACTGCGTGCAGGCACTTTTCTAGGCCATGAACAATATTAAGTGAACACAGCAGAAAACACACCCTGGGGATTGCCTCAGTTTTAGCTGGGTAGTCACAGGCACACTGGACATCATAAGCAGGTTGCATCCACAGTACATTAGATGCTGTAGTGGTGACAGCCGTGCTCAGCCAGGAGGGGTTGATGTGGTGGCAGAGTTAGTAGGTCTCTCTGGTTCTTGCTGGTCTGTCCTGCTGGGTGGATGGGGTAGGGGGTTGGGGGTTCCTTCCTTCTGGAAACCAGCCCAGCCTGTCCTCGGGAAGTCAGACTCCTGCTGCTCTTGTGTCCGGACTGTACCTCCAAGGGGAGGGGGCACCCCACGTGCACCAGAGATGAGGCTTGCAGGGGAATCCCAGGGGCCAGGGGCCAAGGGGCTGCCCAGCCTTGGGTCCAAATGGCTAGACTGGGGACAGGTATGTGTGCACTCTGCAATGACCCACTTAACCCCTGTAGCAGACACTGCTAATCAATTACAGTCATCGATTCTGGCCCTGGTGCCCAGTTCGCAATAACATGTGCCCCAGATGGCTTCTGAGAAGTACATGGGACTGAGGGATCGGTGGCTGCTTCCTGAGTGGATCTCACAAGCTTCACATAAAAGAGGAAGCAAAGTGTCCCCACCCATGGCCCTGGGCAGCCCCTACCCCATCAGTCAGAGATGGCACCTTGGGAGTCCCCTTCCTGAGCGGAGGAAGAAAGTGCTGTGCAGGGAAAGTCCAGAGGGGTTCCCTGGGAGTGGAGCCTTTGCCATGGCGTCAGCCCAGACTGTGGGCAGAGGCTTCTGTGGGGCTAGGGCAGGCAGGGGCTGCTCAACCACCTCCTGGGACACCCTGCGCTCTCCCAGCATGGCAGGGCCTGGCTGGGGGCCTGGACACACACTGAGAGCCCAGAGGACAGGACCCTGGTCAGCAGGAGTGTTGGGGTGCATGGTAGAGGCAACTGGGACAAGGCCTTTGGCTGGGAGAGGACAGCTGTTTCTGCTGTGCTGTGGGCCCCTGGCAAGCCACTGCCCCTCTTTGGCCTGTTTTCTCATCTTAAAAATGGAGGGATAATGACCCCATGGTGTAGGCCTCACAGGTGGTGATGTGGTCAAAGAGAGGAAGGGAATGTGGGGGGCTTTGTGCCCAGGTCCACCCTAGGGGCGTGGTGGTGGGAACAGTGATGAGAATAGTAGGACACAGAGTCCTCAGGTGAGGTAGGTGGAGTTCCTGCCACACTTCCCAGAGAAGGACACAGGCTGAGGGAGGCCAGACTGCAAGCCCAAGGGACTGAATCTAAAACCAGCACCCTGGAGGTGGTAGTGGTGTTGGGACCAGCTGACCTGGACCAGATGTCCAGGGTCCAAGCTTGAGGGGCTAGGAGGGTAAAGGGCAGAGGGGAGGATGTCCTCACTGACCTTGGCCCTGACCCTGGCAGGAGGAGATCTCCACGGTGGCCACCCTGAAGCTGGACCCACCAGGGACCCCAGAGGCAGCAGCAGCAGCAGTGGAAGGTGCAAGCGCCGAGGTGGGAGGGGGGCTCCCAGGGAGTCAGAGGCCAGGGGCTCCTCCCCCAGCCCCAGGCCTCCAAATCTAGAGAGGAGGGACCTTCCTCCTCCAGCCCTTCCCTCCTGGAGCCGCAGCGCCTGAAATTCCTCCACTGAAAGTGACGAGAGCGAGGGCTTGGAAGAGCTGGGCTCAGGGTGGCTTTGGGGAGAGACAGGCCTACGCTTCCTAGCCTTTGTGATTGCCAAAGCCAGCTGGAGAGCGCCCAGTGTGAGTTTGTTCTATGTGGAGAGAAGCCAGGGGAGAGGGCGTTTGGGGGAAGCAGCCAGGGGTCTGGGCTGCCCGTGCGTGCGGGAGACCTGTGTGGGGAGTGTGGGGGGAGGGCCTTGGTTCGGCCACTGAGAGCGGGTGCCCATCAGCACTCCACCCATTGGCGCGGGGCGCGGTCCCTTCCTTGGCTCGTCCCTCACTGACCTGGTGCTGCCGGACACTGCGAGGAAGGATTATGCGGACGTGAGTGAGCCTTGGGCGGGCAGGGCTGGGACCGGGATGCTGAGCTTGGGAGGAGGGAGCCCTACTGCGCCCCGAGCTCTCGCCCTTCGCACACCTGCTCTCATGAGCGCTCCCCGGCCGCCCGTGAGCGGGGGCGTGCCCATCGCGCTGGCGAGTGAGCGGAGGCTCCACGCAGGGCGCAGTCCCTGTTGCCGAGCAGGAGGAGCGGCAGAGCGGGGCGGGATTTGGGCCGAGCTGGACTCAGCCGCTCCATCGGGCGCTGTCCAAGGTGCGAGGAGCGTGAAATCCGGCCGCACTAAGCCAGGGAGGACGTGAGTAGGCGAACAGGCCCTTTCAGCATGAGGCCTCAGTTTCCCTGTCTGTCATGAGAGAGGGCTGCGCTAGAAGCCCCGAGTCTCCGCTCCCATGACCCCTCCCCGGGAGCCCTGAGCCGGACCCAGGCCCAGATCCTGTTTTGGCGGTGCGCTCTGCCCCCTGGTGGCCTCTAGTGGTAATGCAACACGAGAGGCACGGGGTTGGGAGGTGGTCGCGGCCAGCTGCCCCTCCCATGGGCTTTGGCTGTCTGCCTCCCAGGAGACTCTGATCAACTTCTAGGAAGGGAGCAAGGTGAGCAGCTGTGGCATTCCCTGCTAGGAGGGCTGGGTGTGGAAGTCAGAGACCTGCAGGACACTCCCAGGCTCATTCTCTGCAACTTAGACTCACTGGGGGAGGAGGGGTATTGATATACAGAGCAAAGGGAAACCCACCTCACAACAGGCACTGCAATCAAAGACAACTTCCTGGAGGAGGAGGTGTCTGAAGCCAACTCAGAACAAGTTGGGGACCGGATGGCATTAGAGGGGAGAAGCAAAGGCTCAGACTGGCCCCTGTCCCAACCCCACAGCCCCCACCGGCCCCCCCTCCCCCCAATATCGTCTACCCTGTCAGCATCCTGTTCCTTCCTCTGGTGCCATGAATGCAAAGTAATTAGGGAGTTGTAGCCGCTCCAGGTGGCAGCAGGTAATCACCACCTTGAACTTGAGGAGCACTTTGGGGCCTGGCTCAGGTGTGGAGCAGCTCAGGGAGAATGAGAGGTGAGACCCTGCAGCCGTGGCTCCCGTGGTCAGTTATCCCTGTTATACCTGAGGTGTGGCTCCAGGCAGTTTCATAGCTGCCACTCTGTCCTATAGCTACAGCCTGTCCTGCCAGCTGGAGCCACTCTCCAAGTCAGCCAACAACGTCCTTGAGGCCAAGAAGAAAAGGTCATCACCAAGCCCAGGTGCCAGTGAGTGACCTGGTGGGCCAAGGCAGACTGTCCCGGGCTTCAGTGAAGCTCTGGGCTCAGTGTGGGCTCATGAAGTCAGACAGCTGGCACTGGGATCCCAGCTCCATACTGACCAGCCCTGTGACTGGGCAGATCACCCACCTCTCTGGGACTCACTTTCCTCCTCTGTGAAATGGGTTGGTGCTAAATGATGGCTCACATGGCAGGATATGAGCTGATGGAGCACCCAGAACAGTGCCTGGGGCACAGAGTGCAGAGAGGGTGGGGGGGCAGCCCCCCAGGTAATCTTGCCCTTCTACCCAGCCACCAGGCTCTCAGAGCAGAGCCGTACACCAATGGCAGGATAAATTCATGAGGACAGCTCAACCGTGACCGTGACCCAAGCAGGAGGGCACAGCTGGGGCACTTGGGGGCACTGGGCTGGCTCCACCAGCTCTGATGAGGACAACATGGCTTTTTCTGGGATCCCCTGAAGCCCAGGAGAACATGTGACACCCCATCCCATCTCACTGAGAGCTCTTAGCCGGTCCTGCTCACCCTTTGAAGAGGGGCATATTTATTTGCTATAAATAATAAATACAACAAAGAGTTGAATATTATATTAAAATCCTATTTCCATTACAACCTGGGAGCTGTGGTTTTGTTCTTTCACTTCCTGTGTTAATTTAAATGAGCCAAAAACTCTCACATTCCTCCTTGAAATAAGGCATCTTGCGGGGGCGTCAGTGCATCAGGGAGAAGGGAGATGGGAGAAGGGCAGGCACCGTCCTGGCTGGCGAAGGAGACTCCCAAGTCCACCTTTCACAGGGCCCGTGTTCATTTCAGTATCGTTAACTTGGGGAGGCAGCAGAGACAGCCCCTCAGAACTCCCAGGGTTTAGAGGTTGAAGGTGCTTTCACAGGGCATAGCAGCAGCCTCGGGAATCCGGGTGTCTTTAAATAACACTTTCAGGAACCAATCCTGACCCAAGACAGTGGCTGCCTTTCTACCGCTTTGGAGGAAAAGATACATGTTCTGCTTTGGCTTAGCTTTCTGAGGTTTCTTTTGATCAACTATTAGGGACTTGTAGTTTCCTTTTTCAAACTCTGGAATTCCATCAGCACTAAGTCGGGGGAGAGGTACAAATGGAGTCGGGGAAGGCTGGACATCGCATCTTCAGTCCACCTTGGGGACCCTGTGAGCGACCCTTTACCTTAAATGTGAGTCCTGGGATCCTTGTTTCTGACCTCAGCATCCCTTTTCCTGCTGGTTTCTTACCAAGGGAAAAGATTCGCAATGCAGCTTTTAAGGCTATAGCTGGGCTTCATTCCATAAACATTACTGCTGCCTATGATCTAGGATTTCCAGTATCTCTGCAATTCCTTGCATAATTCTTTTCAAGGCAAAAATTCCTCAGAAGGCCCCAGCCTCTCTGTCAGGTATATCCTGGCCACTCCTCCGGGCTAGGGCCTGCTGAGCCACAGATGAGCTCGTTTTTCCAGGATAAGGGTACTTATTCCTAGCCAGCAACAGACTCTCACACTTTCCTTGCTGGCCAAGGTGAAGTCTGGGGCCCTATGTTCCTGAGGTCCATGGTCTCGGAGATCACCTGTTTACACACTCAGGTGTTTTGTTACTGACTTGTGCTAAGGGCAAGCTGGGTATGGGCCTTTAGAGCTTGTGGCTCCCTGGATGGCCGTGTTCTTTGTCCACAGTCTTGTACTGTGGTTATGTCATGAGGGGTGTGAACCTTTCAATGAAGAGAGTTAAATGATGAGAAGTACAGGGGTGGCAGAAGAGGGGCAACTGGGGATGTCACCAAGACTGATGATCCACATGCAGGGGCACAGCCTTACCAACCAAAACACCAACATGCTTCTGATCACAGTGGCAGACACTGCCCCGAGCTCACCCTGTGTGCTTACTCCTCCCATCCATCTTCTCTATTGTTCAGATTGGTTAATTTCTATTGTTCTGTCTCTGAGTTCACTGATTCTTTCTTATTAAATCTGTTGAGCCCCTCCATTGAGTTTTTTGTTGTTATTGTATTTTTCAGTTAAAACTTCTATTTTGGTTTCTTTATAGCTTCTATTTTTTTGTTGAGATTTTCTAGTTTTTCATTTATTTCAAGTGTGTTTGTAATTACTTATTGAAGCATTTTTACTATGGCTGCTTCAAAATCCCTGCCAAATAATTCCAGTATCTGCCATCTTGGTATTCACACATATTGATTGTCTATTCTTATTGAAGTTGAGATCTTCCTGATACTTGAGTGATTTTCTAGAGTGTTTTGCAGAGCTTCCCTGGCTATAGAGCCCTTGGTGGAGATGGTCTGCAGACTAGGGAAAAAGCCTTCTAACCTAGTGCCAGGGCCTCACTTTCCTTCCTTAGGGAAGAAGCTTCTCTGCTGCAAGAGCCAGCATTCTCTGAGGTGTCAAGAGTGGGTTCTCTGTAAAGCTCTACTCAGACCCAGGCATTTATCTTGACCCTACTGGGCTTTGGCACCTTGGGATGGGCAGTGACAGGAGACAGATTCAAGAGCATGAACCTGAAGACTTAGCCCAGTTTCTCGGGAGCCTCTGATCCCAAGCTGGTTCTGCTCATGATTTGTTGGTGACTTTGGACAAAAACAGTTAATGTAATACATCATATCAATAAGATTAAGACCAAAAACCACATTAGCATCTCAACTGATGCAGAAAAAGCATTTGACAAAATCCAACACCCTTTCATGATAAAAACTCAACAAAATAAACATAGAAAAGAACTTCTTTAACATAATAAAGTTTAGCAAAATCCACAGCTAACATCACAATGAATGTTAAAAGACTCAATAACTTTCCCTGTATGATCAGGACTAAGACAAGGATGTCAGCTCTTGCCACTTTCATTCAACATCATACTGGAAGTTTTTGCTGGGGCAATTAGACGAGAGAATAAGATGAAAGGCATCCCAATATGCAAGATATAGGGGGAAAAGTGTTTTTCCCTCTACTCACACACCACTCAGTACAATACTTCTGACACCAGAGGTGTGGGGTTGTTTCCCCACACACCAACCGATTCTGCAGTGGACATGAGGTGTCCTCTAGTTCAATTTGATTTTGACACTATCTACTTGGAGATAGAGTTAGAGCCCACAGGTTGAGGGCACAGCCCATGGAGATTGCCCCCCACTGCAGATCCAGTTGCAAGGAGTAGGTTGTCACCTCTACTTCTGACCAACTGGCTGTAAATCAGGGTTCTCACACCCTTCTTGGGTTCTGTTAATTTGCTAGAGCAGCTCATAGAACTCGGGGAAGCACTTTACTTACATTTACCAGTTTATTAATAAAGGATAGAAATGAACAGCCAGATGTAAGTGATGCCCAGGGCAAGGCATGGGAGAAGGGGCACGAAACTTCCATGCCCTTTCTGGTGAGAAAGAAAAGAAACTTTATCTGAAGAATGCCACTCCCTTTAAATTATCAGGCCCAGAGAGGCAGTGGAATGAGGCAGCAGTGAAACCATAATTTATAAAATTAATAAAAGGCCACAGATGGGAACTGTGGTAGGGGCCTCAACTCTGCAAAGGTATAGGCATAGTTAAAAATATATGTAAGGGCCGGGCGTGGTGGCTCACGCCTGTAATCCTAGCTCTCTGGGAGGCCGAGGCGGGCGGATTGTTTGAGCTCAGGAGTTCGAAACCAGCCTGAGCAAGAGCGAGACCCCGTCTCTACTAAAATTAGAAAGAAATTAATTGGACAACTAAAAATATATAGAAAAAATTAGCCGGGCATGGAGGTGCATGCCTGTAGTCCCAGTTACTCGGGAGGCTGAGGCAGGAGGATTGCTTGAGCCCAGGAGTTTGAGGTTGCTGTGAGCTAGGATGACGCCACAGCACTCTAGCCCGGGCAACACAGTGAGACTCTGTCTCAAAAAAAAAAAAAAAAAAAAATATATATATATATATATATACATGTAGGACCACCCATATATATATGGCTTGCTTTCCTGTAATTGCTTATTCTTCAGGAGTCATAAAGATTCTTAGCTTTCTTCATTGTTCCCATAGATAACATCTCCGTTATGAAACCTAAGACTGGTCTTTGAGATATCTTCCAGGCTCTGCATTCTGCTACTCTGGGGTCCCAGCACGCTGATCTCAGCAAGTACTCAGTGGGTTTTGTTCCTCGGGAACAGGCCAGTGCAGAGGGCAGGGTTATTGTGGGTTCTGTGCATGGTCAGGAGTTGGCTGGTGCAGGACAAGGAGGCTTTGATTAAAGAGCAGCTCCTGGATGGTGCTTCCTTCTGGGCGGACTGAGCATTCACACTGGGAAAGCACTTGTCTTCCTGAACAGCCCCATCAAAAGAGCAACAGAGGCGGAGGGAGCCCTGAGGGCAGAGCTGGCCCAAAGAGCACACAGAAGGCTCTAGATGCACCCCACATCCCTCCAGATCCGTTGTGAGACCTTTTGGGGGAGGGAGGGAACAGGGAAGCAGCAAAACCTCCCTGTGTCAAACACAGGCCAGGTCCGCTCTGGGGGAAGCTGGAATGAGGACTGGACCGCCCCACTTACAAAACACCCGGGTGCATTCCCTCCACATTTGTTTGAGGGGGCAGATGCACCTGGGGGACAGGCCCAGCTAGGCTAAAGCCATAACTGTGTCACTCTCTTGCTGTGTGAGTCTGGAGATACCTTTATTTCTCAGAGCTTCAGTTTCCTTGTTTACAGCGTAGGGGCTGCATGGGGCTGCCACCCCTTTCCCCGCGGGACCAGGTTAGATGGCGTATGTGTAGAACGTGCTGCAAGCTGGGAGGGGCTATGCACATGTGACTTGCTGCTCTGAGGAAGAAGGTGTCCTGGCAGAGTGGTGCAAGGGCTCCTGCCTTGGACTGGGAAACCTGGGGTGATGATGTGGCCAATGCTGCACTTCGTCCCCTTGGCCCACCTGAGTTCACCTGCAGCTGGGGGGCTGGTCCCCAGCAGGCCAGCAGTCTCCCCTGAACCCCTCTCTGCATGAGGGCTCTTCTGGCTCCCCAAGAGGCTCCTGTCCTGCGAGCTGGCCCAGACCAGCAGTGTGGCAGTGTTAATGCCGGGGTCACCCTCCACCAGCATGGACAGAGCCAGGCCAAGTGGGGCAGCACTTTCAGGAGGCTGAGCCCACAGTAGCAGCCACACCTTAAGGCCCTTCAGGGCTTCTTTCCTCCCAGGCTTCTCTCCCCACGTCCTCACTCCTGCTTCTCAGGATCATGTCCAAAACAAGCGACTAGCCTCTGAGTCCCTGCACTCTTTCAGGAAACCTCAAACATGGCTGAGGTTCTAAACTGGCTGTGTCACTTTGAATGGGTCACCTCAACCTTCTGGACTTGAGTTTTTTCCCTATAAAATGGGTGGGTGAGGGAAGCCTACCTCATGATGTCATTAAGAGAGATAAAGCATATGCAAATGCAACTGACGCAAGGTCAAGATGCAAACCCAACCAGAGTAACGGCAGGAGCAGGAGCAGCTTGGCCGTCTGACACACAGCACTACTGACAGGTGAGACCGGTGTGATTACACCACTTAGTAATTGAAGGAGAGAAAATCGACAAGAAAGACGGCAGGATGGACGTCTCCAAGAAAATAATCTGAGCATCACAGAGCCCCTTAGGAAAATTAAGGGGGCCTGGAAGATTTTTGCCAAAATGCTACGATTTGGTCAGACAATTGTGTCACAGATACATTGGATTAATTCTTGGTTGGGTCCAGGAATCAGTGCATAGTTGCAAATATAATTCACGTTTGTTACATATAAAATATAATTTTCCCATAACTTTTTTAAGTTAATTGATTTTTTAAAAATTAAAAAGATTTATTTTTAATGATTATGGGTACCTAATAGCTGCATATCTTTATAGGGTACATGTGAGTTTCGATATCGGCATGTAATATGAATTAATCAAATTAAGGTAATTGGAATATCCATCACTTCAGGCATTTAACATTTCTTTGTGTTAGGAACATTCCAATTTTACTCTTTATGTTATTTTAAAGTATACCGTAACTTACTGTTGATTAGAGTCACTTTGTTGTGCTATCAAATATTGTTCATTCTATCTAACTATCTAACCATACTTTTGCACCCATTAACCATCCCCACTTTATCCCCTGCTCCCTGCCACCCTTCCCAGCCTCTGGTAACCGTCATTCTACTCTCTGTCTCCATGAGATGAATTGTTTTTAATATTTAGCTCCCACCTGTGAGTGAGAATATGTGAGCTTTGTCTTTCTGTGCTTGGCTTATTGCACTTTAACGTAACGTTCTCCAGTTCCATCCGTGTCCCGTAACTATTATTTCATTTTCAGCATGAAATGCCAAGCGTGCCGTTTGGAACTTATTTCCTTTGAAGTTCTGGTGTCTATTTTAGGTAACTGATTCCTGTCCTCACCATCCGTCCTAAGCACACGGATCCCTCCACCCTTCACATGTGTCTTCCTCATTGCGAGTGAGCCCCACGTAGGCAGGGACGACGCCATGTCCTGGCCACTGATGAAGCTACGGTGCTTGGCACAGATGGAAGAAGGGAGGAAGAGAGGGATAGATGGTGCGTAGCTAGATAGAGAGAGAAGGAGCCCACATGAAACGAGCATTTATTCGGGGTGGGTGGAGGGCGTCACACGTAGAGGCCCTGGATGGTGCGCAGGGACTGCTTCCAGCTGTCCTTCCAGCGCCGCGCTTCCTTCACCTGACACGTGTTGTCATCCTGGATCCTCTTCAGCTCCTCCTCAAACGATGCTAAGTATTTCTGGAAGGCAGGGAGGAAGGCAGCAGGACGGGGCCACGTGAGGAGGGACTTCTGGACTCTCTGCGCTAGGGGAACGCTGGAGCCCGCTGACGGGTGGCTTTTAACCCATTCCAGGCACTGGCAAGAGTTCTATAAGCCATTTCTCATGTGATTTTCCCCACAGCTCATTTTACAATTGGGGAAACTGAGGCTCAGAGCCCTGCCTGGGGTCACTCAGCTAGAAAGAGGCTGAACAGGAACTAGGACCTATGTCCATCTGACTCTGGACTCTGGACTCCTTTCTAAACTCTGTCCCGCACTGCAGCCTGCCTGGGGCTCAGGGGTCCCGGTTCCTTGGCAGGCTGAGCCCTCCAGGCCTCTCACCCTCACTGCACTCAGCGGGCAGAGCTGCTCCCTCTGCCTGGGGCTTGGAGGGGCAGCTGGACAAGGGCCCATCCTGGGCAGTTTGGCTTCTCCCAATAGTGGGACCAGCTGACCTCTGGGAAGGACAAGGTTTCTCTCTGGGCACCAGGACCAAAGGTCCATGGATCTTCAGAGCTAAGAGGTCCCCCGGGTGGCATCTGGGTGCAGTCTCCTCATAAGGCCAGGCCCAAGGGGCTCTAACAGCACTGGGATCAAATCCTGGCTCTCCCACCCTATAGTGGCATAAAGGGCCTCAGTGTCCTCATCAGAGAAATGGGGATAATAATTCTACCTCCTCGTGGTGTTGTTAGGAGGACTCAGCTTGATGCCTCATGTCAAGAACAGAAGCTACCAGCAAGTACTCAGGAACTGTCCCTGCTCCTGCTACTCTGTCCCCCACAGGGAACCCTTTGCACCATCGCTTCTGTGCCTGTCAACGATGTTCCCTAGCTCTGCCTACTGTTCCTCCAGAAAGCCTTTCTCCACCCTGTCTGGGTGTGGCGTCCCTCGGCTGGGCTCCCACAGCACCGGGATAACACTTCAGACCCACGCCAGCAGTGGGATGGCCATGACCCACAACACATCCTTATGTCCCGAGAGTTGAGACCTGCTGCTCTGGGGTGCAATGACATGTTGTCTGCCACGTGGGCCAAATGTCAGGGTGCCCGGTGATGGGCAGCTCCCCGCTTCCCGAGGCAGCCAAACTGAGCTGTGCTCCCTGGGACATGCCCACCCCTCCCTGTCTCACCAGGTACACAGCATCTCGGGCTTCTACGGCCGCCAGGTGGCCCAGGGTTGTTTTGCTGGTGAATATTGACGCTGTTTTCTGGAGAAGAATCTTGTTTTGAATGGTGACTTCGGTGGGTTTGATTCCTGGCCACTTCCTACAGACAAACATGTATGTGAAAGCCCCATGGGCTTGTCTCCATCATTCATAGTTCACCTACCACCTGTGCTGGAGAAGCTGAGCATTTCTTTAAAACAATTATCAAGGCTCATGGCTTTAAACTTTTTTTTTTTTTTTGGTGGGGGCGGCTGTGCTGTGGGCCCAATGGCCCCCGGCTTTAAACACCTTAATGAAAAGGAAAAATCCTACTGAGCATTTGATGCTACACTTTTTAAAGTTCTGTGTTGTATTTCCATACCGTTTTAGTCATTGTGTGCAGGTAGTTTTGGGTTCTGTGTGGGGAAGGGGGAGCCACCCTTCAAGTTGTTTCCCTTTTCCTGGGCTTCAGTTTCCTCAGCAACCTGCCAGCCAGGTGGTGGCCGCCATTTCTGGCCCATTTTTCCTATTATGCTGTGAAGACCACTTCTGAGAACATAGCCGGGCAAATCACTGCTCGGCTGCTTCTTGCAGGGCCACGTTCTTGGGGTGCAGGAGACAGGCACTCTGACAACTCTCTTCATGTCTAAGAGATAGCTGGAATGGGTCACAGTGCCCGCAGTGACCGAGGAATGTGTCCCCCACTGAGATAGACCTCCCTTTCACCGTGGGCCCCTTTGGTGGGTCCTTATCACGTGAACCAATAGCTGTTGAGCTCTTGGTATATGCCTGGGGCACTCCGTGTACAAACCTCATTTAACTTTCCCTCTATAAAATCGTGTATGGTAGACTGCTACGCCCATTGCACAGATGAGGAACTGAGGCCCAGAACACATGCCTCTCCCTGGTTACCGGGTCTGTCTGACTTCAGAGCCCGAGCCCCTAACCATTACACTGCCCTGCCCCCACAGATAGAGCCACTCATGGCAGCCTGTGGGCCCCTGGCGCTCACCTGCTCCCACGTTCAATCAGGGGCTTCTCACTCTCTTCCTCCAGGGGCAGCCCAGCGAGTTTCCTTCGTATGAGGATTGACATTTTCTGCTTGGGGGGCTCCATCCCTGGCAGGCAAGAGACAGGTTACTGACGGCGGCCTCACCGACAGCCTAAGATCCTGGGACTTCCCTGTCATGTTCCATTTAGAGATCTGAGGGCTCGCACCCCTCCTCCCCACCTGCAGTGTCCAGTGGCCAGCAGAGCCCCCTCCACAGAGAAGCTGAATGTGCCAGCTACGCAGCTGGGGGCAGTGGCAGGGGAAGGGGGTCTTTGCTTGGGGAATCTGAGAAGTGATTTGGGTGCTATTCCCAGCTCCAAATCCCTGAGCTTGATGCTCTGACCTTCCTGCAGCTTCTGTGAGTCCCCAAATGTGCTTTTGTGGACCCTTCTTTGGCTCATGCTGGCACATATAGGTTCTGAACTAAGAACTTCCCTTGGGACAAACACATTCAGGGTTGTCCCTCAAATGTCCAACCTTCGATGTGCTTTCTTGACTGGGAAGAAAGGGACTCGGCAGGGAGTGAGAGCCTGTGAATGGCAGGGCCTTGGCTCACGAGCCTCCAAGGGCCTGGTGCAGGGTCTTCCCGGCCTGGCGCTCCCTGCAAACCACTATGATCTGCTCCGATCACAGCCCATCTGCCCGTTCTCGCTGGGGTCTCAGCCTCAGTGTCTCTGCAGGCCCTGCTTTCCCAAACGAGGCTCACCCTCGACAGAGACCTCCCAAATTGGAAAGTGGCCAGCATCTCAAAATGTGTGTACATTTTGACCCAGAAACTGCACCTCTAGGAGTCTGTCACCCCACAATAGAGAGGTATGGATGCAGAGATTCTCTTCAGCACAGTTACGGGAGTGGAAACGGGAAATGGCCCAGTGTTTGATCGCAGGGGGCTAATCGGCAAATTGTGATGCTTAGTAAATCATGGTTTGCACGAGCTGCAAGTGCTCAAGAAGAGCGTTACTGGCCAGGCCAAGTTCCACCTGCAGGGAAGTCAGGTCACAAAAGTGCACGGGCCCTAAAATCCTCCCCACCTGCCTCGACACACGCGCAGGCCTGTGCCCAAACGGACAGGAGTGGAACTAAGAACAGCGGGTGCGAAGGGCATGATTTCTGCATGGAAGCAGCGTGTTCTTCCCTTCCTTCTCGGTTCATATCGAGCTCCTTTTTGTACTACAATGAACACTTATTGTTTTTGTAATAAAAATCTTTAAAAATAAAAAGAATGTATTTTCATTACGTTAGTGATAAATGGATAACATTTAATATATGATTTTCATCTTCTTATAGTTATAAAAGTAATATGCACATTATAAAAAATGTAGACATCACCTAATGGTGGAAAAAAAAGATTTTAGAGCTCTTTCACAATGCCACCTGGCAGCGGTGATCATGAGCCGTTTGGTACTTATCTCTCAGGCTCTGTCTCTCATTCTCCATGTCTCTGTCTCTGACCGTCTCTCACACAGATTCATTTAAACACGTGAGTATGATGTTGATAACACGTATGTGCTTTTTTTAAACGTGAGATCATAGACATGTTCTGTGTGTCAATTTGTCTTTTTCACATAACCGTCCTCCTTCATGTCTTTCCATGTCGCACCTGCAGGCTGCCACCCTCTCTGTGACAGATCTGCAGTGTCCACTTGTGCGTCTGCGCTGTCATTCATGTATCTAATCCCCTACATAGGGATATTAGTGCTGTGTCCAATTCTTTGCCATTTCAAACAGTGCTGTGATGAATACTATTGAACATTTATCATCTTTTTATTTTTGTTTTTTGAGACAGGGTCTCACTCTGCTGAGTGGGGCTCGAATGCCCCAGGTGTCATCACAGCCCCCGTGGTGTCATCTTAGCCCCCCATAACTTCAAACTGGGCTCGAGCAATCCTCCTGCCTCAGCCTCCCAAGTAGCTGGAACTACAGGCACGCACCACCATGCCCAGCTAATTTTTATATTTTTAGTAAGAGACGGGGTCTCATTCTTGCTCTGGCTGGTCTCAAATTCCTGGCCTCAAGCAATCCTCCTGCCTCAGCCTCCCAAAGTGCTAGGATTACAGGTGTGAGCCACTACACCCAGCCTGAACGTATAGCTTTGAAAAAGTGTCAAGTATGTTTCTGCTAGATAAATTCCTAGAATTAGAATGCTATTAAATAGAACAAAGGTATACACATTCAGAATGTTGACAGGACTGACAAATGGTTCTCCAAGAGAGAGTATCCATATACATTCCCATCAAGAGTCCCTGTGGTGTCTCTGTTTCCTGACACTCTCACCAGGGTTTGTTGTCACCAAACTTAAAAACTTTGCCAGGCTATTGGTGAAAATAATATCTGAATAATGTTTACATTTGTGTTTTTCATTGTCAGTGAGGTCGAGCATCTTTCATAGCTAGCTACTGGCCATATTCATTGCTTCTCTTCTGAAGTGTGTGAATGTGTCTTTTGTCTCTTTAAAAATTCGACCAGTGAGAGTGTTTTGTCCCACAGGGATATTCATTCTTTCTCTGACCTATAGGTTGTGAAGAATACTTTCCCAGCTTGTGGTTTGTCTTTCCATCCTTGGACAATTTTCTGTTTTTGTTTTGGCTACAGAGAAGTGCCAGCCATTTACTTTTTGGCTCCTGGCTCTCACGTCATACTTAGAAAAGGTGTCCCTAACACCAAGAGTATGAAAATATTTACTTTTAGAGTTTCATCTTCACGTAACCTTTGACCCATCTGGCATTTGTCTTTTTTAATGAAAAAATTATTTTTAATGAAAACAAACAAATACAAATTCATGAGTCCCCTCAGTAGAGAACCTGTTTTCACTCTGGTAGAGTTGAGGAAAGCAGAACCCTCCCCACCCAACCTATGCCTCACCACCCTCTGGGGCCAGGTCACGAGGCTGGTGGTGCCACTTACTTGCAACCTGGACATCATCGATGGTGACCACTTCATCCAACTGTACCAGGAACTTCTCGGTGAAGGTGGCCAAGCTGGCTATGAAACACCGGCCGTTCTTCCAGGTTAATTCCTGGAAGAAACATGGTGAGCACAGACCTGCAGGGAGAGGAACTTCCCTCCAAGGCCGGCTGGCAGAGGGGCTGCGGGGACTCCGCTGGGAGGATGTGAGGAGCCGGCTGCTGAGCCCAGACCAAAGCTGTGTGTCAGTTGTGTCTGAGCTAACTGGCATCTGGTCCTCAGCCAGGAGGCCTCTCCCAAGAGGCAATTGGCTTGAAGATAAGAAATGATTCAGAAATGGCCGAGGGACACACACAGACAACTCACAGAAGAAGAAATACAACTAAACATGGATCGTGAAAAAAAAGTCATCACTAGTAATTCTGTAATTAAGTAATTTAGAAATCAAAGAGGATACAAGTTAGAACATCCAATAATGACCATTTTCACCTACAGAACCCCCAACTTTCATGCCTACTTTGGCCAAGGTGCCAACCAAAGGCTGCACACAGTGCAGTCAGTGGCTGTCCACTGGGGCCATCTTTCTGGAGGGTGCTGGGCTGGGGACTCAATGGCACCACTGACCTCCAGCTTCTCCTTGTTTATCCTAATCACGTTGTCCAGCTCTTCCTGTCTTTTCTCTTCTGCTAAGTGTAGAGACTCCATTTCTTGGAAATGTGTGGGGTGTCCAAGACTTGGATGGAGCTTCTGGGCATTTTCATCCTTCAATCCAACAATCAAGAATTCAGCAGAGATTTCAACCCAGTCTTGAGGTCAGGACCAAAAAATCACTGGCCTATGTCCTTTGTCAATTATGACCATGGCCAGACTGATGTGTCCTCTGACCCAGATGTGTGGGAGGCCATGGTGGGCAGAGGAGTGGCAGAGAGGGCAAGCCAGGGGCATGGCTGGAGCTGACTTGGAGGGCTCAGAAGAGGGCAGGCTGAGCATCTGCCCAGCACAACTGGGTCTTTAGTCCGATGAAATCAGGAGCATCCCCGTCCACAGCTCCAGGGACCAGTGTGGACAATCCCAATGACTATATCCCCACTGAACCCAGCAGACCACCCATTAAATCCAACAGGGAGTTCACTGAGCGCCTTCCGTGAAAAAGTTATTGGCTCAGTTCTTATTTCACCAATGTCTCCTGGCCCTCAGCCCCCATCTGATAATCCCAAGCCTGGCTTATCTCCTTCCCTTGGATTTGGCTCTGCCCATGACCTGCCTTCATTTCTGAACTCCCAGGACCCCTGGTCCTGTAGTGGAAGGGCTGGGATCCCCCCACCTTTCTTTTCTCCAGCTGCTTCTGCTGCTCCTCAAACTGTCCTCGGATCTCTTTCACAGAGGTGCAAAATTTTTTCCAGTGGTGCTCCTTGAAATTCTCCATCACCAGCCAACACACTTGGGGCAGCAGCTCCTCAAATCTCCTCATCTGGGCCCGTAATTCTGCAGGAATTGAGGACAGGAGCCAAGGGAGGGAACAGGTTAGAATCAAGTTGCTGAGGTGATCTCACCCAAAAAGATCAAAAGCAGTTTCCCAAAGAGAAAACCTTGGTCTCCAATGTGGTAATAGCTATTCCATCAAAAGGGGTCCTGTGGTCAAACCAGTATAGGAAATACTGGCTTAAACAAGTTCAAAGGGCTTCTCTTCTATATTTTGCAGACTTTTCAGCTCCTTTAAAATGCATTGTGTCTTTCAGCATTTCTAGAAGGTTTTCATCCATTATCTCTTCAACTATTGCCTTGACTCTAGTCTCCTCCCTCTGTCTTTGTACCTTCAAACAGCCATATATGAGACATACTCTTTCATCCACATCTCTTCACCTCTCTCCCACATTTTCATCTCTTTGACTTTCTGTATTATATTCTGGATATTTTCTTTGGATCTGCCTTCCAGTCCACCAATTCCACTTTCAGCTGTGTATAACCCAGTAGTAAAGTCATTCACAGTTTTAAAATTTCAACTCTTAATTTTTCTTTTATAGAAGTTCTGTTTAATTCTCTTTCACATCTACTTGGTCATTTTAATAGTCTCTTGCTCCCTACTCATGTTTTCAATTCCATCTTTTATTTAACTATAAGTGTATTATTTTATATTCTGTGTCTGATACTTTTAATATCTGAAAGCTTCACTGGTCTCATTCTGTTGCACCTTACTCAAGCTGTTTTGTTTCCTTGTGCTTGTGGGTATTTATTGTTGTTGTTATTGTTGGTTTATTACTGTGAGCTTTTATTCTGGGCATTTTATTTGTGGGAATCCCTTGAGGCCTGAGTTGAAGGTGGGTTTTTCTAGAGATGATTTGTAGTGTCTCCAATAAGCAAGCTACTGGACACCACTAACACAAGATCATTTTAAACTAAGGTATCATATTGAGGTCCTTTGGATGCTCCACAAAAAAAAAATTGAATTCATGTTTAGATAACCTGTGAGTTCAGGTTTAGAAACCACATAAGGTAGCAAATAAAATATAGAAAAAAAAAGAAACCACACAAGGGCTGGCATATAATTCTGGATTCTCACTGGAGTTTTTTTCTTTTTCTTTTTCCTTCACTCAGTACCAAGGTTTTTGATAAGACAGTTTCCTTCTAGTTGCTAGAGGGAGAGAGAGAGAAGCTTGGTTTATGTCTCATTCACCTTACTTGGCAGGTGGAGCCCTGTGGAGTTCCAGCTTTAGGTGGCTTATCTCCTTTTAGACTTCCCACCTTGGGGCATTCAGTAGATTTGTCTCCTATTCCCAATGCCCTGGAGGCCATGAAAATGGAGACACAAGTTCACCTGAAAGTCAGCAAATTACCCTTGGGGCAATAACCAGAGTTACTGCTCAAACTCAAGTTATCACTCAGAGTTTCTATTTTCATTTATTTTTTGGCTTTTGCATGTTTCTTACTTTACAGATATCTCATCAATGCATTTAAAAGATTTTATCACAAAATATTTCCTCCAGCATATTACGTGTCTTCGGTGGGAGAGTTGGTCAGGATACTGGCCTGCCAAACTGCAGAAAAACTGGAAGTCATGCTTAATGTGAATTATGAATCAACCAGAGGGACACAATCTATAGCACTTCCCAAACCCATTTGACCATGGAACCCTTGAGGATGATCACGTAGGATGGGCTCCCACAGAGCTCACTTGGGAAAGTTCTGAGCTAGAGAAACAAAACATTGTTTGTAGTTTTCGTTCCAGTCATTCAACAACCATAGCAATGAAAGCTACCATTGATTATTCCCTGTACATGCCAAGTCTGTGCAAGGGACTTACTCCTCAAAAAAGCTTCCACGGTGAGTGTTATTATCTCCAGTATACAGACAAGGAAACTAAGGCTAAGGAGTTGAGATCATGTGGCCAAAGTCACACAGCTAGGAGATGGCAGTGTTGGGTCCTGGCCCCAGGTCTGCTATTGGAACCACCCTTTATAAAATTAATAAAGAGCCACAAGGAGGGAACTGTGGTGGGGGCCTGAACTCTGCAAAGGCATAGGCACAGGTAAAATACATATATAACCAGCCATTGTCTCCTAGCTTGCTTTCTTATAATTGCTACTCAGGGGTCACATAGCTGATGGTCATATTCTCAGTTTTCTTCATTACGCCCAGAGATACCATCACTCTTGTGAAACCTAGGGCTAGTTTTTGAGATGTCTTCCAGGCCCTGCATTCCAGTAGGCTGGCTGACCCACCTAGACCAGTGGCCCATACCAAGCAACTGATACAACTGGACTTGCGACTCCCACCCAGGAACTGACTCAGCGCAAGAAGACAATTTCTTCACCCTTGTGGTTCTACTCTGAACCCAGCCAATCAGCAGACCCAATTGCCTAGCCCTTTGCCCACCAAATGTTTTTAAAAACCCTTTCTCCCAAATTCTTGGAGAGATGGCTTTGAGAACATCCTCCCATCTCTTTGCAGGCACCTGCAATATTAAACCCTTTCTCTGTTGTAACACCTGCTGTCTCAGTGTATTGGTTTCCTCTTGAGCAGCAGGCAATGAATCTGGTTGGACTGTAACACTATCCCCTAATCTCTCCTACTTCTCCGCAGGCAGCCTTTGAAACAACACAGCAGACCACAGCAAAATGTGGTAGATCCATACAATGGAATATTATTCAGTGATAAAAAGAAATAAGGTTTATGCATGCATAATAATACTTTTGCATAAACCTTAAGAACATTATGCAAAATGAAAGAAACCAGTCACAAAAAAAAGATCACATACTATACGATACCATTCACATGAAAGCACAGAATAAGGAAATCTATAGAGGCAGAATGTAGATTAGTGGTTGCTTAGGGCTGGGGAGAGGATGGGAGGATGGGGTTTCTAAAACTGATGGTGGTGGTGATTGCACAACTCCAAATAAACCAAGAACCACTGAATTGTACGCTACACGGCTAAATTGTGGGGCATGCAAATACTTCAATACAGCTGTAAAAAATATCTATAGAAGGAACAAAATATTTTTAGAGGTACAAATTACCATATTTCTCAAGAAATGTGAACTTTTTTTGCATTGTTTTTTTTCCTCAGTTAAATCTGATCATTGTTTTTGCCTAAGTGAAGAGGTCAGCTTTTCACAGGGGGGCTCCTCTGTCTCCCCAGTGACTTCCGAATCAGGAGGGTAGGAGCCAGGCCACAAGGCCAAGGCCGAGCTCCACCACCCCACTCACCACCCCTGCCACCAGCTTCCCACACACACCCACGAGGCAGGAGTTGTGGTACTCCTCCGCCTGGCTCTGGTACTCCAGGATCTTCTTGCAGATGTTCTCGGCACACTGGTCGAAGGTTTCATACATGCAGTCAGGCCTGGTTATTGGGCGCTGCCTCTCTTTGCGGTAAAAATCCTGCCAGAGAGGATTGACTGTGTGGGGGCAAGGACCTGCTGCGGGACTCTGGCCCTTGCCCCTGGGATCCACCAGCCCACACCTCCTAGCCTTTGTGTATACCGTCCCCTATGCTGGGGATGCTCTTCCTCCCTGGCTACCCTTGTCACCTCCCTCCATATGCCATGGCCAGCCCTTGTTATTTCTCAAGTGAGTGAATGGCAAAATCCTATTTATCCTTTACGACTCAAATCCATGGAATCTCAAATCAGTCACCAGGCTGGGAATGTGCCAGGAAGCACCAAGCTGGGTACGGGCCGTGGGCCACAGAGGTGGACGAGCCAGAGACCTTGCCCTGGAGGAAGCAGACAGCCCCGTGGAAAGTGGACAGGAGCTCACGCCAGCCCCACTGTGCAGGGTGTGTGGGGACAGGGCGCTGGGCAGTGACTCTGAGAGGTCCCTCAGGTCCCCCCTCCCACAGCCCCACCCCTCCCTCTCTCTGTACCCCACCATGTCTGTTGGCCTCTGGCTGGGCACTGGGCAACTCAGGGACAGAGGCTGGGCTTGTTTCTCTTGGCATACCCACTTCCTGACACGTCAGCATTCAAGAAATGCTCAGCGACCAATTAAATGAATAATGAATGAATGAGGTTTAGTTTCTAGGAGAAAAAACACCACAGGAGAAGACAGAAGTTGGGGAGCCAAGGTCATTGGGGGTGGAATCCTCTCTTCCTTATTTCCCCCTAGTGGCCAAGACCAGCAGGCTGCAGAGGGCAGAGGCAGCTGGACCTGTGGGCAGAGGTCCTCACCTCCGCGACGGTCAGCAGGTGCTCGTTGCTCTCCCAGAGGAGGGTCAAGATGGTCCCTTTAAAATCCCTGTAACACACACCAGGCAGATCCCTGAGTGTCCTTGTCTAGACGTACCAGCGTGAATAAAACCAAATGAGCAGAACTTTCTGAGTGCTCTGTTTTGCCCTGTTACTCCTGTAATCACTGCCCCAGGACCTTTGCACACCCTGATTCCTCGCCATAAAAGCTGCTAACTTTCTTCTTGGTTGTGTTTGCTCCTGCTGTTCCTCAGATCCTGGCCCAGCACCAATTTCTTACCTCCTGGTTCTGATGCTTTTGGGGTGGCCCTCAGCCCCACAGCACTCTAATCAGGATTCGGGATTGAGCCGTGTGGCTGGCTGGTTTTAACCTCCCTTGCTCCCAGCAGACTGTGAAGTCCACTAAATGTTTAAAATACTGAATGGGAGGCCACTGGGCTGAAACAGCTCCACTGCCTGGGGTTTCTACATAAGCGAACCCAAACCCAGCTCAGAGTGAATGGCTACTAGGAAAATTAAACCTAAGTTTAACCAGTGAGGAATAGCCAACGAGGGACTTTCCACTTAACTAAGCAAATCTTTTCTTTGTCTTGCTTCTGTGAACAACTAATAAGAGTTTTCCTGTCTACCCCTCGGTGGAGCCCTGACCTGCTTGGGGTCTGGCACTGCCTGATTCATGACTTAATGTCTGCTCAAATAAACTCGTTAAGATCTTAATGTGCTTGACTTTATCTTTTAGCACAGGACACAGACTGTGTATGTGTCTGTTCTTATTCACCAAGGAATCCCTTGCCCCAGGGCAGCGACTACGCCTGCCAGTGCCTCAGGATTGGTTGAAAGAAGAAAGAATGATCACTTATAAACAGTAATCAAACGAACAGGACTTTGGGTAGAACCAAACACCCTCCTGCATCAGAACTATAAAAAACAGGGTCGAGATGTCAAGGGTGCAGGAATGTCTTGGTGTGTGGACAAGGGAATGTCTAGCCCCTGGCTTGTGGGTGACGTCTGGGCTGCCTAAAGTAACGGCCACCCTTCTCTGCACCATTCCCAATCCCCAGAGATGAGACCCCCCGCCGGGTGAAAGGGCTGCTGAGAAGGGCGCGCTATATGGGAGCTCCTGACTGGGGGGAGTGGGGGCTCCTTTGCGGAGCTTGACTTTCTCCAAGGGTTTTTCCTTTTCTGAACTTGAGATTTTACTTGTTTGTTTGTTTGTTTGAAATGAAGCCACACTATGTGGACCAGCTGTGGTTTTAAACACTGAAATTATAATAAAGGAAAAGAGAAATTGATGAGGGCATTGGAAAAAATTACCAAAAACCCAAAACCTCAAAGAGTCTGCTGCCCTGCCATCACAAAATGCTTAGCTTGGAAACTGTGCAATTCTGGTGAAAAAGACTCTCAACGAAGGTAGATGAAATGGGCTGAGACAAAATGACCTCGGGCCTCCCCATCCCCTTCCTTGTCTTTCTATTTTTCCCCTCAGCTGAGTCAGATTTGGCTGTCCCCGACTGCAACAACAAGGTAACTGCAGTTAAAGGAAAAGACATTGTCACTTACTCGGCAGGAGGTGGAGGCTTCTCCCCAAGCACCTGGTACTTCCGGTCCATTCTATTGGGCTTGGAGTGCTTTGTGAAGCTGTGGGACAAAGGCGGCTCGGTGCTCCGGAGGCTGGGGACAGATGAAGGCAGGTCTGAACCTACAGGAGCCCTGCCCGGGCTGCTGGAGGCGCTGGGCCCGCCCGTGGGCAACCTGACTCCCATTTCTGGGTCCGAGCCCTTCGCGATGACCTCCTCCTCAACAGCTGTGAAGAACACCTATCCTGGGGTGAAACCTTTGCCACTAAAACCCAACCAAGGCTGCTGAGAGAAGGCAAGGGGCAGAGGTGCTCAGGCCCAGAAATTTGCATTCTTGCTTCCCTGGGGTGAGGACCCAAAGAAAAAGACCCAAAGAGTCACAGGTATATCGAATAACAATACAGTACACCCATTTAAGCTTGAATTTCATATAAGCAAAGAATAATTTTTAGTATAAGTATGTCCCATGCTATATTGGGGATATACTTATACTAACAAATTAACTGTTGTCCAATTTAGCTGAGCACCCTCTCTGGCACCCTCTCTTTTATCTGGCAATTCTAGTGACATGGACTTCATGTTATAACCTCTTAGAGACTGAACGTAGACACGGCTGATGGCTGGATCATCTGTACGAAATAGAACTCTGACCCACAGCCTGCGGCAACCTACACAGGAGACCACAGCCCCCTTATCCAGGACAAGCAGCCCAGGAAGCCAGCCTGCCAGAAGTCAGAACCGCAGGGAGCCAGAGTGTTATCTCCAGCAACCACCCAGGAAGCTAAACAACATCTCCTGTAACAATAGGCACCAGAACTTGATTAATGAATGACAAGTTCCCTAAGTTTCGTACTCATTTCCAATTTGGGACCAACCAGAGAGGTCAAATATGCCCCCGTAGCCCACTGCATAGGATGCCCTGTAACCTCCAGCTCCCCAGGCCGACAGCTCCAGCCAGGGCACAGCTGCAGAGGAAGGGGACGCTTCCCACTCCTCTGCCCACCCGGGAGGCTCTCCTGAAAGCCCTTGATGGTGGCCGACTGCCCGCTATAGGCTTTGCCCCTCTCACTTGGCTGCCTTTGCCTCCTCCCACAGTCTAACCACCCTGATGCGCCTTAGTGGGCAGAGCACCAAGACCCAAGACTCCTCGGCTCCGTGACAGCACCCCAGGAAAGCTATCTGCTCCACGGCTCCAACTGCCCTTCTTTCTAACCACAACCACGAGTGTGGGAGGTAGCATGGCTGAGAGACACCAGACTGGGACCAAACTCCCAGTCACGCTCTTGAGGCCGGAGGCCTATGTGAGCCATGTCCCTCTGCAGGATGAGCTCGAACCCGAAGAAAGCCAGCATCGGAGCTGGCCCACTCTGAGACAGTATCTGGGAAAGCAACAGGTTGTCCCCTGCCTTTAGGGGGAGAAGCTGGAGTTGGGGAGGCGTCCTGGCAGCCCCGTGCCCTACCTCCCTGCAGAAGTGGCGCTGGCATCGGGCATGGCCTTCTTCCCAGAGCTTTCTGGCCGGTACCGACGCTTCAGGCCTTTGGGTGACAAGAGCCAGGATGAGAGTGAGGATAGGAGGTGAGGAGGGGCCACACAGCACCACCAGCTTCCCCACTGCTGCCCCCAGACCACAGGCCTCTGTGCCTCTACCTGTCTGGGACCGATCTTTGTCACCCTGGTCTGGCCATTTTGAGCTGGAAAGCACAAAACCAAAGGAAAGGATGTGAGCTTTTCCACAGTGACCATGAGGACAGCTCAGGACAGGCTGGGGGCAGCATCCCAGCTGGTCCCTGGGAGTCCCATCATGGGCCCCATTTCAGATGAGGAACTGAGGCTCTGAGTGGGAAGCCCCTTGCTCAATCAAGGTCACAGAGGGACCCCAGTGTGTGGGGCCCCCAAGCCAGTCCCTGAAGGTTCAAGGCCATGGGCCATGGTGGCAGGGCCCCAGTGTGCACCCTAGAGCCACTCACTGCAGGATCTTCTTGACCACCTCCACGGCTGGGTCTTCAATCATGGGCTTCCCCATGCGGCTCGGCAGGCCGAAGGACTCAGGGGTGATCGGGTTCTCCTTGGACTCCTCTTCAAGGACTTCTGAAGATACCACGATGTCACTCTCCTCCTCCAGGTCAGTCAAGATGGTGTCCTGCAGGCCAGAGAGAAGGGCTGAGTGTGTGGAGACCAGCCCAGGTGTGGAGGAGGCAGCAGGCTGGGTTCACACTCTAGCACCTCTTCATCCAAATGGTGTGGCCAGAGGCAAGCTGGCCAACCTCCTCGAGACTCTGTCCTCTCTTTTTAAAGTGGTAGAGGTCCTGTCTCCCTTAGAAGGTTGTTCATTCATTTGTCTGTTCATTCGTGCCTTTAAAACGTTTCCCGAGTACCTGCTCTCCACGAGTCTCTGCCTGTGTTCTGGGGACATGGGCCAAGAGGTCACCTGTGATCTCTGCCCTTTACAGAGCCTGCAGTCTTGTCAAAGAGGCAGATGTTTAACTTGCACTTATACCAATAAATGCTTGGTCAAAATTTGGACAAGTACTGTGAAAACAAAGTTCCGGCATCATCTGCGAGATTGAAGTGAGACCTGCAAATGCGCCCAGGCAGCGTTTTTGGCGAAATGGACGAGGGAATGTAAGAATGCCAGGCTGAGCAAGTGGCCAACTCCCTGAAAGCAGGACCTTAGAGAAAGGGTGGAATCTGTGGCCACTGTAGGAGCTTAGTCAGGCTGGTTCCTGTTTCATTCTGAGTCTCATCTCAGCAGTGGCCTGTCAGCCCCTTGCGGGAAGGGTCCAGGCTGGACCCGTGGGGCCTCCACCCTGCCAGGTGCCGTGCTGACAGAGGGGGATGGAGGCCGAGTGCCGGCTGCGTGGTGGGCAGGGGCTCCCTGCAGAAAGAGGGCTGGTCACAGCTCAACGGGGCGAGCAGGGCATGGCAGCGCTGTGTCTCTGCAGCCCTCAGCTCTCTGGCCCTGCAAGTGGGCTGAGCGCCTCTGTGGGTAAAGCCCGGGGTGAGGAGTGGGCAGGGGTGAGGGTAACACAGGCTCTGCCTGTCAGGCTCACATCTCCGGCAGACAGCCTCTTACATGGGGCCTCGCTGTGTGGTCTGTGTGCTCATGGGGAAGTGGGTGGTGCCGCGTGGGCCAGGAGACCCCAACCCCGACCAGGGGGTGGGAAAAGGCTTGGGGGAAGTGACGTCTTTGGCAGGGTGAGAGGGATGAAAAGGCATATAGGACAGGCCACCGAGGCTGCTGCGTATCCAGTTAAAGGGTTTGGACTTTACCTGAGGGCAGGGGGGTGACATGGTCAGACCTCCGACGTTTGGTATGCCTGCAGCTCAGGGAAGGGACCAGGGGGGATGTGCAAAGACATGGGTGGCCAGGTGGGTGGGAGGCAGCGGGTCTGGACGAGATGGTGGGGGTGGCATGGGGAGAAGCCTGGGTGCAGGTGGGTAGGAAGGGGCTGAGAGGTGGGGCCGGCCCGAGAGCCAGTGGATGGGGTGAGTCGAGGGCGCTGATGGTGGTGCCAGGGAAGTGGCCCATTGGGGATTAGAATCCAGATCCGACTCCGCTTGTACCTGTCCACAGCATCTCAGTGGGCCTGGTGTCCAGCACAGTCCTGCTGGTCTCCGAGGAGCCCAGACAATCGCTCACCCCTTCCCTGCAGCCCCGTCCCACTCCTCACCGCGAAGACCACTTGCGTCACAGACACCATGTCCAGGCTGCAGTTGAGGTACTGAATCCTCTGGCTCAGTCTTTCTTTCCAAGTTCGGACAAAGCCAAGGAGTTCTTCTGTGGTCACTACCTAGTGAGGACATGGAGGAAGGAAGGCCTAGGAAGCAGCCCGCAGGAGAGCAGGCGGATTGCACCGGCACTGCAGAAATGGGGGCTGAGCTGGTAAGGATGCCTCCTGGCTCGAAGGCAGCCCCTCGCTAGCAGGGAGGGCCCAGGGGAGAGGGGACGCTGGGCTGGCTCTCCTAGGTGGCTACACTGAGCCAGCACACACTTCACTGAGGAGGACACCAGAAGTTCTGTTCCTGTTCTACAGGTTCAACTCCAGGCAAATGACTCGAACTTGCTCAGCTCAGTCTCCTCATCTGTAAGATGGGGACACAGAATATTCCCCAGGCTCTCCTCCGGCTCTAACATTCTGTGTTTAGAAGGAAATATTTGCTCCAGGTGGTGAAGGTGTGTAGGAGGGCAATCTGGCATCTCCATGGCAACATCTAACATGCCCCCTCCCCCAGCTTGGAGCAGCACCCCACAGGTACGCAGGGAAGCAACGTGAGGATCCTCTCCCTCATCACATATGTGAGGCACTGCTATCGCTTGCAGACTGTCAAAGCAGCCTCCTCCATCAACACAGGAACGCCTGCGCAACCACGCTCACGTGTTCCTCACCTGGCCAGCAGGCTGGGCAAGCCCCTGACACCTGCTCAACACCCTGACAGGAGAGGACAGAGCAGGGGGAGGGAAGCGAGGAAATGTGAGATACTAAACATTTCTACTCGGGAGCAGCAGAGCCTGCCCTAAAGGGCCTGGTGAAGGGGCGCAGCAGATTAACCTTATTTTTCCCCTGCTCCCCAGTGAGTAGGCTCAGAAGCAAGACCAGGTAAGTCACCGGCAAAATATAGGAACCACCCTTCCTCTGCACATCTGCACTGCAGTGCAAGTAATCTCAGTGAATGCACAGAAACACGTGCATGAATGTACGTGTCAGGGTTTAGAGTCCAAAATGAGAATAGTGTGAGGGACATTTATTCTGCACTCGATGCTTTGTGGATGTTCGAACTTTTCTCAAGAATCATGCAATACCGTATGTTAAAAGCAATAAAGAAAGAAAAATAAATGTCCTCTCAGTGCTAGTAATAGAACCACAACTCAGCGTCACTGAATTGGAAGAGAAAGGACAGAGGATGGTGAGGAGGAGGCTTCCCACCCCAGAACCCTCAGGTGGGGGCATCTGGTTCTGGGAGTGCCTGGCTGAGCTGTTAAGGAAAAGTTTCTCGGGGTGGCCTAGGCACACGTGGAATGGGGCACAGAGATGTGTACTCGTGGCAGAAAACAAGCACAAAGACTGTTCTGCTGACTGGAGCCTGGCAGGCACTTCGAACCAAGCCCCTCCCAAGCTCTGCTCCAATTCTGACTTTTCATGGTATAGACAGAAAAAATCAGTTTGTGCTAGGATCAAAAGAAACAAGTGAAAAGTCAAACAAAAGCAGTTGTTGAGAGGGCAGAGCTCTGCTTCTGTCATGCACCAGGCTGAGTTCCCATTACAGCAAGGGACACCTGGTGACATCCTGGGGGTAGTGAGGTCAGAGGAAGCCAGACTCCGGTCCCCATCCCTGCACTCCACATGCCTGCCTGAGGGGCGGTAGAGTGGGGGACGGTGGCTGGTTCCTCTTCTCTTCCTTCTTTCATTCCTTTGAGTAAAACAGGGGTTAAGTAGGAAGGCTCCAGGACACCCCTTGTGCTGCAGAAATCCTGCGCACACATGTAAGTTTATTTCAAGGTCGCCATTCTAGCATGACACATCTTTATTATTCGCAGGTAGAATCGACTGAGCACTTACTGTTTTATCGCCCTTTGAGTCTCGACAAGTTTCTATCTTGCGCTGAAGCTGTTCCAGAGAAGAATTTAATTGATCCGTTTGCAAATTGGATTTTGCCACCTAGAAAACCAGAGGTCCTGAGATTTTGTTTCTAAATACATATTGTGATCAGGAAAATGTTCAGCAAAGTATATTATCTGAGAAATTGATTAAGCACTGAAAAAATGAAACCAGGAAAGAAGTGAAGTTTTACCAGAAACTAGATCAATACAAATTTAAAGGATATTTTTTTCTATCAAATAAATAACATCTAAAGAAAATTGGCACCCCAGAGTGGGATAAGGGAGTTGGGAGAGGGACAGGCTCCTGTTCCAAAGACGCGGGGCCAAGTCTGTAAAACCCACCTAGAAACCTTAAAGAGCCTTAGAAGGTTCAAGTTCTGGTCCAGGTTTCTAGCTCTCAGGATACACCCTGTGGACGCAGTCAGAGTGTCCCAGGCAGGTGTCATAACGAGAAGTGAAATCCACTAAATGTTCCTCCAGAAAGGAATGCTTAAGTAAAAACTGCAACACATCCACGAGAGGGAAACTATCAAAACAGCGTTTTTGAAGAATCTTTACAGATTATATGGCTTATAAAATTGTATAAATAGCAAGAAGCCAATTTTGGTATATCCCTATCTTTTCATGTATAGAAAAAAGCTTAAAGATAAATCAAAATATTAAATAGGGGTTATGACTATGTAGTAGAATTGCGGATTATTTTTTACTTTTTGCATATGTTCTATTATTTCAATATTGTCCACGATGGAAATGTCTTTTGCTTATCAAAGGTGTCATATATTAAAAAATGCAACCCCTGTACATAGTGAACAGTCCCCAAATATCAGCTCAGGAGAAGGAATCTGTGCCAGCACCAGCTGGAGCTCCTTAACCAAGGGCAAGGTGACATGCCCTGGAACCCTGGGCTCTGCTCCCAGAAGCTGCCCTTCCCCCTTGTGGAATGGCTGGAAGCCCTGAGAGGCTCTCGTGGGGCCTCCACCAGAGCCTGTGTTCACTGAGGATTCACTACACACCAGGGACTAGGTCAAAAGCTGAGCACACGTTAGCTCATTTATTGGTGCCATGATCTTACGAGTTGCTTTTACAACTTCCCTTTCACAGAGGAGCGAATTAAGTGCTTCCTGAGGCCACAGGGGCAGGAGGCTGGGACCTCAGAGCCTGAGACCCCGGCAAATCCTTCTGTTATTGGAATGCATTTGCCACTCCCAAAAGACAGGTCCGGTCCTCCTCGGCTCCGCTTGTCCTAGCCCCAGTGGGTCCTCAAACACCGTTCCCTGAATGGTGCGCTGACCTATGTAGATAACCCAGGCCCTTCACTTCCAGGGCACCCTGAGTCCTGCCCATCCACCACCACTCAACTCTGGGATCAGAATGTGCCCCTGCTGACACATTGTCCAGGCCACGATGCTCTCCACCTCTGCCTTGCACCCCTTCCTCACTCCTACTCACTTCCAGCCTTTCTGCAGCCAGTAGCCAGGGCCCCTCAAATGCAGCCCTGATCACAAGGCCCTTGTGGGTGCCTCTCCAGCCTCAGAACTCCCCATCCCCTCTCCCATCTCCCTCACACTCCCCCCAGGATGTTTTCTGCCATCTCTGGGGACACTCTGCTCCCCACCCTCCTGCTGGGCAGGCTCCTCCTTCTCCCTCAAGCCTGGGGAGCCTCACCTTCCCAGCCCCGGTTAAATCCTCCCTCTCTGCTCCCTCATGCCCCCCATGGCCCTCTTCCCCTCTTTTCACACAGGTGGCCTGTTCATGGTTGAGGCCATCAACTCCGATGTCAATCAGACTTGGGTTCACACTTTGGCTACAGCCTTTAAGAGCTTTGTGTTCCTAAAAAAATGATGATCTAGTATCTCTTATAACAATCTGGATGGAACTGGAGACCATTCTTCTTAGTGAAGTATGGCAAGAATGGAAAAACAAACACTACATGTACTCAACACTAAATTGGACCTAACAGATCAACACTTATGAAAGTAAAACTCAAGGGAAATCAAGTAGGTGGGAGCAGGGAGGAAGCGATGGGTAAATTCACACCTAACGGGTACAATGCACACTAACTGGGTGGAGGGCACACTTACAACTTTGATTCAAACTGTACAAAAGAAAATTATGTAACCAAAACG
>NW_012136969.1:146590-193288 GCF_000956105.1 Propithecus coquereli | reverse complement strand
AGGGGCGCTTAAACTGGAACTGTTGGACTTTGGAAGAGGAGGGGGATAGGCCCAATTAGAGGTTGGCGAAGGGGGGGGTGGGGCGGGGACACTTGGCCCTCCCTTCAGGGGAGCTGAACAGGGCGACACTCTGTAACCGCTGGTCCCCGGGCCTGGCTGGAGAGCAGGGCTGGACTCCCCCACCTGTTCCAGGTAATCAGTCTCCATCTTCTCCATATAGAGCATGATTAAGCTTTCAACAAACTCTATTCGAGAAGCTTCCTTCTCCAGTCGATGACACAGTGAACTGATTTCTTCAGGAGAAAAGTTGCCTCCCTCAGAAAACAATCTGAAAAGAATTGAGAAGTAAAATCCACTAATAAGACCTGTCGCGGCCCAGATTGCAGAACGGGGCAAGGACACAAAAAGAAACACACAGACACACACAAGACATACAAGACTGCAGTACTCGATTTGTACCAGTCGCTTTATTCTTATACTTTTCTCTGTCCGGTAGCTACTTCCTGGCACGTGACTACCTTGGGCGCCCTGAGAAAAATACATTTTCATTCCTTCCAGACAATTGCTTAAGGGAAGCAGACGTTTGCATCTTAACTTCTTGCATCTTAACTTCTTTATCTCATTACCGTATGCAGGACAATGAGATGCCTTGGTTTGTTTGCAAGACCCCACACGCTTGGTTATCTGTCATAAAGCTATCTGTCATGAGGAATAGTTCTATTTGGTCAACAGGCCGTGCCCGGGCCTATTGACCTCTGGCGCCAAGGAGAGCATACCCAATTTCGCTGACTCTGGGCTTAAGCCAATTTTGCCCAGGGACGCTCCCTACAAGACCTGAAAGTTCCCACCTGTCCCACATACTGTGCTTAACACACTTTTAATCTAGGGCTCAGACTGAAAGCACAAGATGATGGGAAATGAATGTAGGCAGCTCAAGTAGAGGAGTGGGGATTTGCAAATGGCGCAGAATTTCCATTTGTGTCAGTTTGTCAGACTGGACACCTTGACAGACCCAACAGAAACAAATAAAATGCTGGATAAAATTCAAAATGAAGATAGTTTTCTTGGAGCTGCATAAAGATAAGAATTCCAGATGAAGTGAGACTAGAAGGTTCCTTGGAATGTGGGTGGGTGCCAAAGCTGGCTTTGCCCTGGAGACTATTTTAGCCAGGAAGACTGCACAGGTGAGGCGACAGCCTAGAGCTGGACCCAGAGGACAACACTTGCAGTATGAAATTGAGTGAGGAATGAACTCCACCAGAAACCAGGAGTCTGGCCTGTCTACATCCAAGGACAGGGAGGAAAGAAAGATCTCTCCCCTGAGAGCCATAGCACAAACTAGACTTCATACACATTTACAAACTGAATTCATATTCTCTGGAGTGATCAAAAAAAAAACCCAAGCAGAGAATTCCAGTTGGTCCTGGGTAGGTAGTGCCCCTCAGCAGAAACAAACAAGGATTTTCTCAGAAGGAAGCCAGTGTCGGTCCAGGCCTCAAAAACAAAAGAGAACAGGAACAGATCCTCCATAAAGACCTCAGATATTAGAATTATCAGACTTAGATCAGAAAATAACTAGGTTTAAGATACATCAAGAAATAAAAGATAAACTTGAAGAAATGAGCAGGCAATTTTGAAAAAGAATCAAATATAACTACACGTGGAAACTATAATAATCACAATTGAAAACTCAATGAATAGATTTACCAGGAGATTCAACATGGTTACAGAGTCAATCAATGACGAGGAGGGACAATATGAAGAAATTAGCTGCAATGAAGCTAAAATACACAGAGTGATACAGAAATAAGTAGGTAGAGATGCCTCACAAACGTCAAATTATAGTGCTAGTTTTCACTACCTTCCACATTTTCTTTAAAAAATATGATTTTTATTATCAGAAAAATCTCAGTAATATTTAAAACAAATGCAAGCCTTGCAGATAGCAACATGGAAGGTGCCCACTGTTAGAGTTCAGAAAATGATACCCCAAAACCCCCAAAAAGGTGCCGCTTTGGACTTCAAACTGAGAGCACCTGGGGAGCAGTGAATGCAGGGAAAGGTTTTCTCTGAAGCTCCCCTCTCTACCTAAAGGTTGGGTCCTCCAGAAGATTTTCAGCTGTTGCGAATCCCTTCCCCAACCAGGGGAAACTGATGATATTGCGGGGAGGAAGACTACAGTTGACACCACACCCGGAGCCCAGAGAGTGTCCCAGGCTACTGTCTGTTCTTTGGGCCTATTCATCTCCCCTAAAAATCACTTACTCTTCCTCTAAAAATGCCTACATCCCCCCCTTCCCCCTCCCCTATGAAGAGGATATTTAAGCTTCAACCATCTGGCCCTCCTCTGAATTTCATACTTTGTGTGAGTCCCATGCACTTGCATGTTAATAAATCCGTATGCCTTTTCTCCTGTCAATCTGCCTGTTATAGACTCAAATCATTGAAATTTTAGGGAGTGGAAAGAAAGTTCCTTTAGCCTCCACTCCACCACGATTTAATGGTAGTGGGATGGGGGATTGTAGGTCAGTATGCATACTAGGATTCCATTTTTACTAAAAAACTATTAAATAATAATTTTTGCTTGTGTATGCCTAAGTACAGGCACATAAAAAAATATATTTTTGAGGGCTTCCACTTTTAACTCTATATGCATCTGTGTTTGATTATGTTATAGTGAGTAAAAGATCTGTGATTTTTAAAATAACATAAGCTTTAAAAAATAAACATATCTTTTCACAAATGCCAAAGACTAAATCCAGGATTATTTTCATTTAGGATGGAGTTAAAATCTCAGGGGGAAAAATAAGGGGAGAGAATGGCCAATGAGCACATAGAAAGATGCTCAACACCCTTAATCAGGGAAATGCAAATCAAAACCACAATGTGATACCACCTCATACCCATTAAGATGACTGTTATTAAAAAAAAATCAGGAAATTAACATGTATTGGTAAGGACATGGAGAAATTGGAACCCTTGTGCATTGCTCATGAGAATGTAAAATGGTGCAGCTGCTATGGAAACAGTATGATGATTCCTCCCAAACCATAGAATTGCAATATAATCTAGCAATTCCACTTCTGGGAATATACCCAAAAGAATTGAAATCAGGGCTTCAAATAGGCATTTGTTCCTAGCACTGTTATTCGCAATAGCCAAAAGGTGGAAACAACCCAAGTGTCCATCAAGAGACGAATGGATAAACAAAATGTGATACATACATACTGTGGCACATTATTCAGCCTTAAAAAAGAATGATTTTCTGACACATGATACAACATGGAGAACGTTGAAGACATTATGCTAAATGAAATGAACTAGACACAAAAGGACAAGTATATGATTCCAATTATACGAGGTACTTAGAGTAGTCAAGTTCATAGAGACCGAAAGCAGACAGGTGGTTGCCAGGGGCTGGGGGGAGGAGCCATGGAGGGCTGGTGTTCGATGGTACCGAGTTTTAGCTGTGAAGATGAGAAACTTCTGCAGACCGACAGTGGTGATAGTAGCACAATAATGAGAATGTACTTACTGTCACTGAACTGTACACCTAGAAATGGTTACAATGGTAAATTTTATGTATATTTTGTCAAAGTACAAAATTAAGGGGGAAACGAGATGACTCCCCAGTAAAGAAACCCGATGGCCTGGAGAGGCCTGGACGCCGGCTCCCACCTGCAGTGCTTGACAAACTCGATGTTTGTGAGGCGGAGTTTGCCCAGACTCTCCTCTAAGTACTGCCGGAAGCTGCGCAGGGACACCTGCGTGACGTCGACATAGCTAAGCAGCTCCCGCTGCAGGGTACTGCTGAGAATGACCAGCCTATGGGAGACAGAGAAGGAACAGGACAGTGATGGGGGACCACCCTAGGGGACAGAGGAGGGGCAGGTGGTGACGGTGACCAGCCTGGGGGCATGGAAGGGGCAGGATGCTGATGAGTGACCAGCTTCGGGGTGTTGAGTGACCAGCCTGGGGGTGTTGAATGATGACCTGGGCCTGGGATGACATTCGGAGAGGCTATTTGAGCTCCACGAGCCATGCCCAGCTGTGGGGCCACCAGAACCACTGCCCAGCTTCTTGGCTAGCAAAGGAGGCAGTATAGGGAAGTTCAGAGTTCCAGGATGTGCAACACACGGTGTGTCACTCTGCGTGTGCTGGTCAGAGGGCATCCCTCTCTTTTCTCTGGCACCAAAGTGATAAAAGAATCCCAGGCCCTACGGGATCATCGTCCTCCCTCCAGCAGGCTGTGTCTGATCCCGGCAACGTGGCTCCTGCACCTGGTACTCTCCTGAGAGTGCGCTGCAAGCTTCCTCTTCACAACCGAGTCCACCCCACCAGCTGCCTCCCATGTGCCTGACGGCTGTGCAGACACCTGCCAGCCTCCTCCCTGTGGCTGCTGAGGCCGCCATCTCATATCCTTGCATGGCCTCCCTGGAGCCCCCTGCTCTACCCTGAGCTCCTTCCCTGGTTGGGGAACCCAGCCCCCTCTCACATTCCTCCATCCCAGGCAGGGTGCCTCTGAGTTCATCTCAAAGGCCGCCTCCTGCAGGAAGCCCTTCCTGGTTTCCCTGATGGGAAGCTATCTTTCCCACCACTGATGTTCATGGCACGTGGCTGGCAGCCTTGGGTGCTGACTATGTGCACCTCCCTTTGTTCTCTTCCCTGCTCACTCCCCCCTCTCCTAAAGAGGGTAACTCAAAAGAGGGCTCCTGCGGTGCTTTCTGCTCCTTCTTGGACAGGGAGAGACAGCTCCTGTGAAAGTAGCAGCCTAGCTGGGGTTCTAGAGCCACGTGGGTGGGATGAGACTCCCAGGGCCCCTTACTTTT
The DNA here is from genome assembly GCF_000956105.1 of Propithecus coquereli. Lineage (NCBI taxonomy): Eukaryota > Metazoa > Chordata > Mammalia > Primates > Indriidae > Propithecus > Propithecus coquereli. The sequence goes on along the minus strand of NW_012136969.1, from coordinate 188,459 downwards.
GGCTCTTGGTGGCGTTCAAGAAGACGTGCTCCATGTCATGAATCTTGCGGCGGAAGTTTTTGCTCCTCATGTTTTGCTCTTCTTGGAACTGGCAGAACATCAGCCTCTTCTTCTTCAGCACCTCGACCACCCCCGCGCAGTGGCTGTCCAACCGCTCTTGATGAAGCAGGAGTTCGGCTGCAAAAGGACAAGGACCTCTGGAACCCCACTCCCCTTAGCACATCCCTTTCCTGGAACAATGCCTGCCCGTAGCCCCTCCTGGGCCAGCTGCAGAGCAGGGACAGTTTGGGAGAAGGTCTCCTTGTCCTGCCCCTGCTGCCCTCGCCAGGCCTTGGGCTAGGAATGGGCTCTGACCTCAGGGAGGCCAGACTGAGCCAGGCACTCTCCCCACTGCTGGAGACACCCTGTCTGAGGCAGAGCGGACAAAGCCAGGGAGGTGGAGAGTCCCAGGAACAGCCCAGCAGCAGGTGGGATGGGCGGTGGTGCTGGGGAGGGCTAGGATCTGGGTGAGGGGGTCTGGGGGGACAACAAGCACGAAGCTGAGCAGTCTGGGTTTGCTCCTTTACATCAGCGGATAATCGTCTCCAGTGAGCCTGAATTCCAACTGGCCTCCAAGGTAGAGTACAAAGACTAAGGTTTGGGCTTCCAGAGCCTATCACAAACCTTTAGTGCAAGCAGAGAGCCCCCACGTTTGCCCGTCTGACCCCCCTATTGTCTAAAGTGGTGGGAGTGCTATGGTCCCAGCTCTGCTAAAAAATGGAGTGACGTGAGACCTTCATTTCTCTGGCCTCAGTTTCCACACTGAATGCTGGGCCAGGGAGCCAGGGAAGGAGGCATGCATGATCTTTTCTATTCCTCACGGTGCATTTAGTGCACGCATTTTCCAGATAAGGACAGTGAGGTGCCAAATGCCAGGCAAGTTGCTGGGGCAGCAAGCAGTGAGATTCAAGGCCAGTTATCTGCCTGCACAACTCTCCCTGGCCCAGGCAACAGGAGTTTGCATGGGATCCTGAAGGGGTACTCTGCTAGCTCTAGAGGGCTACGATGGAGCTCGGCGTGTGATTTGAGTGGAAACCCGACAGGGGTCATTAAAGGATCCTACTAAATGTGCCCCCCCCCATTAATAGGGCCCACCACCTAAGAGGGATATGCTTATCTTTTTAAGTGTAAGTGATTAGGCGGAAATAATGGCTACCACTTTGGGATACAGATCTTGTGCCAGGTGCTCATGTCATTTCAGGAGTGTTCATTACTACCTGCCACAACTTTCACCCATACACCCTTCTGCAGGTTGGGGGAGGGGGGTCAGAGAGGTCAGATAACCTGCCCAGAGTCACACAGCCAGAGAAGTTAAGCCTGAGTGTTCTGATCCCTGAGCTACATGCTTGCCTCTAGAGCATCCACCTTGCAGGTGAGTATCTGATAGATATGTGAGCAGATCTGGGATCCAAGACCTAAAAAGGACAATACTCTTCATTTCTGAATCTAACACACTTTTTTAAAAAACAAAAAGGAAAAACAATTCTCAAACAGGGATTCAGAGAACTACCTTTCTCTGCAAGCCTGGGAGGTGCGAGCCCTCGTGCACATCTTCCGTGGTGTGCTGAGGACATGCTAAATGTTGCATGGTGCGAAGAAGGACAGCCAGTGAATGCAGAGCCACAGTGGAGCAGATGCTGAGGGAGGGGCTGGGGGCAGGACAGGCCTTCCCAGGCAGGGTCTGTACCTGCCCTGACGTTGTGGATGTCCTTCTCAATGTTCTGGGCTCTTGGCTGGTGCAGGTGCAGACGCAGCTCCAGTTCTGAATCCAGCTCATCAATCTTGGTGGCCACGATGACCCGGGCGTTGAGGGCACACTGGTCAAACCACTTCTCCAGGTGTTCGAAGAAGCCAGCTCGAAGTCTAAGGGAGAGACCAGCCAGGGTCATGCCAACAATCATGTCCCATGAGAGGTCTCCCCATATCGAGACCCTTTCACTCCTTTTTCCCCATTTTATTTCCCAACTACATTGTATTTCCTTGTGCGGATGAACCACCATTCATTTAACCCGCTGAAGGACACTGGGTGGTTTCCAACCTTTCACTCTTACAAAGAAGGCTGCAAAGAATAGCCTTGTCCATATGCCAAGCCTAGAAATGTTTCCACTGGATAAATGCCTCTGAACTGGAATTACTGAATCAAAGGTTAAAATATATTTGTGGTTTTGGCAGATATGGCCATACTGTTGCCCCTGGAAGGCAGCTTACACTCCCATCAGCAACGAATAATAGTTCCTGTTTCTCCACAGCCTCAGAGTGTATTGTCAAACTTGTGAATTGAACAATTTTGTCATATGACTGAGATCAAGCATATATTTGTGTGTTTAATAATATTTAATTTCTTTTTCTGTGTGCTGTCCATTAATGTCTTTTCTCCATTTCTCTATTGTGTATAGCTGCTCTTTTCTAAAAAATCAATTTCTAGGAGCTCTTAATATATTGGGGACATGAGGCTCATTGACTTTGATTTGAGTTGCAAATATGGATTCCCAGCTTATCATTTCTTTCTTTTTAAAGTTTATGGTGCTTTTTTGGCCAAGTGTTGTTAAGACGTCAGTTCTCCCAGAATGAATCTATAGATTCAATGCAGTAAAAAGAAAAAAAAAATCTCAACAGATGTCTTCTTATGGAAACTGATGAGCTGATTCCAAAATGTACGTGGAAATACAAAGGACTGAGAATAGCGAAGACAGTCTCGGAGAAGACCAAAGTTGAAGGAGTTACACTACCAGGTATTAAGACTTAGAGTAAAGCTATAGTAACCAAGCAGTGTGAGGTGGTTGTGCAAGGAGAGACACACACAGGAGCAGAAGAGGAGCGTGGCAGAGCAGTGAGGGAAGGGAGAGTCTCTCATTAAATGGCCCCGGGTCAACTGGTTCTCCATGTGGGAAAGAAATGAACCTTGACTCCTATTCACACCACAAACAAAAATCAATTCCAGGTACCTTTTAGATGTTAATACGGAAGTTTTTAAAAAGAATATTTCTAATACATAACATTGGAGACTATTTTCATGACCTTGGAGCAGGCAAAAATTTCTTAGGACACAGAGTAAACTAACTCTAATGAAAAAAAATTGACAAATGAGACCTTATTAAAAATAAGAACTTCTGTTCATCAAAAGACACGTTTAAAGAGAGTATAATCAGCCAGCACAGAGAGATGAACATTTGCCATATATTTATGTGATACAAGCCTCACATGGGATATGTAACTAACACCCATAAATTCATACAAAGAAAGACAATCCACCAGAAAAAACAGGCAAAAGATTTCATGAGGCATTTCACAAAAAGATAACCAAATGGCTAACAAGTATATGAAAAGGTATACAACATCAGTACTCATCAGGAAAACGTAAACTAAAAACACAGTGAGGCACCACTATAATTACACTAGAATGGCTAAAATAAAAACCACTAACAATACCAACTGCTGTTGAGGTTGTGGAGCAACTGGAACACCCCTACACTGTTGTAGACTGTAAAACTGTTAAAACCACTTTTGGAAACTCTTTGGTAGTATCTTTTGGCTGTATCTCCTAAAGATGGACATGGACATACTCTGTGATTCAACAATTCCCCGCTTAGTTATGGATGTAACAGAGATGTACGCATATGTTCACCAGAAGACTGGTGTAAGAATGTTCATAGCAGCATTACTGTGATATCCCCATATTGGAAGAGACCCAAATGTGCATCGGTAGAACAGATACATAAAATAGATTATATTTTTTATAATGGGATATCAAATAGAAATAAAAAGTAAACTCTAGCTACATTCAAGAATATATATGTCTTACAAATATAATGAAAGAGTGATTTCTGTATGATTTCATTTTTAAAAAGTTCAAAAATAAGCAAAATGAACTTAGAAGTTGTATTTGTTATCCTTGGAGAAGAGAGGGTGGTAACTTGGGATGGGTACGTGAGGCTCCTGGGGGGTTGGTAATGGTTCTATTTCTTGTGGGAAATAGAATAAATAAATAGAATAAATGGGTAATTTGTTGAGATTCTCATGCTTTTATGAACGTTTGCTATCGTCCGATATACAAATCCAATCGGTTGGACAGAATTTTTTCTCTAGTTAGTCACAAAGCTAGATAACAAGGCATGGTGGTTGATGCAAGATTCTGGAATTACAGGGTCTACATTCACATCTGGGATCTAACTGCTTCCTGTCTTGGAGATCTTGGCCAAATGACTAACTCTCTGAGCTTCGGTTTCTTCATCTGGAAAATGAAGTTAATTATGGTACCTCTCACACAGTTATTGAAGGGATTAAATGCTCTCAACGAATAACAGCTCCTGTGGTGGTCCTTGCTGATCTTTGTTCTGTGGGCTATGGAGAGGACAGATGAGGAAGAAGGATGATGTTTGAGGCAAGAGACATTTCTTAGGTGCGGTGATGCTGAGGTGCAGGAGAAAGAGCTCAGAGGCCTGACGGTACTCCTTCCACCTCCTGTCTTTGGCCTCCTGCCCATGTGTGAACACGGGAAGTGGACTAGCCAGGTGATGATCTCTAGCTAATTAGTCCTGCCCATGACATTGTAGAGGCAGGAGAGCAATGGAAACGCATCTAAAAGCCAAATGCAAATTTTCATGTTTGGTCCGAACTCTAACACAAAGGCCCAGAAACTTGGGAGTCAGGGAACGTAAATTCTCAGTGGTAGGATTATGGGTCATTTGTCTATTTTTCACTGTTGCTTTTTCTATTTTCTTCAATGAATGTGTCACATAATTAGTATGAATATATCATACATGATATATTCATACCTATAGTATACATCTATAGAATTAAAAAAAAAAAAAAAAAAGAAACCTTAAGAGTATAGATGTGCCAGGAACTAGAAACCCAGAAGCATCTGGCAGGGAAAACAATGTTTCTTATGGATGAGGCCCAAGCCAGCAGAGCATCCTGGAAGGGGCATAGGGGGTCACTCTCACAGAAGATATTTGTGACTGCAAATAATTCCTGGACATTTGCTATTTTGTATTGCATTTCTCATCCCTACCCTCCCTCAGTTATTTATATGTTTTCTTTTTCCAGCTGAAACTAGTCTAATCTTTTGTTACAATATTTCAACTTGTTCATAAAACCCAGAGTAACAGAATGAGAATAAAATAGTTTTCTACTCACTCTTTCTTAATTTCTAAAATTAGTTTGGCTGGAATTATCACTTGCTCTATGTACTTGGCACTGGAAGTGTTGTCGAGGAGCATGGCTGAGAAGGAGGAATGGGGCTTCTTGAAACGCTCTTCTTCTTCCAGGGGCAGGAAGACAAAATAAATGTTTCCACTGGAGGTTTTGAAGGACTCCATGTACTCATAGTGGATCTCCTTCAGACTCTCTTCATTGTCTTCATCCTAAGCAGATAACAAGACTTTAGACTTGACATCATCAAACGGACTTGGGGATGTCAACCACATGTTTCTTAATAGCAGAGGTTATAAACCTGTGGGCCAAATTTTGCCTGTAAGTTTTTTTTTTTTTTGCCCCCATAGCGTTTTTAAAATTAGAATGTTCTACATAAAAATCTGGGTTTCTGAGTTCTCTTAAAACATCAGAAAATATGATGATGGTGAGCCTACATTCTCACATGGCATCTTTGGCTGGGGCTGAGTAATGACTACACAGTCTTTATCACCTGTCATTATTTTACACTCAGTCTCCGGCCCTCTTTTCTATTATATACCTGTGGGCATTTGAGTTTGGAATTCCTGCTTAAAAAGAAGTCTCATTTACCAATTCTTCCAAAGCAATATAGGAAATGAGTCTTCTGTAATTCCAGAATTATGGATTTCAATTTATTGTTCTGTAAATTTGAATGTGTTTTGAGGACAAGATTTCTTAATATGAGAGTCACTTCCCTGCACTCAAAGGAGAGCTCTGTCTGCCAGCTTGGATATGGATCTTTTGAAAATAGGAAGAGAGAAGGAATGAATAGGCCAGGATGAAGTAGGAGAGGCTAAGTTGGTCCAGTCAATGAAGAGGAGCTAAGAGAGACAGAGAGAACAATGGAGAGATGAGGAAAGCCATATAGTTGAGGGCTGACACCTGCAGTAGGCTGCAGGAACATGAGGAGAGGAAGGTGGATTTTGAAAGGCATTGCTGTCTGTAATCTTAGCACTTGGAAGGCCAAGACCTGAGCCCAGGAGTTTGAAGCTGCAGCGAGCTATGATGATGATGATGCCATTGCACTCTAGCCTGGGCAACACAGCAAGACCTTGTCTCAAAAATAAATAAATAAATAAATAAACAAAAGCACTGCTGTGAATGAAGAATTGGATCACTATTCACAAAAATAAACAAAGTATGAAAGTGTGAAAACTTTTTAAATTCTTTATATGTATCTCTATGGAGACTGGTCCATCGGGGACCCCAGCTTATACTAGGGATACACACAGAATGAACAGAGCAAACTTTCCCCTACCCAAGAACGAATCAGTTGCTGGCCTACCTCACCCATTGAAGAATTCTCTTGCTCTTCCTTTGCCTCTTCCTCCTTCTGCTCCTCTTCCTCCTTCTTCTCTTCCTCTTTCTCTTCCTCCTCCTCTTCATCCTCCTCCTCCTTCTCCTCCTCCTCTTTCTCCTCTTCTTCCCACTCCTTTTCCTCCCTCTCCTCTTCCTCCTTCTCCTTTTCCTCCTTCACCTCTTCCTCCTTCTTCTCCTCCTCTTCCTCCTCCTCCTTCCTTTCTTCTTGAACCATCACATTTTCCTGGTTCAAGGAACTCTCTCTTTTGACCTGCATTTCTTCCAGTCCTTGAATGGAGCCCTCTTTGGACTCATCCATCTCATCGCTCAGTGCAGATTTTTCCTGCTGGCTCAGGACCTCTTCAGTTATGGAGGACTCTGTTTCTTGATGTTTTTCTTCTTTCATCTCTTCTGCTGGCCTGGTAGAACTTGTCCCTCTACTTACGCTTTCCTCACTTTTGCTTATTTCCACTTTAGTCCTTAGCCTTTTCCTCAGTCTTCTAATTCTCTTCTGGAAGGGCTTTTCATGTGCTTCTGTTGATGACCAACACCAAAGCACAGGGAGAGACGATTTACCAATGTTGCCGGGATTGGGCATCCCCAACCCACAAATACGTAAGATTGAAGTCAGGGAGAATCAAATGTGAATTATAAAAGTGTTACCTGGTTGCCTGAATTTGAAAATGACTTCTCCAGCCAAGTTCTACAAGGAAAAACCACGACTGATTGAAGGACCAGCACCGCCTTTTTATAGAGGGCCACTGCTGAGGACATCTCTTTTCTTTTCAGTAAAAGGACCCGCCCTTCCCCTTCAGTATCCGATGCAAGCCTTGGCCAACTTAGTTCACTGTAGTTATCTGGGTGTTCCCAGTCCAGGAAACCAGTTTTCCTTAATTCCAAGAAGGCTAGCAAACCCTTACAGCACACATGGGAAGTAATGGAATAAAAGCTCGTTCTGACACATTTTTGGTAGTGATCTGGAGCAAAGGACCAAAAAAAAAAAAAATTGTATATATATAAAAATTGAGGGATGCCAACAAAGGGGTGGGAATTGGCTGCCTTTAGTGCTAGATGGGAACAGACAGAAAGAGCATGACTTACATGATCCTGGGAGCCCCCTTGTTAGCCCTGCAAATTCTCTACTTCACAGGCTCCGGGGGGAAGTTCTAGATATACTGTGTTATGGGTAACAGTGTGGGCTGTGGAGTTTGCAGGTCTGGATTTGAATCCCAGCTGCTTACAAGCTGAGGGATCTTGGCAAGTCCTTTAAACCCTATAGGGCTTGGTGAGATTATAACAGTGTCCACACCTTTAACCCAGGTGACCAGAGTGATCTCAAAGGTTAGACAATGAGGCATTTATTTGTAATCTAAGCAGGAATCCCTTCTGAGAGCAGAGGTTCTCTGGGAAGGAGCCAGGTATCCCGTATCAGGACTCTGGCTGGATGTGTGGGAAAAGAGTGAACTCTGGTGTATTCAAACCAGGACATTCCAGGTATTCATGCATTTACCCAGATGCATTTATTGTGTCTGCATTACGTGCAAGACCCTGTGCTAAGGACAATCAAAGTTGAATAATAATTAATAAGGCATACTTGCCCTTCAGGAAACACATTCTAATTGGGCACTCTTAACTCCTGTATTTGACAACATCTAAGTTAAAAAAAAAATGCTTAGAGACCGGAGAGGTGGGAGGGGGTGAGGAAGGTGAGCTGAGGGGTCAGGTTGAGTGGGCAGGGTCCTGCCCTGGTAGTGGACCAGAAGGATGGATGGGGTAGGGACCCGTGGAGACAGAGGGGTCCCAGCAGAGGCAGCAGGATGAGGAAGAGTGTCAGGCAGGGGGCATATGCAGGAAGAGGGGTGATTTCGCTGGACCAGGGAGAGTCAAGGTGGGAAGCAGAGAGTGTGGGGCCTCTATGGTCATGCAGGGACTGTGAGTTGGATTTGGTGAGAGACTTTTGAGCAGGAGAGTAGGTGGGTCAGGGCTGTATTTTAGGTGAACACCTGGCGGTGGTGGGTACGATGAATGGAACTCCAAGTGTCATATAAATCAGCCTTTTCATTATGCATCCATGCAGCCCTGAGCCCTGAATTCTGAACCTTCACCCTTTTTTAAACTGAGAAAGAGATGGTCTCTTCAGAGACACTTTCAGCTTCTTTCTCCTTGATGTCCTGACATGGATTTCAACTCTACAAGGTTAGGGATGGCTTTCAAAGTCTAAGCAGATCAGAACAAGAAGTCAGCCTCTCCCTTTGTGTCCTCGTGAGTGGCTGGGTGTACCGCATCCCTCTCCATACCTGTTCAAAGATTTCACGCACGAAGAAGTGTCGGCTGAGGTCGAAGCTGTAGGAGTTGAGTTCATTCAGTATGATCCCTGGGTACTCCATCACTTCCTTTGTCAGAAGGACATGAAAACACTTATACCTGGGAGGCAGGTAAAGGAGACCACTATCTCAGTGGGGCTCCGCTGAGTGAGGGAGACCCCCACCAGGAGCTGCGCCCCTGACTCCAAGGAGGTGGCTGAAATCTGGCAGTTAGTTCTGCAGAGAGCTGCCATGTGGGTATTCCTTTGACAGTAACAGTCCTTTGGCTATTTTTCTGATCATACAAAGAATACGTGTTTTTTGTAGAAAATTTGGAAAACACACATGAGAATTTTCTGTGTGTTGTAATGTGAGCTCCCTTTTCCTGTCCACTGTCCTAACTCTGTCCTCAAACTTTATAGTACCTACGTTATCCTGTCAAACCCTCAAATACTCCAAGGCCCGGGCTTTCATCTGTTTCTCAGATTAGAAGATCAAGGCTTACCTAAAGTTATATTACTCAATCTAAGGATTACAATCAATTAGTAGTTCAATTCTCTTTCTGTAAATGGTCCTTATAGAATTAGTGTACAAAGGCATAAGAAAGTTCACAGAGAACTGTTTGTAATATTGAGAATCGGAGCCAATCAAAAACAGCTGACCAATTGAGGGGTAGTTAAATCATTATGAAGTATCTATAGTAATGAATGCTACATGGTCACTTAAAAATTGAAATATTTCTTCAGTTATAGAACAATTTGCATAGTATAAGCCAATCTTTATTTTAAAAACCTTATATATGTGTATATATTCATATATATAAATGTATATGTCCATAAAAAGGAATCACTGGGGAGGAATGAGGGGAAATCTCTATACGTTTGCAGTGGTTGACTTTTGTTTTTCCTCTAAGAAAGAGCATATATGTTTAAATTTTTAAAAAGAGGCCCCATGTTTTTGATCCTTAAACTATTAATACGTTGCCTTGAAACCTCCCTCCACAGACTTTTCAAAATTCTCCCGGAAGCTTCTTTGTTGCCTGACAGCAGAGCTGCAGAGAACCACAATGTTCTGCAAAGTTAGAGGCACGCTTTCCATCTTCAGCTCGCTGCGTAGGCCTCTGGGCTCCTACACAGGCTGCCTGTGACCTTGAAGATGAATTCCCAGTCATCCCCTCCTGCCTTCTGGGGTCTGGTCAGCCTACCTGGATTTCATGTTCTTCAGAAAATCTTTGGCCTTTTCCAGGTGAACTGCCAGTGTTTCTTCGTGGCTCTGCTGCCTCAGTTGGTCCAAGAGCTTATCAAGTTGGGCCTCCAGAGCCTGGCAGCCACCCCCAAAACAAGAAGAAGCAGACGTGAGCCCCTGAGCTCACGGAGTGAGTGACCTCCAGGGGCCTGCCACTGGCACTGAGGCCCGGGCACCTGGGCAGGCCTAGGATGCCCTTTATAGAAGTGGGGCACCAAATCTGCCATCGCTCTCGCTCTCTCTGGACCCTTTTCTGTGCCTGGGATGTTCTTCCCTGCCCATTGTACACCCCAGGACCCAGCTCAGATGGGACGCCTCGGGGACAGGCCCCTCACGCCCACTGCCCTGGTCAGACCTGCTCCTCACTCTCCTCTCACCTGTCATGCTCAAAGTCAGACTCTGAGTTGATCGCCCTCAGCCCCAGACTGTGAGGGCAGGCCAGGTGGGGACAGTGGATCTCCCAGGGCAGCGTGACTGGCAAACACAGACACTCGATTGCCCAGTTATGGAGCTTTGAAATGATTCCAGACACCTACACGGTTTGCTAAGTGAATGACGTGTGTTTTGCTGTAATAAGAACCTGGGGCGTATTCCTCCTGCCCTTCGAGAATGTGACGTCTTACCAGATCCCATATGCAAATTACTGACCTCAGCTACTGGACTTCAAGGTACACACGGACTCGAGAGTTTGACAGACCCTTGGAGAGCTTAGGCCGCAGCAGTTTTCACTCTAACAACAGCAGCTTCTCTGAATGAGACAGAGCTCGCCCTGCCACAGGCCTTGGGCTATGAGGGCTCCCCGCCAGCTCCCGTACCACCCCTGGCTTCCAGGGATGCAGTGTCATCACCGTTCTCCGCTGTGTTGGCTTTCAAGCCAGCTTCTCCTGAGAAACCACTCACAGGCAGACCTCAAGCTTTAATCAGACTGCACTTCCCACGAGGCCTGCGTCCATCCTGATCGAGCAATAGACTTTAATAATCTTGGAACCTGCTCACCACGTGGTTGAGGTACTTTGTGTACCCCCTGTGAATGTATCCCTGTGAGGTGTGTTCTTGTTATTCTCCCCCTCTTTAAACCCCGTGAACCTAGGAAAAAATTCTCTTTGTATGGCAATAAACCGTGTGATTCGTGATATCATGCTTTGATCATCTCCTTATTTTAGCTGTCTGTCTGTCCCTCTCTCTCTCACGTACTCTCTTACAGACACGTTTTGATTCCAGGGATCCATCCCACAGCTGGCACCTGGCTCAAGGAGATTTTTGCTACTCCCAATTGGTCCATGACTGAGGTGAGCCACAGTTTCCCCATCTGTACAAGTTTCAAAGCTTCAGGTTTTCATTGGGGTCTCGGATCTGGTCGCACCTGGTTCTCCAGGCTGTGCTTCTGCTGGTGCTCCTCCAGCCTCTTCTCCAGCTCCAGCTCCTGCACCGACAGCTTGCCCTGGTGTGCCTCCCACAGCTGTGCTGCCTCCTGGAAGTACCTGAAGAGATTCGAGCTTTGCCACTCCGTCTGCTGAGCCAGGGCCTCGAAGGATTTCTGCAGCGGCAGAACCCAGAGAAGGACCCTTGAGGGCCCACCCGTGGGGCCCCACGTCTCCAACGACTGAACGGCACTGCTGTCACTACCCAGGCACCCTCCCTCAAGGTCGACTTCTGGGCCACACCTGGGCTCCTGGCTGTCCCTCCCTGGGGGTGGTACCTCTGGTCTGCCCAAGGCCATGCCCTGGGTCTGGCCGAGCCTAGAGTCTCACCTCCAGACCTGTCCTATGCCCTAGAAAAGCCACTGACAGGGGGAAGATGGAGTGTGGGCCTAGAAGAAAGAACACCCATCTCTGGAAACCAGCCTGGGCACTGAGGTGGGGCCACGCCGATACTGGCCTGGGCCCTCCCACCTTCCCTGCAGCTCCCTGACGCACGCGCCTGGGCCAGACACCTCGCTTGCTGCTAAGCCCTCACATACAACACCTTTTAAACAACATGCATGTCTTATGCACTCATCTGGGGCAGGGGACGGCAAATTGTGGCCTGCAGGCTAAATTTGGCCCTCCGCTTGCTTTTGTTTGGCGCTGTGAGCTAAGCATGGATATTCCAGTTTTAAATGGTTGGAAAAAGTCAAAAGAAGATATTGAATAAAATGAAAATTATATGAAATTCAAATTTCAGAGTCCATCAATAAAGTTATCTGGACATAGCTATGTCATTCATTTCTGCGTTGCCCAGGGCTGCTTTTGTGCCATACTGGCAGAGTTGACAAGCTGTGACAGAGACTTGATGGCCCACGGAACCTGAAACAGTCATCATCACAGAAATAGGCCCTTCACAGAAACCCGTGCCAACCCCGCTGAGGCAGTAAGCGTCTTGGGCTGGGGGCTGATTGTGCCCACAGCCCTTGAGCGCCCGGGGCCAGCAAGGGCTTCCCTGGAGCTCTGCACAGCACCCATGTCCTGGCAGCTGGGACGGGGCAGGAGGATGAGCCTGGAGTGGCCAGCGCAGGGGACACTGCTCTGGGAAGGGCTGGTGAGGGTGAGGGCAAGCGGACACATACGGACACAAAGGTCGGAGGCCCCCAGACTCTGATCTCCTTGTGGCCTGGCACCCCAGGCACCCCCCTCCAGCCCTGCCTCCCCAGCTGCCAGGGTCCCCACCACGCACGTCCAAGAGCTCCAGGTCCTCCTCCACCTTGCCCTGCAGCACCCCCACCATCCGGAAGAAGGACTGGTTCACCAGGGTCTCTGCCTCTGTCTCGGTGAAGGCCTTCCAGTCCAGCAGCTGATTCTGGGGGTGGGGGAGGGCAGTGGGGACAAAGCAGGGCCTGGCTTAGGGCTGCGGACCCCACAGGCACAAACCGCGTGCTGTGGGGCCAGCCTTGCTCAAGTCAGACCTGAGCTCCCATGCAAAGGGCCCTGCTTCCCCAGAATTCTGCTCCCTGCAGGTCTGGAGGGGCTGGCCAGAGATGCAGGAGCTCCCTGGGGGCTCCCTGGGGGCAGGCGAGGCCCTCACAGCTCAGCACTCTTCAAAACAGTCAGGCTTTCGGGGTTTTTTTTTAACTGACACAGCCTTACCAAGGAGGCAGGAAGGGGACATTCCGACAAAATATTTCCTCTATCCCAGAAAACCAGTCCCTGTTGCGAAGAGGTGTGGGAGCAAACTCCCTGTCTCGCCCCATTCCGAGGCAGGCAGGGTGGAGAGAGAAGTGGGGCTGGCAGGGCAGTCCCACCTATGAGAGGGGGCGTAGCCGTAACCCCAGGGCGTGATCCCCGTTTATAAACAATGCGCAGGGCTGTGCGTGACGTGACGCAGAGTCACAGGTGCAGTCTGAGGTGATGTGAGAGCCCACACTTCATCTCAATGGGCTTCCTAGAGCAGGTGACGTGGGCTAAAACCTGAGGATGGCAGGGGCAGCTGGGGAGGGGGTCTGGTCAGAAGGAACAGCTGCAGGATGCCCAGAGGCCAGCGAGTGCCTGGGCCGTGAGGACGGAAGGGAAGCCTGATCCAGGCTGGGGGGAATAGGGGGTGGGAGTGGGGTGGGCGGCCGGGAGGGCACAGAGGGCCCTCTGCATATTCCTCTGCTCAGGCCCACAGGGGCGCCCACCTTGCAGTCCTGCACGTGGGCCAGGCACTCCTGCCAGGTCTTCTCGTAGTGGAAGCGGATGCGCATCATGCAGTCCACGTGGTAGGTGTCTTCGTGGGCAGAAAACAGAACACGTCAGCCGCTCTTCCAGGAGGAGGAGGGGACTTAGAAAGAGGAGTGTCCTCTTTGCAAAGGAAAGCAGCTTCTCCCCAGCAAAGTGCGCCCACAGCCAGGTTTATCTAGGTGAAGATTGGTGGTCCTGAACCCGATCTCGCCTTATGAAGTTCCTGACACCCCAAGATAAGGACCTCAAAGGAGGAGCACAAATTTCCTGACCCTGATTTTTGCTTCAGTTTCAGGACTGGTGAAATTCCCTTTGGGAAGCTACCCCGAGTCACCCCAGTCACAAGGTTGCACACTAACGAGCGCCTGCAGATCCTGTCTGTGGTAATTCCCGAAGACGCAATGCGCAGAACGCCCAGAGCTTATTTACCTATTTTTCTCTCCGCTTCTCCTCCCTACGGTTTCCCAGCTTATAATAAACTCAGTGTGACTCCCGTGTCTAAGAGAAACAACTCCAGTTTGGTGCTCCTGGAAGTTTCCAGAAACTGAAGGACCACTAAGACATTTTGTGGTGCTTCTTTGACAAGGACTGGCGGGAAGGACAGGGTAGATGGCAGCTGGGTGTAGATTTAGGATAGCAGGGAGGGCTGATTTGCACTAGAACTGGCGAGGACAAGCTCTGAAGCTGCGTTTTCCAGTCCCCAGAGTCACTTCCTGGGCCAGGGCATCCCCACCCTTCCGGGAGGTTACTGTGACGGGCTCTCCTGGGTCTCCTGCTTCACCCCTCTGAGCCATGCGCCCCCCTCTGACCTCATCACCCTAGCTCAGAACCTTCTGCTGGGTTGCTACTTCTCTAAGGATAATGCCCGGACTCCCCACACAGCCCACGTGGCCAACAGATCCTGGCCCCTTTGCATCTTCCAGCCTCTCCTACCACCTTCTCCTTTCCCTGAAAGCCCCAGCCCTGTCCTGTTTCTGGGCCACCCCACCTGCTGTATCCTGCTAGGAGTGCTTCTCACCTCTTGGCCTGGCTAACTCTCACTTGCCTTGCAGGACTCAACTGGATTATTGCTTTCCTTGGCAAGGTCTTCCATGACCCCTAACGGGTTGTGTCTGACTACGGGCTCACATAGCTAGCGACCTGTCCACTCCCTGCTGTAACGTCCTGCTTTTTCTGGCTTCTGCTCTGAACTGGAAGTGCTCCAGGGCAGAACCACCTGCTGGTTGCCAGGGCCCAGCACAAAGCCTGTCCCTGGGAGGCACTAAATGAATGGCAGCTATTATTTAGTGTCTTGGGACTTGTTCAAAAACACCCTTGACAGCCATAGGAGCAATAACAGGTACTACTAACCAAAGTACCCAGGACAAGTCCAGCTGTGACATTGGCTGTGTGACCTTGGGCAGGATACTTCACCTCTCTGTGCTTCTGAGTCCTCTATTATAAGAGGACAATAATACTACTGATCTCGCTAGGTTGCTGTGAGCCTCAAAGGAGAAGAAAAATTGTTATGTATCTTCTAGAGCAAGGCTTGGTAAGCTTTTTCTATGAGGGGCTAGAGAGTAAATATTAACAGTTTTAACTTTAGGGCCATACAGTGTCTGTTGTAACTACAGATGCCGCTCGACTTACAATGGGGCTACATCATGATAAACTCATTGTAAGTTGAAAATATCATAAATCAAATAGGCATTTAATACGCCTAACCTACCAAACATCACAGCTTAGCCTAGCCCACCATAAACGTGCTCAGAACACTTACACCAGCCTACCTGTGGGGAACTCTTCCGGTAACACAGTGCGCTGCAGAGTATCGGTTGTTTACCTGTGTGATGGTGGGACTGACTGGGAACTGTGGGGGCTGACACTGCCCCACGTTGGCAGAGAGTATCATACCACACATCTCTAGCCCAGAAAAAGATCAAAATTCAAAATCGGAAGTGCAATTTCTACTGAATGCGTATCACTTTCACACCATTGTAAAGTTGAAAAATCCTAAGTCAAGGACTGTCTGTACTCACTTCTGCCATTTAAAGCAAAAGCAATCAGAGACAATATGTAAACAAACAGGCGGCTGTGTTCCAGTAAAACTTACTTACAAAACGGACAGCCAGTTCACGGGCTGCAGTCTGATGACCTTTGTTAGAGGGCATTTTTGCACATTACCGTGGGAATGATTGGGCACTCCCTGTGTAAGCCAGGCACGGAAATACTGCTGGAAATCAGCCCCACAAGTGGGGACCATTATTACTCCTCTTGACATCTCTGTTTTATGCAGGAGAAAATGGAGGCCATAAGAGGCCCTGACTTCCCCAGGGTCACACAGCCAGGGTGGGGCAGAGCTGGGTGTCAAACCCATGTCTCTTACTGCAAGATCATGTGCTTCACCTCATTCTCTCAGGACACGTCCCCTGAGCCATCCTCAGAGGTGGTCCTTGGAGCCATCTCTCTGTCTCCATGCTTGGTCAGGGGTCAAGAATCAGGGGTCAGAGTGTGTGGTGTGTGGCTGACCTGGCTGCAGGCTGTAAAGTGAACTGGGTGGGGGGGGCCGGGAATTGAGGAAGGGGGCTTATGAGCCCTCAGAGCCCACTCTTCCCCCTACATTGCCTTTCCTCTCCCCAGGATGGAGGTACCGCCCATTTCCTTTCAGACAGGTGACTGACTGCCTGGCTGAGCCACGACAAAGCCACTATTTGAACAGAGTTCTGGGGAGACCCGAGTGGGGTCCCACAAACATCACTCACCAAGCTGCTTGTTCAGGGCCTTGAGAGAAAAATACCACTTATTCAGCTGAGTCTTGCTGTAACTGGGGGGCAGGAGGTCGCTGGGGAAGGAAGATATGACGAGTAAGCCACACATGAACAAAACGCTTACTTACCAAAGTGGACAGCATCTTTAAGGACTATAGCTCCAGAAAATTATTCATTTAAATACTGAAGAAACAAAGGGACCTCCTGGGGATCTCCTGGTGCCAAAAACATACATCTCAAAAAGGTCTTTTAATATGAATGAGTTTGTCACGTAGAAAAAACCCTGATTTTTCCCAGTGGGAAAAAATAAACTTCACATCATTTGACCAAGGAAGCCTAGTTTTAACAACCTACTCTGAGAGCACAATATAAAATGCACACAAAGTGTATGCATTAAGATGTTCACCTAACAGTACTGTTTATAAGCACACACAATGATGATGAAAAATCTTCATATCCAACAATAGGAAGCCATCTAAATAACCTACAGTGAATCCTCTTCTGAAGTCATTAAAAATAGTGCGGTGGATTGAAAAGTAGTCAGTTTTGTTAGCTCCTCCCACTGGGAGATAGAGTCTTTTTCTCCACCCCTGGAGTCTGGGCACAGCCACGGGATTGGTTCTGGCCAGTGGGACATTAGCAAATACAACACACAGAGGCTTGGGAAGGGCTGTGCGTGGGCTTGCCCTCTCTTGCTGCGGGGACCTCTTCTCCTAGCCACCATGTGTAGGAGCCCCGGTTGGCCTCCTGGAGGCTGAGAGAGCACATGGAGAGAGTCCCCACCTGACCCAGCAGAGACTCCAGACACAGTAGTGAGGCCATCCTAGACCACCCAACCCTGGCCAAACCAGCCCAGACCAGGGAAGCTACCAGCCGACGCACAGAACTGTGCAACCTAGAAATGACTGTTTTTAAGACACTAAGTTTTGGGTGACATTGAATGGTGTGGAAAGGTTCCTGTGGCTGGAAGGACCTTATGATTTCTTGTCTAAACCAGGACATTTTTGACAGTGAAAGGTATCCTACTCAGGAGTATGCCAGGACAACATGTGTAACTCAGGATGGTCTTGGGCAAACTGGGATTCTGGTCATCCTACCTATGACGGGGCGGCGAAGAGCAAAAGGTAGGGACAAGAGTATGTACAGCACAGCCTCAACTCTAAGCATTACACTAAACATAGTGTGGCCTTCTGGGACAGCAAGGGGACACGAGCGGGAAAACTGGTAAAATCCAGGTAAAGTCTGGTGTGTAGTTAAAAGGATCAACATTATTTTCTTCAGAACATCTAGTGGTGATGTAAGATGGAAACATTAGGATAAACTGGGTGAGGAGATAGGGTTAGGAATTCCGTGTGGTCTCTTTGTAACTTTTCTGTAAATCTAACATGACTCCAAAATACGAACTTCATTTTTTGAAAAATTATTTTTAAAGTATATGTACATGTACTTATTGGGGCCAAGAACATCCATGGGGATTCTCCCAGGCCCTGGGGAATCTTAGCTGGACGCCCCCTCTGCCATCACTACCACATGCCCTGGCAGGGCCCGTGTAGGAGCAGCAGCAAGGGTCTCCCCAGGTCCAGGTTTCTGGGGCTGAGGGTTTCAGGAGGAAGGCCCCGGAGCTGCGGGCTGGGAAGGGGTGTGGGACTCCCCATGCCGCCCTATGAGGCAGTTCCCTGGGACAGCTCCCCGCGCTTGATTAGAAGGCCCCTTGCTGCCCGGTGGGTCAGGGAAGAATAGGGGGCATCTACACAGTGGGCTTTCAGGGCACTATCAAGTTCTGCTGACACAGACCAACCAGGACCTCAGCCTTCCCTGCTGAGGTCCGCCTGAATCTGTGACTAAGGCTGCGCACCTTTACCTTCAGGCCTGTGTGCTCGAGCCTGTGTTCACAGTCCATGCTTCTGGCATTAGAATCGTGTCCTGACTTCGCCTGTCTACATTCTCCCGCTGTGAAGGGGCTGCCTGGTCCTGCCAACACTCACTCTGCCAATACCCACTCTTCCTCTGATTTGCAGAGTCACCCCCACCTTCCTCCAGGCCAGGTCAAACGGCCCACCCAGCACCACCTGCAGACACCTGCTGCCAGAAGCATCTATGGATGCATTTCTCTCCATGCACCTGTCCCTCCCCTCTATTCAGACAGGGAGCCAGCCAGCCCACATTTGCAGCCCATGAGAGGGATGTGGCAAGGCAGAAGGGAAGGCAGCCTAGAAATCTTTCTGGCTTTTGTTTTCAAAAGCTTAATTTCCTAGGTGAGCCTAGCGCATTGCCGAGGAGAAGGCATTTGTGGGAGAGGGCTGAGAGCCCCGGGGACCAGGCATTGCCCCACCACAATAGAAATGGGGTGGCGGTAAGTGGGAACAGAGCAGGACTGGCAGGTTCCTGGCAGTGGCAGCCTGGATTCTGTTCCTGGTGGCACCGTGGGAGGAGCTGCAAAGCCCAGTGGCCCTGGAGGGAAACTCTGCCCAGGCATGAAGACTTGGGCTCAGAGCAGCCTCCTTGAGATTCCTGCGTCCAGCAGGAGCCCAGTGTGGACCTGTTGCTGAGGACCATACACCCCAACACCAGCCCTGAGATTGTATGACATTCCAGAACTTTGTCTCAAGGGATGAGACCCTAAGAAAGACCAAGTTTTGTCCAGCTTAAAGAACAGGGGCTCAGAGTCAGAAACAAGTTAAATTATGGAAAATGACGAGCGTTTTTCCTTGTCCTTTACACTTGGATCACAGTGGGGCAGGAGGTGTGTGCCTGGGGGAAGCCCTCTGGCTCAGCCACATGGGATCCTAATAGTCATTTATATCCTAGGAGAATTAAGGCTCTGGACGGAGGAGCTGAGAAGACCCTGGGAACCAGAGTTGCCAGGTGCAGGAGAACAGGAGGCACGTTTTCCCAGCACACGGTATCTCTGCTTTGTAGTACCGCACAGGCTCCGTCCCAGGCAGTGGGCTTCCTAGGCAGTGGGCTTCCAGGGTCTAGAGCATCCAGTGGGCACCCCATTGAATAGTTTTATTAGAGGATCTGGGTGGGATGGACCAACATCTGAGGGGAGTGTCCACAGCCTCTAACGGTGCCCTGTCTGATGGCAGCAGCCTCCAGCGTCAGATCCCTCTTTCCATGTTTTCCAACTGCAAAGCCCATGAAGCCACTCTGCTCCCCACTGCCCTCAGGAAAAGGTCCAAATCCCTCCACCTGGCCCTGTGTGCTCTGGCCCCCACCTCATCATCCTCCCTCACCCTTATCCATGGCTTCTTTCAAGTTTAGTGTGACATTGGCACAGTCACACTAAACTCCTTTCTGCAGCAAATAGGTCCTGTTCTTTCTTGCCACTGGGGCTGGAATGCCCCAGAATGTGAGTCCAGGCAGCCAGTCCAGGACCAGAGGGCCGGGAGATGGCCTGGTTTGGAGGATGCCTCAGGGAAAGCGCTGAAGGCCATACCTTCCCTGCCACTGGACCCCCCCGCCCCCTATACCAGATGGTGCAGAGATGCTCCAGCCGCTTCTGCTGCAGAACATTCTGGGTCTTCAGCATGACCTCGAGTTCCTTCTTCACGGCTGGAGGAGCCCGGATATCCTCACTGGCCATGAACTCACTGGGCAGCCAGACACGTTGGCACCATGGAGAGGAGAGGACAAGCAGGGCAGGGGTGAAAGAGGGCAGGAGGCCCAGGGCGGGAACATTCAGAGTCCCAACACCTCTTCCCTATACCACCCCCAGCCCCTTCCTCCCCAACCTCTGCCTCCAATACCCTGAAGAAAGGAGGGGAGAGAGGGCAGGAGCGAAGAACAGAGCTACCGCCAGTGAGGCTCTGGCACTAAGAGCACGGAACCAGCAGGCTCAGATCCAGTGGGGGTCCTGATTGCAACCTGCCTGCAAGTCCCTCCCCCAGTCTAAGCCTCAGTTTCCTCTTCTGTAAAATGGAGCTAATGATGGCACCTTCCTCATCTGGTACTTGTGAGGACTCAGTAAGATGATGCGAGCAAAGCCCTTAGCACCGTGCCTGGCTCGCGAGAAATGCCCGGGAAATGTCGGCCATTGCCATCGCTGTGGGCATTTTTTGACATAATGACTTCCCAGTCCCAGGCCCAGACAGGCACTTTCACTACAGTGTCTAGTTGGATCACCGAGACCTTGTCACAGGTCCATTATGGAGTCCGATTTGCACAGGAATAGACAGGTTCTGAATGTTCAAGGACTTGATTGAGGTCACATAGAAGGACAAGGTGGAGCCAGGCCTCGGTACACTTGTCCTTCACGCCCAGCAAAAGTGCCACTTGGTGGAGGAAGCATGGAGATGGGCCCTCTCCTCACCCTCCCACCCGTGGGGAAACATGCTCCCGAAGGGTGGGAAGTGTCTGCCTGCAAGACATCTGTCTGTTCTCCCGGGCCCAGTAACCACGGGGTTATGAGTAATAATACAGCATGCATATCATACAGATAATCAGACGAAAGTGTTCTAACTATTTGCACTGAGCTCAGAGATGCTTACAAAATAAGGTTCATGAAGAAACTAAGATATACAACTGCATATTCTGCATGCATCTGAAAGAGCCCGGGGGAAAATACACCAAAATATTGCGAAGGAGGGAGACTTCCCCCTCTGGCCCTTGCTGGCGCCCGGTGGGCTGGGGGAAGAGCGGGGCAATGTGGGCAGCCACAGACCTGAAACTCTCCCGCAGGGCCTCCTTCTTGAGAACCTTCCAGGTGTCCACCAGGCCCTGCCAGCGGTGGTGGCTGTCCAGCTCCTCCCGCAGGGTGGCCTCCATCAGGTTGACGAACAGCTGGGCCAGGGCCCTCCGGTTGCCCAGCAGGGCATGGTTTATGACCTGTGGTCACAGCAGGCAGGGCTGTAGACAGGGCAGGGGCTCGCAGGTCAAAGGAAACCTCAGTTAGAGAGGGGCGGTGGGAGGCTGGAGGGGGCAGTGGAGGTGCAGGCTGAGGGCTAAGTGGTGGTGGCAGCCACTGAGGAGGACTGAGGGGTCAGTGGGCACTTGAGGAAACTGCCTGGGCTGAGCAGCCATGGACAGTGACAACGGTCCTCCCTGGAAGCTTAACCGTGGGCCTTGACTGCATGAGCTTCAACCCAGTTCCAAGGCTATAGGGCATGCTTTGTTACAGACGGTGAAAGGAGTTAAGCACTCAATGGGCTCTCAGTGTTTACTCTTTTTTATAAATTTGTTCCAAAAGCAGAGTGCTCATGCCATCAGGGACCCGTCACATATGGTTGTTAAAAGAACCAGGACCCAATGACCAAACGAGGCCAGAGCTGGCGCATTCTTCAGCCGTCCTCCCAGGAGTTCTCGCCTGGGCACCCATGGCACGGGGGTGGGGACAATCCTGCATTGTGTGGCTCTGTTCTGCACTTTAGCATCCCAACGACCCTTAGATGACAGTAGCTGCCCCCATCCTCCCAGGCATAGAAACTTCTCCACGTGCCGCCACACATTTCCCAAAGCCCCCTAGGGAGGCGGCAGTGCCCTGGGCGGAACGAGAACCCTGCCATGCTCAGTGGGTAGAAATTGCGGTAATGCTTTTCAGTGGACCTGGGGTTTCATGCAGCTGCATTTCCTAGCTGGGGTCATTGGGAAGTATCCCTCAACCTCCAGATCCGCAGCCATAGCTTGAGGATAATGCCATTTACAGCGCAAGGATTTTGTGAAATCAAATGAGATACGTGCACATAGAGCAAGTAGCAAATGCTAGCTGTCACACTGAGTAAAAGAAGCATAGGGAAGTGAAACATTGAAACATACCCAGGACACTGGAACCCTGGCTCTCCTAAAGGATGAAATGCATGCGGTTTAGGCGCTATCCCTGATGGCAAAGGGAGCTGAGCTCTCTTATTATCCTCCCAACAAGTCCTGGCGGGTTGGTATTCCAGACAGTCCTCAATTGATGATGGTTCCACTTAGGATTTTTTGACTTTATGATTGGCTTATAGAGGTATTAAATCCACTTTTGCCTTATGATATTTTTGACTTATGACAGATTTCTTGGGAGGTGGCCCCATTATAAGTCAAGGAGCATCTGTATCATCCTCATTTCGTGGACCAAGGAGTTCCCAGTGCTGGGGCCAAGTCATTTCGGGAGCTTCCGCGTCTGGGCAGTGGAGAAGGTCTGTGCTCCCTCCCTGTCTACGCTTTGTCCAGGACACACAGCAGAGACCTGGGCTGGACCCATCTGTGATTCTGAACAGATGTCCTCTTTTTAGCCTTCTGTGCTATCCGCAGGCCTGTTATCCGACAAGCTCAGCTCCTTGCACAGGACCAGGACACCCACAAAAGCAAAATGCACTTCTGAGCAGGCAAAAGAAGAATCCTTTTTCACAGTGGAGGGGTCAGGCTTTGCTCTGAGTTTGGAGACATCATGGACAACTTCGAACTTCGTATTTTCCACCCCAAGGAAAGCAGCTGGTGAAGGGTGAGGGTGTAGACAGGGGGAAGCAGTGGGGACACAGCCAAGGGGCAGGCGTGGCTCAGCAACAGGTACTGACCACCAGTAGGAAGAGAGACAAGAACAACTAGGAAAACTAGACAGAGCAGGCAGAGCAGGTCTCTCGTGAGGGTGGAAGCTGTCCTGAGACCGTGATGACCCCAAGATGATGACTCCACAGAGTCACACCTATCGCATTGCACGTAGTACCTGAGACACAGTAAGATCATCAGTGCTGCAGTGCTCCAAATGTTGGCACTGTGGCAGGCGTGCCTGGTTTAAGACGGCAGGGAAACATGACATGCACTTGAGAGAGATTTCCACGGAAAATGCTTAAAATAGCAAAGACTCGGATTCCCGACCTATGAGGCCCCCCCGAGTACTTGGAAATGTTACGGATGAGACGCCCACCGTTCCTGAGACACCAGGCTAGGGCACCCCGGGGTCCTGCTCCTTCTTCCACGGGCTGATGCCCGAAGGGGAAAACCACTCACCATGGCTTCTTTATCTATCAGCCTGTACACATCGGGCTGCATGAGATAGGAAGTTTTCTCTATGATTTTCACATACTTCTTCAACACATTTTTTAGCTAGAAATGGCAAGGTGCCATAGTTAGCCACTCATTTCCTGAAGAACTAAAAGGAAGCAGAGGATGCCCAATAAATCCCACAAGCAAAAAGCACCAAAGAGCTCACTTTGTCGGCGCGGGAGAACTCCAGAGAGTGTAGCGCCTCGTCCAGTTCCTTGATCTTCTGCTTCTGGAGCTGGAACGTCTTGGCCACCTTATTCCACAGCTCCGACAGGGCCTATGCAGAGAAGTTCCGGTCAGGCTGGGAGCTGGCAGGAGGGAGGGAAGGAGCAGGACCTGGGGGAGGCAGGCCCAGCCACCAAGGGCCCTACCTGCATGGTGTAGTCCTCGAGGTTGGTGTCGTTTTCCACCTTTTTGAAGAGACTGTCGACGTCTTCATTAGACTCAGACAGTTTTTTCAAAAAAAGTCCCCCTGTCTCCAAGAGGAGAGGTTCCATGTCCTGCAACAGGCCAGGAGGGTGATGGCCATGGCATCAAACCCTGGGAAGGAGGGAGCCCTCCCTGTAATGGGGAAGTACCAGGCATGGTCCAATCTCAAAAACGATGATCATGACCTTGACCTGAGGAGTTAGGGTCTACCAATTAACTCACAACCAGAGGATAACGGCAGCCACGCCACATGCCCAGCACTCTGCCTCCCTCTCAACTCACCTGATTCTCAGCACAGCCTGTGATGTAGGTTCTGATACCAGGCCTAGCCTAGGGCTGGCACTCAACAAATATTAATTAAAGAGGTGGCCAAATGAAAGAATGCCAAGTTTACTGCAGATTAGGAAACCGAGGCTCAGGTAGGTTGCTTGACCAATGCCACAGAGCTCATGGGTGAAAGTAGAGCTGGTGTCTAGGTGGGACGTACTGAGGAACGTGGCTTGGTCCTTTGGGTACAGAGACAGCTCCAGGAATCCAGGGTGGGGAAACACAAGTCAAAGAAGACTTGGGGAGAAGAGGGGTGAATGGAAATCTGGGACTCAGAGCAACCTGGAAGGGCAAAGGCTGGTCTCATTTCAGGAACATTCTGGGCACCAGCATGTCTAGAGATGAGGTCTCGGGGGAGGAATGAGAGCCGAGTGTGGGGAAGTGCATAAGGGTCTGGCAGCACTGAGCTGTCACTGGGAGCACACCATTGGGCCCCCACCAGCAGGACTGGGCAGGAAGGTCAAAGGCTGGGCTTTGGCATCAGACATGGAGGGCAGTTCCGACCTGGCCTCTGATATGCCAAGTCAGGGAGTCTCCCTGAGCCTCACTGCAAAATGGGCAAGCACAGCACGTGATTTAGAGCGCGTCTGCAAGAGTTACAGGGAGCTATACTCACAGCAAGCACTCACAGAGAGCCACTCAGACATGGCTACAGTTCCATCTATGCCTACGTCTCGTCTTGGTGAACCACCGCGGACCTCCTAGCTGAGGAGGGAGGGAGGGAGGCTGGCTGCCTGCCGTGACAAACCCATCTTTGCCTTCAGAACCGTCCAGGAAGTGAGCAGGAGGGAGAGGGAGGAACCTCACCATCCCGATCTGAGCAATCTCCTCCTGAAAGCTCGCCAGGGCGCTGTCGTAGCTCTTCCTTGTGTGCTCTTCTCGCCCTCGAAGGGTGACGATGTTTATCTTCTCGGGAACTGCGGAGCAACAGCAGAGGTGATGGGGCCGCCCTCAGAGCCCCCAGGAGAGGGGAGAGCTCTCAGGACAAGGCTGCGCTGGCAGAGAGCGCCTGCACACCAGGGCTTGGCTTCAGAAGGTGGACCCCGAAGCCAGGCCAGCATGGCAGGGGCTTCGGCAAAAAGAGAAAAGATGAAGGGGGTCCATGAGTGCTATAGGGAATGAGGCCTCAGACATACAGTTACATGTATATGTAATTTATGTTTTCAAAAAATGTTTTATAGAAGCAAATACATACACAAATAATAATTGCCAACACATTTATGCAGCACCTTCCATGTCATAGGTGTCGTTCTAACTCAGTCACTCCTCATGAGGAGGCCAAGAGGCAGGTTCTATTCCTGGCCTCATTTTACAAGTGAGGAGACTCAGGCACGGGGGTTAAGGAACAGTCGGCCAGTGTGTGAGCTACCTGCTCCAGGGTCTGCGCTCACCCCCGCGCTCTGCCGACCCCTGTACCCAGGCGGGAAGCTGGACACCACGTGGGTTAATGGGGGAAGCAGGAGCGCCATTGTGGAGGGGGGTTTACTTTCTCGTTATCTCCTTCCTTTGTTTCTCTACAGTGAGCACGTAGCGCTTTTTTATCGTCAAGAAAAGGGGCCTCCGTACTGGGATAAAGTCAGATCAGGACAGTGCAGGATGAAGGCAGCAAGTGTGGATGGAGAAACACTATCGCGAAACTGCAGGGAGGCGAGCGACGTCCTTTAGCCAACTGTTTGTCATCAGCAAATGCCCACCGCGCAGGCAGCCCCCCACACAGGGGAGAGGGCTCAGGGGAGAATGCCATCTAGGTCCGTAGGCCAGGCAGAGGAACACAGCAGGGGCTTCAGGGGCTTCCTCAGAGGAGGGGCCAGGAGACCACCCCCCCACACACACACACAGGGCTCTCTCTGGCCCGGGGCAGGGCTGCTGGAGGCTGGAGGAGGCTCACCCATCGTGTCCATGAGGCCACGCACTTCTCGGGCGGCGGCAGCGCTCTCAGTCTCCTGGACTTTCTCCCTGTGCGCTATTTCCTTTTCCCTGAGGCAGGAGCAGAGGAGAATAAAGCTACCCCCACCCCCAGTCATGACACCACCCAGGGCAGTTCTGGCACATGGGGGAGTGTCCAGATGGGTTGCCCAGGCCCCAGTTCCAGAGACTCCTGAAGCAGTGCCCAGGCTCCCAGCAAATGCTGCCTGCGTGTCTCCTGCCAGCAGATGCGGCGGGTCCCTAGACAAGAAGTCGCTGGGTCTCCACCCCCAGGGAGTCTGCTTCGGCTCTGGTGGTAAACAAAGGGTGGGGACGGGCCGGAGCCATGGTCCACCTGGGAACCCCAGAGCCAGGCCGTGCTGCGCTCCAGCACACAAGCTCGTTCGCTCCTTCAGCAGCCCATCCTGTGGTGGGTAACCCCATTTTCCAGGAAGGAAGGAGCGGGGGCTCAGAGGAGCCACTGTATGAAGAGAGCTGAGACTCCAAGAACAACCTCGTGACACCAAGGCCCACGGGGTTCAGGTGAGGGAGGACAGAGCTGAGATCCCAGGACAAACTATCTCAGCAGGGTGGACCAGGGAGGTGGCCGTGACATGAGCTTTGGAATCAAAACTCAAGAATGCGCTGTCTATGGGGCAAGCACCACAGAAATCTGCAGTTCTCGGTGACTGCTGCCATTCCTTGGGCCCTCATGTGTCCAGCACCTTCCAGCTGACTTCTTATTTAGTCCTCTCTGCAAACCTAGCAGGGAGGGGACTGCAGGGCTGGGCTGCAGCAGATGGGGCCCAGGCCAACCCTCTAGAGGTGGTCTTTCAGGCCTTGTCATTCCAAATGCCCCTGGACCAAGGCAGCCCATAGGAACCCACAGGACCATGAGAACTGCTGTTAGCTCTGGCTTCTTGGCTGCTTGCCCTGGGGACTTGGAAGCTTTGTTTACACTAGTGGTCATCTACCCCCTGCCCTGGGCTGGGCACCACTCACCCAGGGGCCTTGCCCTGGATGCACGAGCACACAGGTGGACCGGCCTTGGCTGGCTAAATTTCAAGCACCTGAACCCTATGCTCTGAGGCCTAAGGAAAATTTGGCACCCTGGCCCTGCCATTCATCAGTTTGGCCCAGTCTGGCCTCTCCTAGTTCCTCAGAGCATCTAGAGGGAGCTGGCCCTTGTGGCCAGGGAAGACTTAAGAGCACTGGCCCACAAAGGGGAGCAGAGAAAGAGGAACAGGAACCCCAGGGGCTGTGCTGTGTGGGGAAGCCCAGGGGCCAGGGATTCCCGAGGAAGGAGCTCACTCCAGGAGCAGGGTTGATAGAACGCCCAGCCAGAGGTAGGGGAGGGACAGTGGGATGGACATTTGAGGAAGGGCTCCCTGCAGAGGGAGAGGGAGGCTAGAGGAGACAACACCAGGAAGCCAAGGCTGCACCGGGCTGTTCCACAGCCCTGGGAGGTGCCGGGGGCAGCCAGGAGAGCAGGGAGGTCCTGCCTGTGGTAAACAGGGGATACACTGGTGGGGACTGCAGTGGGATGAGGAGCTGTGGGTGGGTGACAGGTCAGGGCAGCTGCTGTGAGTCTCCTGGCTGCCCAGAGGGTCCAGGTGAGCTGGGGCTGCTGCATCTGGGCGTGTCCCTCTCCCATGGGCTGGGCGAGTTTGTCCAGCTGCCCTGGCTCATGGAATATTCAGGAAGCCGGATGGAAGTTCTGCTGGGTGGGAAGAAGAATGGGGACTGTGGAAGGTGAGCCTGCAGCCCAACCAGCAGGGCTGGGCTGGCCGGGGAGAAAGTGAAGGCAGCCAAGGCTGTGGGCAGAGAGGGAGGGAGGAAGGGAAACACTTGTCAGGGGCAGGGGACAACTAATCCAAGAGAGACTCTGGATGCCGAGTTGGTGACCCCAGTCATTTGAGGATGGCAGGGCCTGGAAGGTTACAAACACATCTTTGTTCCTGCCACAGGCCACAGGGAGCTGCGCCCTGGTTCTGTGTCCAGGACAGAGCTGGGCTTGTCTGTCTGTCCCAGGAGGCCAGCACAGCACAATACCAGCACTCCATGAGAAGTGCCTTTCCAAAACACTGTCCTGTTGGTGCCAAGAGCTTCTGACCCATGCTGTATCTGGATATTGGAATGTTGGGTGGTCCTAGGCTGAACCCTGGGGAAGAAGGAACCCTCAAGAGACACAGGGAGATGTTGGGAGACCCCAGGCCTGGATGAGAACAGGTCAGCTGAGAGCAGGCTCGGGACCTTGTGGGAGCTGGAGTCACAGCAGGCTGCCACACTGCCCTCCTGGGAGGTGGGCTGGAGCTTGGACAGGCCCCAGCTGCCTGTGCCTCTGGGTCCCTACCTGGGGCATCGGGCAGGGGGACATGGGCTGGAGAGTCTGGGCTGGGGTGGGCCAGTGGACTTGCCCATTTGTAGGTAGTTAAGGTACTGAGGGTCAGAAGCCTCTGGGATGGTTTCCCTGGGAAAATCCAAAGGTCAGGGCAGGGCAGAGACCTGTACCCAGCACTGGGTCTGTCCCTGACCCAAAAAGGGTGACAGAGACAGCAAGGCAGGTACAGGAAGCCTGACCTCCCGTCCCAGAGTCCCAGGTCAGGCAAGAGGTTTATGGCTTGTGCAGCGTTTGAAGAGCCCAAGGGAAGCCCAGTTTCTGCTTTATGCTCCCAAGAATCCTGGGAGGAAAATCCTTTTCTTTCCTTTTTTCTCTAGTTGAGGGTCTGAGCTCAGCAGAATGAAATGGCATGCTTAGGAATCTCAAGTTTAACTTCCGAACTTGGAAGTTTGCAAGGAACTCCTGATCTCCCTGTCCCACCCCACCTGCTCCCATCTCAAGGAACGGCACCCCTGCCGTCCACCCAGTACTCTGGCTGGAGACCTAGGTCCTGTGGGTTCTGGCTGCAGAAGACACCTGAAGTCCACCCCTAATTTCTCTCTCGCAGCTACCACCAAGGTTACCAGGACAACTGCAGTGACCTCCTCCTTGGCCTCTCTGACTCTTCTTGCAGTCCCCCACATTCTGCACAGAGCTGCCTGAGGGACCTCAAAAATGCAAATCAGCTGCTCACAGCAGTAAAGTCCAAAACACTGACTGTGGCCTGCAAGGCCTCTCCCAGCCCCACCTCCTGCCCTCTCTCCAGCCCACTGGCCTTCAGCCTCCAGGAATGGGCCAAGATTGTCCTTCTCAGAGCCCTGCCCCCATCCTTTCCCTCCCTCACCCTCTGGTCCCAGCTGAGGCCCCTCCTCAGAGCTATCCTAACTCCTGTCCCATAGCCCTTGTCCTCTAGTCAGAGCCTTCCCACCACTGGGGGGACTGTTTGTTCATTTCCATTTGAGACCTCAAGGTCCATGAGGGTGGGATCCCCACAGCCAGTGCCTGGCCCTCAGCACACAAGCAATAATTATTAGAGGGGGGAGTGGGGAGAGAGAAGCAAACCACCCTGCAAAGTAGGTGCTATTACCTCCTTGTTTTAGGGGAGATTTCATTCCTACCTGGTGCTCATCCTGTGGAAGGTCTTTTTGAGTTTTTGAAGACCCTAAGGCACCCCCAGTGTGTGGGGGTGGGGCCTGGACAGTAGGACCTACCTGTAGAGAACAGGGTTTTCTGTGACCCAGTCATTGGGGAGGCTGTGTGCCCACTTCTGCTGCCGAGGAGACATCATCTCTCCTTCAGGAATTTCCACCTTCTTCATCAAGGGTGCCCTGCCACTCTTCGGGGGCACATAATGCTCTGCGGCCTGCTTCCTGCTGACGGCCAGGGAGTGGATCAGCTGCACCTGAATCCAGGGAAGACCATGACCACGAATGAGGAGGCGGTCAGAGCTGCTGGGTCCCCAGTACCCTAAGGCTGATTGTGCCTGTCTTAGAAAGACCCCTGGGAACCTGCCGCTAGTAAGGCACTTTGCGGGGAGGCCTTCAACCCCAGGGCACACCCCCCGCAGGAGGGGTCTCCTCCTCCAAGTCATTTAGCCCCCTCAAGGAAGGCATTTTTTAAGAAATTTAAATGAAGACCAGGATGCACATCAGCCTTTCAAAAATTATATATTTTTACTTATTTATTTATTTATTTATCTGAGATGGGGTCTTGCTCTATGGCCAAGGCTGGTCTTGAACTCCTGAGCTCAAGGAATCCTCCCACCTCAGTCTCCTGAGTAGCTGAGACCACAGGCATGTGCCACTGCGCCCAGCTTCAGCCTTTTTTATAATCAAAAAGATTTGGAAAAAAGGAATGGTCCAATAGTAGGGGATTGGTTGAGTCATCATGGTATGTCCCTTAGATGGAATGTCAGACATTTATTAAAGATGACACCTACAAAGAATTAAATTTTTTATGACATGAAGAAATGCTTATGAGATGATGTATAATTAAACGTATCAATTTAAAACATAAATTAAAAATTATAACCAAAATTACACAGTATGATCTCAAAATGTAAAATGTATAGAAAAATGACCTGGAGGAAGTGTGCCAAGCATTAAGAATGGCCTCTTGCTTAGAGGGAGTAGGATTGTGTGAATAATTTAATTGTTTCTTTGGCTTTTTTATACTTTTATAATTTCCAAAGGTTCTACAGAGGGCATTATTTAGGGTTCAAATTAGGAATGAAAATCTCTTTTAAATAAATAGCACAGAACTTCAAAGGAAGGGTTGTGGTCTGTGTGTTTAAGATTTCATTTGTCTGTACAGTGCTTTAGAGAGGACAAGGCAATTTCAGTGATTAAAATAAAGAGGGCTTTACTTTAATGCAGTTATGGGAGTCACAGATCAACAAGCAGGCGAGAAGTATATGGATGCCCACGGGCATGGGATAGGGTCTGTGAGACACTGTTAAGGAGAAAAAGAAGGTTTCAGAACATTAGTACAGAATGGAAACAATTTTTTAAATAGAAAAATTAGAAACGCTTTTATGCATGGGAAAAAGACACAGGGTGCTCA
This sequence comes from Propithecus coquereli, assembly GCF_000956105.1. NCBI lineage: Eukaryota > Metazoa > Chordata > Mammalia > Primates > Indriidae > Propithecus > Propithecus coquereli. The sequence goes on along the minus strand of NW_012136969.1, from coordinate 157,450 downwards.
GTGGTTCATCCAGGCTATTTCTGAGTAATTTAAATTTAAACTTTTAATTTAAGTTTTCTGATTTTCAAGAATAGACATTCTAATTTATATTCATACATTTTAAGAACCAATAAGAATTATTTTTAAAATCAAAGTAATTTCAAAGTCCGTATTTCATTAGATTCCCAGGCCAGGAAGCCCTCAGAGGGAGGAAAGTTTGGGGGGAGTTTTGGGGGAGGGGGGAGAGCAGAGAGAAGCAGGGACAGAGAAAAGGGGACAGAGGGCGGGCCCTACCTCAGCCTCGAAGATCTGCTGGTAGACTTTCCCATTCTGAACCCGGGTCACCTTCCCCACGGACGACATCCTGGCCGCCGGCTGGATGCCCCTGCGGGAAGCCGTCGTCAGGGAAACGCGTCAGGCGTTTGGTGCCAATTCGGACCCGGATCTCAAACCAGTTCCACCAGTTGAGAAACCAACGCCCGTCCCAAGCTCAGGTCCTGGCGGAACAATTGGCCCCGAAGGCGGCACCCCACCGACCCAGGCAGAACCCCAGGGGCGGGACCCTCCACTGGGGGCGGGGGCTAGAGGGGTGAGGGTGGGGGAGGTCCCCACGCAGGCTGAGGGTTTTACTTTTAAACAAAACGCAGAAGGGAGGGAGCGCGGAACAACGATGAAACTAACCTCCGAGGAGCCCCCACTCGCCGAGGAACCTGGCTCTCCCCGCTGCGGAGGGAGCAAAGCCGAGAAGGACTTCGCAGACACGAATAATGCAGGATTACTGTTCGTGCTTCACTCTGCCAAGCTCTTCTGGGAAAAGTCAAGGCGCCCAAGGTGTCAGCCGGGACTGGAACCCAGCTGAACTCGGGTCCAGGACCCCACCCCCACCCTCCAGGGGACGCAGGGAGGGTGAAGTGGCCACGTTCCTTCTGTCCCCCTCCCGGGCCCCCCAAGCAGCCTTGCCAGCCCCTGGACGTCCCCTTGAGTCCAGCGAATTGGAGGGAGGCCCTGCGCCAGGCCTGGCAGCGCCCCACATGCAGAAAGCACCTCTCAAGATAGCCAGGACCGGTCCAGTACCAACTGCAGCAGGACTCGCATGGTCTCCAAGGCAACGCGAAGGGGCGGGGCCGCGGTCGCCCCGCCCACGCCTGCCTTCCCTGGGAAAGGGACTTGCCCTTAGCGATGGGAACACCCCACGTGGAGTAGTGAAACTCCTGATCGGCTGCTTCCTTCAATGCCAGTTTCTTCTCTGTTCAAGGGAATACCACAGGGCTGTCAGGAGCATCCAGAGCAGCACATGAAATGTTCTGAAAGAATAATTCTCTTCCCCAAGAATAATAAATATTATAACATCTGAATTAGTTTTGTTTCTTTTAGAATTTTATCTAGGTCGGGCGGTGGCTCACGCCTGTAATCCTAGCACTCTGGGAGGCCAGGGCGGGAGGACTGTTTGCGCTCAGGAGTTTGAGACCAGACTGAGCAAGATTGAGACCCCCTTTCTCTGCTGAAAAAATAGAAAGAAATTAGCTGGACAACTAAAAATATATAGAAAAAATTAGCCAGACATGGTGGCGCATGCCTGTAGTCCCAGATACTTGGGAGGCTGAGGCAGGAGGATCGCTTGAGCTCAGGAGTTTGAGGTTGCTGTGAGCTAGGCTGAAGCCACGGCACTCTAGCCCCAGCAACAGAGTGAGACTCTGTCTCAAAAAAAAAAAAAAGAATTTTATCTAAATGGAATCATACAGAATGAACTCTTCTATATTGGGCTTATTTCATTATGTTTGTAAGTTTCATCCATATTTTTGAATGTGGCTGTAGTTTATTTTTGTACAGTATTCCATTATTTTTTCAAAAAACCCATTTTATTTATGCTTCCTATTATTGATGCACATTTGGATTTTTTCAATTTAGAGACTACCATAATGATACTCTGACCATTCTTTTGTGTGGTGAACATATGTAGGCATTTCTATTGGGTGTATACATAAGAGTGGTATTGTTGGGTCGTAGAGAATGTACACGTCCATCTTTAAGAGGTACTCCATTTTTGAAAGTGGTTGTATCAGTTTACACACACAGCAGGGCATGAGAATTCCAGTTGCTCTGCATCCTCACCAACATGTGCTATAGTCTCTTGTTTTTATTTTAGCCTTTACCTGGTGGTATCATATTGTAGTTTTAATTTGCATTTTCCTCATTAGTAAAAGTGTCGAGCACCTTTGCATATACTTGCTGGCCACATGGCTGTCTTTTTGTGAAATGCCTAGTCAAATAGTTTGCCCAGTGTTTCTGGTGGATTGTCTGTCTTTTTTCTTATTAATTTATGGGAGTTAGTTACATATCCTAAATATGAGATTTTCCACATAAATATCTGGCAAATATTTATTCCTATTCTGTTCTTGCCTTTTTACTCCATTAAACGTGGCTTTTGATGTGAAGTTCTTAATTTTAGTAAGACCCAATTTACCAATTTTTGTCTTTAAGAGTGATGTACTTTGTGTTTTAGCTAAGAAATCTTTGCCTGCCTAATGTAATGAAACTATTCTCTGATGTTATTTACTGTAAATATTGTTTTAAACTTTCACATTTAGATTTTTATTTTTTTTACAGTGTGAGGTAGGAGTCAAGATTCACTTCTTTCTCATGTGGAGAACCAGTTGACCTGGGCCATTTACAGAGAAGACCATCTTCTTCCCACTGCTCTGCTGGGCCTCTCTTATCATATACAAAATATCTGACTGCATGGGTACAAGTTGGACCCACTATTCTTTCTATTTCTCCTAGTGTCTGTCCTTGTGCTAGTAGTGCACACAGCCTTGATTACGGCAGCTTTAAGCTGTCTTAATATCTGGTAGTGTGAGTCCTCCAACTCTGCTCTTCTTCAAGATTGTCTTGACTCGTCTTTGCTCTTTGTATTTCTTTGTCAATTTGGAAATTGGCCAGTCAGTTTCCACAAGATAACTGATAACATACTTATAGTGATTGTATGAATTTGTTGACCAATTTGAGGAGAAGAAACATCTTAGTAATACATCGCAAAAAACAAAACACACAAAAAAACCCAGAAAAAACAACCAAACCAAACCAAAACACGATCAGATAAAAAGAAGAAATGATAAACTGGGAATAAATATTTGCAACTCATATCACCAAGCTCACATCCCCAATATAAAACAATCTCCTAGAAATTGATAAGAAAAACAGCCACAGAGTAGAAAAATTGGCAAAAGACATTAAACTTCGGTTCACAGAAAAAGAAACAGCAATAACTTTAAATGCATGAAAACATGCTCAGGCTCAGTCACAGTAGGACAAAATTGTTGAATTCAAAAGTTTGACAACACACCCTAAAGCTGTGGAGAAACAGACAAGTGGTTCCCTCCTCCCTAAGCCCCTCATGTCCAGTGCCCTGTGGCCTGAATGCACAGGGGGTGACCATGGGGCCCCAGAGGACATGGGGCACCAAGAGCAAGCAGAGGCTAGTTGGTGGGGACTGCACGGGGTCAACCTCAAGAGCAGAGCCTTTGGTGTATTGTGCATGTATGAGTCCACATGGTGAGACGGGGCTCACGTATACCTGCTGTCCTCGGCCTGCTCATACTCCCTTGTACACGCCTGGCCTTTGACCCAGGACCTGGCTGCCCTATGCTCCAGGTCCACCCCCACTGACCATGTCAGGAGGCTTGTGCACCTGTGTGCACCCAAGCCCAACCTGTAGTGGACACCCATCCAGTGTTGATGGAGCCTGACACCATGTCCTTGCTGAGCACGTGCTTATGCAGGACCACATCCAACCCCTTATTGTACAGTTGGGAAGCTGAGGACCACAAAGAGGCAGAGACTGGCCCACACCAAAGGAGGTAGGTAGAATCCAGAGGATAAGGGAGGGTTCCATGTCTTCAGACACATTTAGTGTCTTGTCTGAGCCTGCATGAGGGTGGCATGGGAGTGAAATGCAGTGTAATAGGTAATCCTAGAGCTCTACTACCTAAGATTGTCAGCAGGTTCTTTGAAATATTATGCTTCTCTTAATATATTCTATGTCTACCTCCTCTGGATCCCTGGAAACAAGAGGCCTAGTGGCCCCTAGTATCTCCATCTAGCATGATCTCCAAACTCCCAGAACCCAGAACTTCAGAGCTGGCATGCCTTGCCCTTCCCCCAAAACACGTGAGAAATGCCCCACGTCACATCTGCAGATTCCAGCTCACGTGCTGCTTCTTCTGAGAAGTCTTCATTAGCTTTACACAGGCAGAATTAGTAGTTTCCTTTTCCAAGTCCCCATAGAACTTTGTACAGGCCCATGTTACATGTGGTGGGTTGAATCACAGACAGTTGTTTACATATCAGCCTCTCCATTTCAATATGGGCTTTCCACGGGTATTCACCCACTATTCATTCAATCCATGATGATTGATTTTGGTAAGTGAATTTATTGTCAAAAGATGTATTCATCTTCGCCTCATTCTTTCATTCATTCCAACATTCTGTTCTATTACAGGTGTGTCTGGTGATGGTGAGCAAAGCTTGAGAAGGCCTGATATCTTATTGAGGGGGTGAGCAGATATTAATCAGATCATTCACAAAAAGTTATATGACACATAACAGTAACTGATATTTATTAAGAGTGTAGGATATGTCAGACACTAGCTTAAGATGTTCATACGTATTAATACGAACCAATTTTTTTCTCAGAACAATGGTGGGTCTTAGGGGGGTTTACCCTCTTTTTATAGATAAGGAAAGTGAATGAAGAAAGGCAAAGTAATTTGGCCAATGTCACACAGCTGCAAAGTGGTGGTGTGGGGACCCCAACACTCTGAGTCCTAGTTTTCTCAGTTTCTAAAAGCAGAATGGCAAAGCTCAGTTGTGGAGATTAGACTAAAAGAGACAACTTTGCAAACAAAGTTTGCAATAGGACTAGCAATAGGACTGGGTTTATACTACGTGTTCAGTTAACAACCCAATCACAATTGCTTCGGGACTCATGAGGTGGCTGGAGATTCCCCTCTGCCCTGTTGATGGGGTCCTCACAGTAGTTGTACAGGCTTCATCAGGAACTTGGAGTGGACAGATTTTGTACAGGTCCTGGACCATGTCCTATGCTTCAGCATGAAGAATTTGGGTAAGTACTCGGCTCTGCACAAGGAAAAATATCCAAGCATTCCACCCTGGCATTTGGGCCTCCCCAGCACCCTGAACCTCCACATGCCACCTGGCTCTCCTTCCTCAAACATGCTTGGGGCTTGCACACTCACACAGCTCTTGTTGTTCCTCACCTGGAATGCCTGCCTACCCTGTCTGCGTCCTCAGACAAGTGGCTTTCCCAGTGACCCAACCCTAGTGAGAGAGCATCTGTGCATCTCCTTTGTGACCAAGGCCCAGGTCAGCTCTGTCCATTCCTCATCACAGTGGCCTGGGAGAGAGCTCAGTGTGCGCCCACTTGTCCTGCCCGCCTGGAGGCTGGGATCATGGAGTTCCTCCTCTCCCCCACCATAAAGCCCACAAAGAAGAAAGCAATGAGGACCCTGTTGGATTGAAGGCCACACTCTGTTTCAGAGAAAATAGGATCTGATGGTCAGACTCTTCTGATGCAGACATTTTACCACCTTCCTCAGTGGCACAAAATTCTACTTTGTACGTAAACTAAGTGCTTCTTAACAAGGAATCCCCAAGGCTGCCTACCCACAATGGATAGTAGACGTCATTAATGGGCAAAGTTTGTTCAATAGACATTTCTTTAGTTTTTGATCTGTTTTGCCAAGGGAATGAAATAATCTTGAGACTTCATCCCTCAGCCCAGGTGGCCATCCCATGAGTGGACAGTGCTGACTGCCATCTGCAGGGACAGTACAGGCACCATCGCATCTCATTGCAGGGGACAGCTGCTGGTTAGACTGAGTCCTCTCCGGGGTGCAGACGTCCTGGCCTGATTTTGGATCAGATGTTGGAGGCCAGTGTCAGCAGTCCGAGTGCATCAGCAGCATCTGGGTAAACTCCCGGGAGCTGTGCCCCGATTTCGGTTTTCTGAGTGTGACAAGTCTGGGGTTGTTGATCAGGGTCTGCAGCAGGAGCCACCTCGTCCTGGACCTAGCTGAGACGCGTGGACCTAGGAGAGAATCAGAGAAGACAGACTGGAGGGCTGTGGGGGGAGGGGGAAGCTTGCCTCAAAGGCTTTTGGAAGAGCTACCTAGAATGTGCGAGGTGTGGCAGAAGGACCTGGACTCCTGGGAACGGGAGGGAGGTTGGAGGGATGTGAGTTTCCCCTCAGACCTGGGTATCCGTGGTGTTGGGGACAGCAATGAACACAGTCTGCACCATGAAAGGCAGGAGAGCTCAGAGAGCTTGTGGCAGGGCGGAATAATCAAATCAGCCTGGGGCATCTGGCACACAGCCTAGGATACGGTTTGGAGTCTCAAACAAATGGGAAACAGAGGACTCTACTAGCAGAATTAGAGTTTCCAGGCAAGGGAGGAGGCCGGGCAGCAGGACAAGGACACAAGGACTGAGTGGGTCCCATAGCCAAGCTGACTGGGAACTAAGCTAAGCTTCCTGAACTCATTGGTTGAAGGGCACCCAGGGCATGGAGTATGGAGAAAGGGGGCAGGAAGGTGGAACCTGGGGCAGCTCAGGAATCCCAGGGAGCCCGAGGGTGTCTATTTTCTACTGTCTGAACCCAGCGGAGGTTCCAACAGGAGCCTTTACCTGCTGACTGATCTATGTAGCAGTATTTGATGGCCTGCTGCAGCTGCCTCTCCCTGTGGCCTGTGATCAGGATGTGACAAAAGCTGACGAGCACGGGGTTGGTGTGATAATGGTCCACATAGAGCATGCCGATCCACGCGCTGAACCCTGAAAGCCAGAGGCACGTCAGGCCCGGCAGTGCTCCCCGACACGACCCAGTTTGTACTTTTTACAACTGCAGAGCCAGTTTGCTCCTAGTGGTGCCTGAGTCCTTGCTGAGCATCTAGAAAATGAGGTCTAAAGATCTGGAAAGATTCTTAGGGATGGTATTCTAATCTGTCCATGTTATAGGGAACTCAAAGCTCAAAGGAGCTAGGAGCGGCCACGGCTAATACTAAGGAGGCATCGGTACATTTATAGAACGGTGAGTGAATGAATGATCATGAGCTAGAAATAAATAGAAAACTACTTTCACTTCCTCAGAAATGGCTCTGATTTTGGAGTATTTCAACTAAACAGAACATTTTCTTAACTAAGTTTCCAACTAACAATGCGGATAATTCTGAGATGTGTTCGTTCTCAAGATTTTCAGACCGGTGCACTCATAAGTTAATCTAATTGTTTATATAGACTTCGACTACCTCTGACTGCCCCTCCTGTGAGGTCTGCCAAGTGGGCAGGAAATTAATAGCCTTGAACTCCCTTCTGAGCAGCCTCCATCGGAAGATAAGCTCTGAGCTTGAGGGAAGGGTGTGAGCTCCAGGCCGGGCAGCTGCCGAAAGAGTGCAGTATCAGCCCCAGAGGATGTGGCTAGGCGGGGCTGGCCGCTCACCCATGTCTGCCCCCTCGTAGCCGCTCTGCATGATGGTCCTGTCGATGCGCGCGATGAGCCACGTGCCCAGGACGCAGCTGATGAGCAGCCTGGAGAGGCAGGCACCCAGGCCCAGCAGCACGTTGTAGAAGAACAGGAAGTAGTTGAAGTTGTGGAATGCTTTCCTGCAGACAGAAGCCAGCCGAGGCAGCCCCCTTCAGTAGGGCGAGGAGGCTGTGCAGGTGGGCTCTGGAGTCCCCCAGACCCAGGGTCAAATCCTATAACTCCCGGTGTATAGCTTTTCTACTGCATGCCCTAACGGGGGGCCGACTGCTCCCAGTCACAGCACTAGTTTGAGGTCCAGCTTGGGCCCGGTGTGGAGGGGCTGAGCACAGTGGGGGACAAAGGTCCATGGGGACTGTAACTGTTTCATGTGATGTGTGGGGTTTGAGCTTCCTGTAGGATCAGACATCTCCCGGGGCTACTGGTGGTTCAGCGGCTATAGCAGAGGGTGGGCTTCCCCACTGTCTGTTGCAACAAGGGCCTGCCCGCAGCCGGAGCTGTTCCAAAGTCTTCCAGAGGAAACTTCCCAAGGGACCACCTGATCATGTGGTTTCCTGTGGCCTCTGGGACAAAGCCCGGACTTTGCATCCTGAGTTTCAGGACCCCTCTGAGAGGGGGCTTTCTGGTCTTGTCACTTTGTGTCCCCTCCCTGTCCTCCTTGTGTCCCTCAATGTCTAAGGCCACTGCATAGCAGCCATTTGAGATTCTCACATTTTTCCTGACTCGGTCTGCCCTTTTGTGCCTTCCTGCCTTTGTCCTTGCTGTGCTGGCTGCCGGCCATGCCCTCTCCTCCTTCCTACAGGCAGAAATCTTGCCACCCTCCCGACCTCAGCTCAAGCATCCCATCTGCAGGGGATTAACCACCTGGCCTCTCCTCCTTCCCACCTCTCTACCCGCATTGTTCAGGCTTCTCTTGTAACGCTCTTTCACCCTCCAGAGTCCTCTGCTGTCTATGTGCCTATCTGTTCCAGTGGACTGAGCATGTCACGGGTAGGTCGTGTCGTGATTATCTCTTTACTCTCAGTGCCCCTCTTGTTCCCTCAGTGAGTGGATGGCATTGAATGAACGAATTAGAAAGGATTATCATGCGCCAAGCACTATTGTTCTAAGTTCAATTTCTTAACACATTTCACCCTTACAACACCTCTGTGAGGTATGCACAATTTATAAAGGGGAAAACTGAGGCTCATAGGTGTTCAGGAAGCTCCCACAAGGTCACACAGCTCATTGGGTGGAGCCAGAACCTGGCCCAGGCAGTCTGGCTCCAGAGCCCACCCCTGGCCCCCTGCACCACACCCTCTCAGAGAGTGTAGAGCCTTCCCAGGAACCCGCCAAGGGGAAGGGGAAGGGCCGGGAGACCGCCAAAGCCAAAGCCAAAGCCAAAGCCATACAATCCCCTGGCTTCACCCTCACCTGTTGTCGAGAGCCAAGGGCTTCTGCTTGTCAGCTGTGTCCAGCTTGGGCTGCAGGAAGAAGCCAGCAGCGATCCTCACCTGCAGGACCATGAGACCCATGACAATGGATATGGTGAGGCTGAAACACAGGGTGGGGCTGTCGTGAGGTGGCCTTTCCACACTCTTCCAGGCCCTTCTCTGATGCCCGGCGAGAGAGAGGAGAGAGACGCTGACCACTCAGCAGAACAACAGTAGCATCAGCTCCTGCGGTACAAAGCACTCCCACGGCCACGGTGCAGGTAAGGAAACTGGGGCTCACAAAGAGCAGATGACTTTCCCAAGACCACAGGCACAGGTCTTCTGGCTCCAGATCCCAGCCCATTACTCCAGGAGTTCACTGCTGTTGGCTTTCACCAGGGGTGGGAGCTGGGCGAGTGGCTTAACAGGTTGAGAAGCAAAGAAAGGAATGGGTTTTTCAGAAGTGCCTGAGAAGGCCACAAGAGAGTGGAAAATACTGGCTGTGCCCCAGAATCACGGGTGGCTCTAGGCAATTATGGAACCAAGGAGGTTAGAGCAGGGAGGTCCCCAGAGAGCGCCACATGCTGTGTTGACACCCTGTGTGGCAGTGTGGTGTACTGGTTAAAAGGAGGCTTTGGTTTCAGTTTGCCCAGCTCCAAATCCTGAGTTGTCCCACTTCTTGGACAAAACTCTTAGTGTCTCTGTTTCCTGGTCTGCAAAATGGATGGCAACATAAGCACCAAATTCATAGGCTGTTATGAGAAAAGACACATAGTAAATGCTCAATGAGAGTAGCATTCACTTTTCCTTCCAGATGTGTGAACAGATGTCCAGAGCAGGGAAATAACTTTCCCCAAGCCACACAGAAGACCCCAAAGGTTAGCCAGGGTTCCCTGCCTCCTCCCATCATACTGTCTGGCCTCTCACTTTATTTCCCTAAACCTCTTTTCAGCTGGAAAATGGACATATGTGTATCCCACATATACATGGTTGTGAGGGCTGCATGGAATAGAAGGAAAGGCAGCCTTTTGTCAACTGTAAGGTTCCCATCCCTGCCAGTTGCTATCATGGCCCATCCCTGGGTCAGAGCTAAGATCACGGGCCCAGGGAGCAGCTGGGAGGGCACCCCAGCACCCAGCCATGGAGTGACAGGATGTCCAGCACTTACATGCCGATGCCCAGCCCTTGGAGCATCTCCAGGGCCTGGTTGTGGATGATGGGAAGCACCAGCCCATACATGATCACCATGCCGCACAAGCTCTGCACCACGTGGATGACGAGGTAGCCTGGGGGCCGAGGGAGCCGGCGGTCACCCGCAGGCCCCCCTCTGCATTCCACCCTCTACCATCCTCCCGCCAGAGGCCCTGGCATCCTTGCCTATGCTGTTCCTTCTTCCTGGCATGGCCTCCCCTTCCTTCCTGCTTACTCCCTACTCACCCTGCCAGGTGCAGTTCAAATGTCAGCTCCCTGAGAACACATCTGAGACCTGCTCTGGGCGTGGATAGTCACTTTCTCCTCTGGGTCACCATCGACCTTAGCATATACGCCCCGTGGGTTCAGGACAGGTGGTAAGGGTGACCTAGAGAGTGTTTGTTTCTCCCTCCATCCTGAAGGGCTCTCAAGGGCAGACGCCAGGGCTGCTTCCCACGCACCTCTCTCCTCCCCACCCATAGCCAGGACTCTGTGGGTGACCACGGAACGTGTGCTGAATTGAATGGGCCACATGACAGCACTTACCCCACAGAATGTAGGCTATCTGCCAGCCAGAGTACCTTGCAATGGCCACCTACGATTTAAAAGGAAAAAGGGGTCCCAGAAGCCTTCATTACCTCTGCCATGTGTGTCCAGCATCCGTGTCTCACGTGGGGTGCACCCACCGACCCAGTGAGGCAGGTGTCGTGATCGTCCTCATTT
>NW_012136969.1:143406-144760 GCF_000956105.1 Propithecus coquereli | reverse complement strand
AGAGAGTTGCAAATTAGCCCTGGGCTTCCTGTGAGAGAGAGAGAGAGAGAGAGAGAGAGAGAGAGAGAGAGAGAGAGAGAGAGAGAGAGTGTGTGTGTGTGTGTGTGTGTGTGTGTGTGTGTGTGTGTGTGTTGGAGAAAGAGAGAGAGAAAAGGGAGCAGTGGATACTTAACATGCAATTGATGTCTGCAAGCGAATGCTCACTACATATTTAAGGCCATCCCTGCCTCCTGCACTGCTGTCCTTGAGTCTGATGCTCCTGGTCCCTTTGATGCACCAGGTTCGCCTGCTGGGAGCCCAGCGTTATTAGCCCTGGAGAGCAGAGCAGATCTGCCATCCAGCAGAGGTGCCTGAGTGTGCAAGAAATAACAAGATCTCTGGGGTCAGAAAGACTTGATCATCTGCTAATTGCTCAGCAAATTATTTAATATTGTTGAGTCTCAGCTTTCCCAGATATAAAGATGGAGATGAAAGCACTTATCCCTCAGGGTCATGGTGAAATCCAAATGAAGATTCTAAGCATGATGTTAGCTCATTGCAGAAGTTCAAATCAATAGCTTTCCCCCTCTTCCTACCAAAAGATGTGCTTCTCCCTGGACATTATATTCACGTCCTGGGCCCATCCTGGGCACTGCAGCCGGGGCTCAGGAATGCTGAGAAAAGCCTGTCACACACACTCCTGGCAAAGGACACACAAATGACTCCCAGAGTGCTCTTACCTGTAACAGGCCAAAATGTGGAATAGGTAGCTCACACACGTGAGGGAGGCAGGCAAAATAGTCACCACCCAGACTCCTGAAACACAAAAAAGCGATATGAAAGACATTGAAAAATAAACATGAAACAATTTTTGAAATGTAGAATCCCATATCAGAAAGGTCTGGGCAAAATCTATTACACTTCCTTTACCACGTTTCTTCTGCTCATTTTTCTGTTTCATTGTAGCCACACACGCCCTTGATATAATTTATTTTCTGAACAATCCTCTCTTTGGTGCTAATATTTTCACTCTATAGTGGATGAAGGGAAGAGAAAATTCGAAGTATGCACATCATACGTAGCCTCTGTCCATTGAAAACATCATTTATATTTTACCTCTAACTGCCGCTTGGGGCGGTGTTGGTTGCACTTCAACAGGGTACAAGGACCGCTGGGATCAAGATGTCCTGGCTATTCACTCATCCACCCTTCCACAAGTTTCTGATATTGAGAATCTAATTTGCTTTTAGAAAGGTTCTGTGTGTTTGTGAGAGAGGGATGTAGGAGCAGGAAAGGAAGATGATTTGTTGGTTTAAAAGCTTCTGTAGGCCGGGCACGGTGGCGCACGCCTGTAATCCTAGCACTCTGGGAGGCT
>NW_012136969.1:119197-142650 GCF_000956105.1 Propithecus coquereli | reverse complement strand
TTTCAGGCAACGGATTTGCTAATTACCCTGATTTGATCATTATGCCAGCCCTGCGCCCAGTTTCCCACACAGGTGTCAGGAACAGAGGTGGTAGATGGGGTTACCTTTGGCGACGCTGATCAGCTCTTTCACCTGCAGGATCACTGGGGTCAGGGTCCCCGTCTGGTTCACGGAGGCGATGTAGCTCTCCAGCTTGCCTTCAAACAGGGCCAACTCGTCTCGCACCAACACAAACACGTAGAACTCAATGACAATGAACTAGGGACACAGAGCAAAGGTTTCAAGGTCTCACCTGAGTCCAGCTCAGCATAGGAATAACACATGGCTCTCTCTCTGGTGTGGAGGCCAGTCTCTTCCAGGCATTCGAAACTTTACTGGAAATGACCCCACACACTGGCTACTCCAGCATGAATGGGATTGTGAGTTCTTGGGAGACAGAAGTCACCTCACACTCTGTTCCTGACCCTACAGTGAACAAGACTGGGCCCCACAAGGGCTTGAGGAACTCTTCAAACACTCCTGGAACCAGAGTGAAAGAATGACTAACTTTGAGTGAGGGGTGACCTTGGGGACAATTGCAGCCCCTGTCTCCCGTTGCTGCCACCACTGATCTGGGGGCAGCCCAGTGGGAGAAGGCACGGCTTCCTGCGCTGTCTCCTGTGCACACGGCGTACTCGCCCACCATCCTGTCCTCATATCGCCACATTGCCATTGCTTCCACAGCTCCCGCTGCCTCTCGCTCCACCAACCCGGTCATGTTTAGCTCTGAAAGTGGAGCTCAAACACTGGCACCCCCAGGCAGCTGCTCAATCTAGAATGATTCACTAAATTTCCAGAGTACGTTCGCTTTATCCCTTTTCTTTCCTAGCTTGGCAGGGACCTCATATCATGGATTATTTCCTTCTCTTAGACCACGGGAGCTTCTGCCCGGCCAGGACCATGCTGAGCCAGCTCTCTGCCCTCTTCCAGCTCTTCGCACAGTGCTCGGCACAGAGTGGATACTCCACAAATATTTAAGAAACATCATAACTCCAAGTGAGTTATTCATTGTTACAGAGAACTCTATAGTTTCCCCTTCGAATCCACTCTCCCTTCTTTGGGTACAGGCTGGACTACATTTCCCAGCCTCCCTTGTGTTCGGTGTGACCCCAGGACCAGGTTGTTGCCAGTGAAAGAAGAGTAGAAGGAATGTGTGACGCTTCCACACCCAATCCATGGAAACCTCCCACCGCCTCTCTCCATGCTCCTTCCCCGTGTGCTGATTGCATACAGATGGTGCTGGGGTCCTCAGGAGTGGTGAAGTCACATGGCTCCTGAGTGACCCCATGGCGGAGTGCCACCTCCCCTACTTGAACACCCATTCAGCACTGTTGTGTGGTAAAAATACAGTGTTAAGCCACTGAAACTTAGGGGATTATCTGGTACTCCAGCATAACCCAACTTAAACACTCACTTAAAAACTTAATCACAGGAGTGACTTAATAGGTATTGTCCTGGTACATTTAAAATGAGCAGAAGAGAATTTAGCCTTGTCATTTTCATTCCTCCATTTTGACTCAGCCATTTGACTTCAGATAACTTTGACCACACAAAATGTTTTGATTCTATGCTAAATGAAACACTCAAGTCATAATTATGTCAACATTTAAAATTTTTTGTTTTGAAAGCAAACTTAAATAAGACTTTTTAATTTTCGATCCATTTTTTAAAATATAGGACAGTAAACCAAGTCTAGTTGGTCCACTTTTATTTATAATTCTCTGAAATTATTTTTGTCAGGATCAATTATTTTATATTTAAATGATTTGATTTTTGTTCACAGCATAATTAACCGACTATAGGTTCTGCTGCTGTAAGTTTTATTTAGGGATCGTTATTTCTACGAAGTCAACTTTCCTGGATCAAATTCTGTATACTGAAATATTTTCAAATATCTTTTTCTTCTGTCAGTTTTTAGGCAATGATAAATTTTACCATGTGGAGTTTTAACTGCTATTAGTTCTGTTTGGTGTGGATTATTTATACTAGTATTAATAATATTCACAATGTGGGTAAAAGTGTCACTGCAATCAAAATGGTGGAGTTGAAGTATTGTACTTATTTGATTTACCACGATTCAATTTTGACCCAGCTTTTTAGGAACATACTGCATGCCTCAAGACTCCATAACCCTAGCCTCCACCCTGCCCAATTTACAAATTATAAAAAGATTTTCTGAGATGTACTTACAAGGTACAGGCAGATGAAGGCCAACACCATAGTTCCGATCATTCTGCTTGGGAATTGAAAGCACGGGTCCCACTCGTATATCCTGGTTTGGAACCAAGTTGCTTCTCCCTCTCTGTGAACGAATAAACACCAAGAAATGAGAGGCTGTGGCAGATAAACAAATTCTTCTGAAAATAACCCCATCACTTCCTTTTTATCGTGGAGTTTAGCGTAGGGAGAGAGTAATGTAGTTTCCACAGGTTTCATTTTCCCCTTATTCTTAAATATAGAGGCTCAGTTTTATCCAGGACAGTAATTCACCAAACTAAAAGACTACAGTTCCTGACCTCTCTTGCAAGTAAGAGTGACCAGACTAACTTTGGGCCAATGGGCTGTGACCAGAGTGTGGTGTGGATCATCGGAGAGGCTGCCCAGATGGAGCTGACACAGCTGGGAGGGTCCCCTTGGCCCTGCTTTCTTTTCTCCTGCCTCTGTGTGCAATGCAGACAGGGTAGCTGGTCCAGGCTGGCACTCCAGCAGCCACATGGGACCATGAGACAGCACTGAGGATAGAAAGGACATGCTAGACGCTGAGGCAGAAAGACAGGTATCAGTGAACCGACACAGTGGGCAGTGCAGGGTCAGGATGGACTCCTCACCTCCAGAGTTCTTTGATAAAGTAACAAGTCTCTCTCTTGTTTGTGCCACTATTATCTGGGGTTTTCTGCTCTATCTAGCCAAATCTAATTCTACCCAAAGTACTAGCTTTGCCACTGTGTGACCTCAGACAAGAGGCGTCTCTTCCCTGAGACGCATCCCCGCATGCACAGTAGTAGCAGGGGCAGGTGTGGAGGTGGCTTGTATGATTCTGAGATCTGTTGCTTTTGCCTGGCAACATCTATGTCCTCCTCTTTGGTGAAAGCACCTCAGTTTTAATTTGGGAACTACCTTTCCTTCCCCTGGGTCCTGGTGGGTAAGTGACACCGACATCACTTCCTAGCTCCGGGCACAGTAATTGTTTCCGGGTGGCATGTGATCCAATTTGATCCAGTGAAATGCATCTGTGGGACTTTTGTTTGAATAACTGGAAAGGAAAATTTCTCTTTCTTCTGAGCTTAAACCAGGAGGGTATAAGCCAGAGAGTCTGAGTGCCACCACGTGGAAGAAGCCCACCGAACTGTGAGGGCAACACAGGTAAAAGCTGAGCTGAGGGGAGACTGAGGGAGAGAGACCTGGTTCAGATGATGTCAATAAGCCCCTGGCTCCAGCGTGTCTGAAACTGACCGCTCCAGACTTTTCAGTGATGTGCGCCCACACATTTCCTTGCTTTAGTCCAGTTTGAGCTGGGTTTCTGTTCTTAGCAAACAAGGGTCCTGACCACTACAGGGCCCTTCCAGCCATCCCAGGTCTGTCCCATCGTCAGCGCTCATCAGAGCTGGTGCAAACCTGAGGGTGAATGAACAGAAGGGCGCTTACCGCGGGCGGGGCGTTCTCAGGAGCCGCTTGACATGGGCTGCCTGGTGAGGTTCCAGAACCGACTTTTCTTCCTGTGACAAAGAAGGCAGGCATGGGCTCTGGCTCACTAATTCCTGTTAGGGTTTTGGTCTCTTTGAGGGGCTACAGCCACAGCGGGCAGGAATTTGGGTACGAGTTGCTCTTCTGGATTGAGCCATTCCCAGGCACCTGTCATTTCTTGGCGCGAGGAGCAGGGTCCGGTTTCGTATTTGCCAAGCACTTGCTCTGAGGAAATGCCAGAGGTCTGACAGGCCTTGTCTCATCTGCGTACTGCCTGTACCAGCCACTGTTCTGTGAAACTTTTTCCCCTCCAGATTTGATGATCTCCCATCATATAGTTCAAGCCATTGTTTCGAGAATGAAACACCCTGAATCTCAGCCTTTTTAGGAGTTTCTTTTGTTCGTTTCTTACTTTTTCAGCATTTAAAAAAATGAAACTTTAATGGTATGTTTTGAAATGTTTTCTCCACATGCAATGAGCTTTCCACCGTAGTCATCTATTTTGCTACACACACATTGACTACGTAGATTCCATGTGTCTTATATAGCCAGGATGTTGGGTAGAGTCCAAAAGACCTGGTTAGATTCCTGACTGGCTGCTTACTATTTGTGTGCCTCAGGCAGGTCACATCTCTACCCCTCAGACTCCTCATAAGTAAATGGAGAAAATAATAACACCTTCCAGAAGGTTATCGTGAGGATCAAATAAGACAATGTCTATCAAGCACTCGCACAATGCCTGCCCAGCGCAAGCACTCAATGAGCAATGGCTGCTATCATCATAATGAAGGAAAATTTCTTTTTCTTCCATCTCTAGTAAAGGCATCTGAAATGGCCTTTTTTCTCCCATAAAGAAAATTGTATCTATTTAGATAATCTTTTGTATTTTACAAGAAGTAACTTACCAGCTCTGGTCATTGGAGGAAATACAGAAAGACTTAATTTCTATCTCCAAATCTGGAAAGTTTCGAAGCTGTATATAATCACTGGAACACTTTAGTGTTATTTTCTTGTTTTGGTGTTTTTTTTTTTTTTTTTTGGCTTTTAAGCAGATGCATGGCACATCATGCCCAGACTCTGAGCCTTATAGCTATTTACAAACATTCTGGTTCCCCTGCCTTCAAGACACATAATAAGATTGTATCTTCCCACCTCCTTCTAGGTGCATGTAGCCAAATGATGGCTTTGTCCAATAAAATCTGAATGGAGGTGACATCTTGGCAGAAGCTTTAAAAGCTACTGTGTACTTCAGCATGTTGTCTTTCCCTGTTCTGTGCCAATCACTCACGTTCCCAACAGAGGCTGCTGCATCAGCCCAGGTCACAGAGTGAGGAGGACATAGCCCCAGGCGCAGCCATGATTGACATGTCACAAGAGTGAGAGATAAACCCTTATTGTTAAGCTACTGAGGTGTGGGGGTTGTTTGTTACTAGAGCATAACCTAGCTTGTCCTAACTATCATGTTCATTTCGAAAAGATAACCAAACAACAAGAACAACTTGAAGTCACTAAAACAAACTAATCGTAACTTCTCCAAACTCAGATGATGCAGAGACCAAAGCTGTGGCAAGTGAGTCCCAGGGGCCTCAAGTCCAGGTGTCACATGTTCTGACTCACTGGTGGGGTGTAGGGGAGAGAAAAAGACCTATCCTGACCCCAGGCGACCTCAAAGCTAGAGCCATTTGCCCCGAGCCAGATAGGCTGTGTCTGACAGTGGTTGAGAGAGAGTCCCACAACCAAGCTGTCCGGGTTCCAGTTCTGGCTCTGCTGCAGGTGAGTGGGGCGACCGCAACTCACCTCTCTGCGACGAAGTTTCCAAAACCACGTGTAAGAAGTAGTAATAGTAGCTGCCTAACCGGCTGTTGTGAGGATTAAACCTGTCGGGACAGACAGTGCTTATACTTAGTACTCACCGCCTGGCGCTCCCAGCCCAGGTGCACCCTCAGAGCCTTGATAAACATGTGCAGGAAGCGGCCCAGCAGGAAAGCAAGGCACAGCAGCGAGGGCCAGTAGAACATGACGGTCTCGTATCTCCCCAGAAACTGCAACAGAAGCAAACCAAGGTGGCTCCAGGCAGGGGAAGCTGCAAAGGGAACCCCCCCTGCCCCAGCCTGCCCTGCCAAGGCCTGTCCTCTCAGGCTTGGCAGCCAGTGGCCGATCCCAGCGCCCCCAGCCCCACACCACAGGACCAGCAGTGGACTCGGAGCCCAGCAGCCCTGGATTCAAGTCTCGGCACCGCCATTTTATTTTAAGAAACAGCTTTTGTGTGTTTTTTTCTGATTAGGAAGATAAATGCTCTTTTTGGAAAATATGAGAGAGAGACAGAGAGATAGACAGAGGTAGGTAGGTAGATGGGAGAAGCAGGTAGAGAGGGAGAGAGAAAGAGAGGGGGAGAGAGAAATAGAGAAACAGAGGAAGGAAGGAAGGAAGGAAGGAAAAGGGAAGGAAGCAAGGAAGGAGGGAAGGAAGCAAGGAAGGAAGGAAGGAAGCAAGGAAGGAAAGAAAGAGGGAAGGAAGCAAGGAAGGAAGGAAGAAAGGAACGACTCCAACTCCCCTTCTGCACACACGAGGAAGCAGAGGCCCGGACAGTGCCAGGGTGACAGAGTCTTGTCCAAGATCACACAGCAAGTTGGCCCTGGTGATAGGACCAAATACCCTAAACGTAGGTCAACAGGGACTTACCTGCCCGTGGGGACACTGTGAGATTTGGAGAGTAGTGACAGCAAGCCTGCAGGAACACAATCAGTGTTTGGGGCCCTGGGGTCCCTCTCAGCACAGTCCCAGGAACAGCCCCTGTGAAAATAGCCCAGGGCCCACCAGCCCAGACTTGCCTGCCCTGTGGGAGGGCTGGTTCCCAGGCCCCCGCGTGCATCCCTCCCCAGTCAGGGCCCTGCTTGTGCCAAAGCGGGTGCACACTAAACTCACGCCTCATGTGGACACTATCTCAGAATCCGTGGGGGCACCGCAGCAGGCCCCTCAGAAAACGCTTCCTCCCTCCCCTCATCGTTCAGGTGGAGGATGGAAGCCCAGAGTTGGCAAGGGATTTATCCAGAGTCACACACAGGGCCAGAGCCAGGACCAAGATCCAGGTCTTGAAACTCTGCGGCTGTGGCCGTTTCTGCCTCTGCAGGACCATGTCTGGCAGCCCTGCTCTGAATTCAGGGGCCTCCAGGCTTTCCCCCCCGACACGCATTCCTGGTCCCATTCAAGCTTGAGCCGTGGCGCCCAAGCTGCTGGGCGATTCCCGCCACCCTGCTCTCTCCTGGCCCAACGCCTGTCCGAGGCTGATAAGATGATGTTGCTGCACATCTAACCCTGTATACCTCATTCAAGTTTCTAAAAAGCAGGCCACCTACGAACTTTGGAATTGTAGCCACTGGTGCGTCAGTTGCCTGTGGGACCCCTGTCCGTCACCATGACGAGCTGGGCCTGGGAACTGCGGCCCCATGGAAAATGCTAGATGGAGGAAGCAGCCCAAAAGGGAGCTGGAGACAAGGAATGAGCCTCGGTGGCTGGAGAATAGAACTGTTCCCCGGGTCAATCAGACAACAAACGTTCCTTGGTGCCAGCTCTGTGCTAGGTCTGGTGCCCGGTTGTGAGGGCACAGAGCTCAGCGTGAAGGTTGCTCTCCATAAGGTGGAGCGACTGTCCACGGAGCACGAGCACACAGGATCGTCCGCTAGCCTGGGGCAGGGGTCCACACAGGGAATAGAACACACAAAGACACCAGGACGCATGGTCCGCGAGGGCCTTCCCTGGCTCCTAGCGGGGATGTAACAGAGTGGTTATTGAATGACCAAGTGGATGGACGAAGGAAGGCAGGAGTCTTGTACGATGGAGGTGTGTGTCAGACACTGCTGGGGGCTGGAGAGAAAAGGAGAGGCCCAACTGTGCTGGCCCTGAAGGCCGAGCCAGGGCACGTGAGCTTTCTCTGAGGCTCATGAGAGAAGCCACGACGGTGCTGAGAAGCAGCATCTAACTGGGCTCCTGCTTCCCTCGGCAGTTAACAGAAGTCCTTGGCTTCTGGGAATATTCTAATCACCAGCAGCCTTGTGCGAGGCAGACGGAATGCCAGCCCGGCCTCCTGAATCCTCAGATGCACTCGTAAGGAGGGGCTGCCATGGGACCTTGGACAAGTCACGCTGCCCTCCCTGGGCCTCAGTTCTGGGCAGAGGCGTCCTCCAAGGGGAGCTCCCAGATCTCCCCCGTGCCTTTGTCCAGGGTTCAGCCATGGCCTGCGGAGTCAGGGGAGGGCAGGCAGAGTCCATCTTACCAGATCAGAGAGTAGCAGAAGCCGAGGATGGAGCCCACCAGCCGGAACTCAGATGAAAGGCAGGCAAAGAAGGGGAAGTAGGCCAGGCCGACTTCGATGCCTCCAATCAGAAGCACAAAGGCTGGGGAGACAGGGCCAGAGATGCTGTGAGACCCCTTACTATAGTACTATTACTATTATTACTATATGCCTTTAAAAATACTATGCAAAAAATAGTAATAATTGAAGGAATTCTAAATGATGGAGAGATATATTGTGTTTATAGGTCAGAAAACTCAATATTGTTAAGATAACAATTCTCCCCAAATTGAGCTATAAATTCCATGTAATCCCAATCAAAATCCCAGAATTTTTTGTAGAAATTAACAAAATTATTCTAAAATTCATATGGAAATGCAAAGGACCTAGAATAGCAAAAACATCTTTGAAAAATAACCATGGAAGGATTAACACCACCTGATTTCAAGAGTTATTATAAATCTATGATAATCAAGACAGTGTGGTATTGGTGCAAAGATAGACAAATAGATCAATGGAAGAGAATAGAGTCCAGAAATAGACCCACATATGCAGCCAACTGATTTTCAAGAAAAGTGCAAAGGCAAGTCAGTGGGCAAAGGACAGGCTTTAGTAGCAAATAGTACTGGAACATTTCATGTGGCTATCGAAAGGCAAAAAATAACTTCGGCCCACACTTCATACTATATGCAATAAATTAACTCAAAATATATCATAGACCTAAAAGCAAAACTTAAGGCTACATAAACTTCTGGAAAACACATAGGAGAAAATCTACATGACTTCAGCTTAGGCAAAGATTTCTTATATGACACTGTTAAGTATGACCCATAAAAGAAAAAAAAATGAGTAAGGGGTTGCATCAAAATTTAAAATGTCAGCTCTTCAAAAAAGTTGTTAGGAGCCTGAAAATTCAAGCTACAGACTGGGAGAAAATATTTGAAATTCATATATGTATATGATAATGGGCTTATAACCAGAATACATAAAGAACTTTCAAAACTCAATACAAAGAAAACAAAAACCACAATTTTAAACAATAGGAAAGTCATTTGAACAGACACTTCACAAATGAAGGTATAGGAATAGCAAATAAGCACATGAAAGTATGTTCAACATTTTTAGTCATTATGAAAATGCAAATGAAAACCTCTATATACCTCTTAAAATGCCAAAAATTTTTAAAAACTGGCCATACCAAGTGTCGGCAAGGATGTGGAGAAATCAGAGCTCTCTTGCTGATGGTGGTAATCAAAAATGATACAATCGCTTTGAAAAACAGTTTGGCAGTTTCTTGAAAAGCATAATCTACTATATAATCTATGTGATCCAGCCATGCCACTCACAGGCATTTATGAAAAATGGAAGCATGGTTACATACAAAGCTTTGTACACAAATGGTCATAGCAGCTTTATTTGCAATAGCCAAAAGTGGAAATAAATCAGATGTCCATCAACACGTGAATGGATGAACAGTGGTATATCCATATAATGGAATACTACTCGGCAATAAAAAAGGATAAACTGTTAATACGCAAATGTGTATGAATCTCAAAATAAGTATGCTAACTGAAAGAATCCAGAGCGAAAGGAAAAGAGTACATCTGTATGATTCCATGCATACAAAATTCTGGAAAATGCAAACTAAGCAGATCAGTGGTTGCCTGGAGAAGAGGGTGCGAAGAGAGAGGAGAGGAAAGGAGAGATTAGAAAGGGGAACAAGGAAACTTCTGGGGTTCATCACTTGATTGTGATCGCAGTTTCATGGATGTAAACATTTGTCAAAATTTGCCAAACTGTATGCTTCTAAGAGGTGTGTAGCTGTATAGCATTTTGATTTTAATTTGTATTTCCCTAGAGACTAATGAGATGTTGGTAGGTATTGGATCATATAGACTCGGAGCCCATGGGCAGGAACTGGGCTGGACAGAGAGGTGTGGGAGTCGTTGTATTAGGGGTAATTGAACCTGGAGATTAGAGCAGCTCCTTCAGGTGGAGCATGAGGCATGGGGAAAGACAAGGCCTCAGACCAAAGGCCAAAGAAGGAAGCATTGTTCTTTGAGGAGGAGTCCCAGGGCTCATTGATATTAAGGGGGCAGCTATGGCTATGGCTCAGGAGAGCTTTTGGGGGTAGGTGAGGAGGAACCTACTCTGAGCTGTAGTTACATCTTGTCTAAAGACCTCTGAATCTACCTGGGGAAAGCCCCACGAACAAGCTTTGAGGCTTTGTAGGCCAGGCATTGATCTTAGGCAAGTAACAGCCTGGGAAAACACAACAGTTCACAAAGTGTATCCCCCAATCCCAGAGAGCCCCGCCATGTGGTCTCTGGGAGCAAGAATTTCCACAGCCGAGTTTCCAGCAGGCATGAGGCAGCCTCTAGTACCTTGGGCCCACTGCGGGACCTGCAGGGGCTGGTAGCCTTCTGAAAACAGGAACATGACCTTATTGGCTGTGGCCCCAAAGGCAATTCCATAGGACCATCGGTTACTAAAAGTGCTCACGAAGTCCAGAGGCCTGTGAACAACAGAAACAGCTTGTGAGGACAGAAGGTGGCTCTGAGACCTTCCCACAGGTCATCTCCCAAGTGGCACTCCCACCCTGCGGAGAGGTTATGGGATAGTGAACTATTCATTGCAGCTGACATTTCCTGGGGCCCTCTGTGCCAGGCCTGGGGCTGGCATGGGTTCAGGGTACTGAAGTGAGGAAGACAAAACTCTGGCCCAGAGGAGCTCCAAGCCTAATGGGGGCACACACAAGGACACCAGCATCTATGACATAAAGCAAAGGGGGGAGTTTCGTTTAGAATAGAGACAGCACGACTCAAGAGACCAAAACAAGGAGTGTGTCCTAGACAGGTTTGAGGGAGCCTGCCCTGCACCCAGCCTCATTCTCTGAGAATTCTTCCTTCCAACAACCCCGATGAGGGTCCAGTGTCATTGGCTCTGCTGGTAGCATGGAATTGAAGAAGTAAGTAACATGCCATTCCCAAATATGCCACCCTGGCTATTGACAATTTTGAGTTAAAGACACTTAAAAAATAGCAGGTACAGAAAGATCACTCTGACCTTCCTGCTGTTTCTTAAAAACAGGAGATGAACTTCCCACGTACAAAAGGTCCTCCCTGTACGGAAGGGAAACAGCATTCTTGTCATGAGGGATGGGCAGTCGAGGCCGAGAGAACTGTACAGACCTTATTAAATAACTTTTATCTTCTAGTCTCTCCGCATAACTTAGTTACTTTTTCACAACTTACTACTCTTTGTCCAATTCCGTGTGTACGTGTTCAACTCTAACTGCGTCTTTGGCTCTTCATTTCCTTACCAGGGATCTCATGTCATGTAAAACTTCTATTTAAATAAACGTGAATGCTTTTCTCCTGTTGATCTGTCTCATGTCAATTTATTTCTCAGGCCCAGCCGAAAAATCCTAAGTGGGCAGAAGTAAAATTCCACCCCCCTCCCCTAATCATGCCTTCCTGGCCACAGTTGGCTGGGCTATGGGTGACAACTGTCTTTGGATGGGCCGATCAGATGTCTGGTCTTACATCTCGGATTTGTGACCATTGAGGACATGAGCCAATTATCCGTTAGAGCCTTGGTCTGGAAAGTCACACCAAGTTGGGACAATAGTCAATGCCAGAGGAAAGCCAAGGTTGTAGGGAAACGGAGGTCCTAACTCAGATGTCAGAGAGGACAATGTCAAACGGGGCTGAGGGGGCCCCGTCGCAGAAGGGCAGAAGGAAAGAGACAGAATCTCCCACAGGTTCCCATCTTAAGAGATATAGTTCCCATGGGTCCTGTCTTATTGGTTTCTGTGAGATCGCTGTAACTTCTTAAAAAATCCTGTTATCCTTTAATGTAAACAAGCTTGAGTGGATATCTCTTTCTTCTAACCAAGAGAGCTTTGTCTAGATCAGAATAAGCAATTGCACTTGGGAGAAGAGAAAAGCCTCTTCCAGTGAAAAGGTCCATTTTAACTGGGCCTTAATGAAAACTCAGGAAGGCAGGGGGAGCCAGGCATCGCAGGCAGGGGGTCCCATGTGGCTCAGGCATCGTTCCCTTTAAGGCTTGGCTGAAGGATCATGTCTTCTGAGAAGCCTGCTTGATCACCCACTCACAATCAGGCTGCCCCATCTGTGTCCCCTCTGCACTAGGTGCATGTCCCTGTTTCAGCACACCTTCCTTTGTGTCACCACTTGCTTAGTAAACTCTAAACTCCTCTGGGCTGGGGACCTAGCACAGGACCTTAGACAGAGTAGTCACTTAGTGCAGGTTTGTGGACATGCATTTTGTTGAATTGAGTTGAATTCTAATCAAGACCCCACCTATAGCACTTACGAGCTATGTGAGACTCAGTTTCCCCCTTTAAAACAGAGATAGAAACCCCTACTCCGCTCACATCACAGAGTCATCTCAGGCAGCAAATAACAAAGTGCTCTATAAGCTGCAGAGTACCGTGCACGTGTGAGGGTTATGACTCAGTGAAGACGGTGGGCCAGAATTACTCAGAGAAGCAGGGGGTGGGAAAGCGGCCAGGGAGCAAGTCGATTGTGCCATCATCAATGTAATTAAAAGCTATTGAATGTGATTGCTATGGGCCTTCTACTTCTTACAAAGCCCTGTGCTAGCACCTGCCTGCCAAATGCCCTGGGCAGAACCGAAGGGCTTTATCCACCAGCTTCAGTCTCTTTCTGTGCCTCAACCAATGCATCTTAGACCTGGCAGCTTGGGAAGGACCGACTGCCCCAGTGGGTGGGATCCAGAATGAATCTTTCACCTGTAGCTCATGTCACCTCTTGCCTCAGTCCTGACATGAGGGCTTCCTCTCCCTTCTCCAGAGCCCAAGGCTGAGACCTCAGCATGTACACAGTTTGAGCTTGCTCAGGTTATAATACTGGGGGGGGATCAGAGAGAATATCAAGCTGATCTTGGGTAAAGCTTTTGTCCCTTGTTAGCTGTGTGGCCTTGGGCAGGCCCCTTACCCTCTCTGAGCCTGAGTTGTCTTATCCATTGCATGAGGATAAAACCTCCACCATGCTAGACTGGCAACAGGGTTCATCAAAGTAGCACAGGCAAAGCAGATAACTCAGTGTCTGGGTCATGCACAGTGTGCAATGAATGTTATGTGCATCATCATGAGGATGATTAGGGGGTGAGGAGGCAGAGATATGAACAATTAGAGCTCAAGGAAAAGTGTAATAAGGGGTGCAGAGACTCAGAATGGCAGAGCTAGAAAGGCCCTGAAACCTCCTCTGGTCCAGCGGGATCTCCTGTGCGTGACTCACGGCACCATCCCAACAAGGAGCTTTGCTGCAGTCACAGGGAACTCTCTCCCTCCTGCCTCCTGAGGCAGCCATAGGCCTGAGTCTGGGAAGACCTTTGCCACGGTGGTCTGTGTCTCCTCAAGATGTTTTAAGCATATCTGGGCAGCCCTGAGCACTGAGGGCTGCAGTGGCTTGGAAGCCAATTCTGAACTCTGAGAGCTTTGGTTGGGTTGGGGCAGTGAGGGGCAGGGCTGTGCACGGTGGCGTAGAGGTGGGGATGGGACCTGGGAGCTACCTGGCCTTATCATTGACGTTGACACCGACCACAGGGTATCCCCCAAGCTGTAGGGGTTGACCCTCGACTCAACTCACAATATGATTCCAAAGTGGTTTCCCAAGAGGTAAGAGGTATCATCCCTCTGTCTACGATGCTCTCGTCTTTGGAGGAAGGACAAGACCAAAATGATGGCAAGCTGCAAGCAGAGAAGATGAGAGTCAGTGGACCATCCCCAGCGTGACCTCAGGCACCACTGAAAGTGAATGTGTGGGTGAGCCGAGAGCTCAGAATGTCTGTGACACCTCAAACTCCAGAGTCAGGGGGCTCGCTGCATGGACCCTTGAGCTACCAGAACATTCTGTACTGAGCTTTCCTTTGTGCTGCCCTGAACAGATGTAGGTTCAAATCTAGTCTCTCTCACACACTGGCTGGGAGGGAAGCTTAACTTCCCTGAACTCAGTTTCCTCATCTATAACAAGGCAGGAATAACCGTCAAGTTGCAAATCCTTCTGTGCTTTTTTCCTGCGGATTCAGTCCTGTTCTCTCACACTTGACGCCCTTTCTCTCTCCTCCCTTCACCAGAAACTTCTTGAGAATTGTCTACACTTGCTGTCTCCATCGTCCCTCACGGGCTCCTCAACCCCCTAACCTGCTTCTACCCCCATCACCCCACCGAAGCAGCCATGGCCAAGGACACAAAGGACCATTTTGTGGCTCCATCCATGTATACCATAAGCCCAAATCTAGCTTGGTCTCTCCGCAGCACCCCACAGAGTTGACCACTTCCTTCTCTTTGAAGCACTCTCTTCCCTCTGCCTCCATCAGTTGTGCTTTTCTGGTTTTCCTCCATTACTTCTCAGTCTTCTGTGCTGGATCATTCTTTACCCAACCCCTGAATTTGGAGTTCCTCACAGCTCAGTCCCAGGGTCATGCCTCTCCTCGCCTGACCTTCTCTTCCTCGGTGATCTCATCCATGTCCTTGCTTTTGACAGCCATGGACACACAGCAGACTCACAAACTTGAATCTTCAGCCCAGGCCCTGTCCATGAACTCCAGAACTGTACATCCAACTACACAGCTGACGTTTCTTTTTAATGAGTTAAAAGCCTCTCAAAGCTTTTATCAAAAGCTTCAGAACATCTTAAATGGAACCGTGATTTTCCTCCCCGCCCTGTTCCTTCCTCTACTCAAACCTGGATTTCTTCTCATTTTCCTTAACTAGTGAACGGCAGCTACCATCATCCTTCCAGCTGTGCAAGGTAGAAACCCAAGAGTCATCCTCGACACCCCTCCCTCCCCCTAACCTCCCTACTCAACCCATTACGAAGGCCTGTCATTTTCACCTCCTGAACTTCTGGAGTTGCCCACCGTCTTCAAGGATGAGCTAAAATCACCTCTTACCTGGATCCTACAACAGTCTCTTAATTGGTCTTCCTGCCTCCTCTCTTACCTGCCTCTAACCTGATGTCCACACAGCAACCAGAGTGATCTTTTAAAAATACCAATCTGATTGCGCCACCTTCTGCTGGACACACTTCCACTTCTTCCCATTGTACTTACCAACGGCAAAACTACTTAACACAGAGCCCTGCAAGGCTCTGCCTGGCCTGCCCCCCATGTCCCTGGGCTTCTCCGCCTCAATTCTCCACCCCGTCACACTGGCCTTCTCGGCTTCCCCAACTCTCTCTTCTCCACTCCTCCTTTGCACGTGCTGTCCCCTCTGTCTGAAACTCTTAATTTCATATTCCAACTGACCTCAGCTCCATCGTTACTTCCTCAGAAAAGCCTTTTTTGACTCCCCTAAAAGCCAATATCCCTGACTCTTGTGCCACCTTCTGCCTGTGTCGTTGGTGCATAATGTAAGAGGTTTTAGAAGGAGACTCAGCTGGAGTCTCTCCCTGACCTACTCAGGTCTCTTTGGGAGCCAATATGTGACAGCAGCCTAGCCTCCCTGCCTCCCTTCCTCGCCCCTCCCCTGCCTTTACTTACTGATGGGATGAGGGAATAATGGAGGAAGAGTTCCATGTCCACTGAGCTGGCACAGCTGCCATTTAGCTGCACGGTCCTGAAAAATGGCCAAAAATCACATTCACATCAACGATCACTGCTGTGGTCATTGACCCTTTAGCCTTGAACATCACGGTCAGGAGTTTGGCTTGTAAAGCCAAACTGATCTTTTTTAACTTCACTTTCTCAGAGCCAGGGCTGCTCACCTGTGGTGTGTCTTCCCTAAGGGGACTAACCCTCTTTCCTATTTCTTTCTCTAGCTTGATTGTCTATCCAGCTTCCTTGCCAACTGGAACTAACTCCTTCATTTCCTCGTGACACGGTTAGAGGCAGATTGTGGTCCTGTGGGGCCCAAAGCCTATATAACTTAAGCATCCTTTATAAGTAAAACTACAAAATATCTTACTTGCTCACTCTTTATGGGAGACATATGACCATGTAAACGGTTCACTAGGGTCTCTCCCATCCGGCCAGAGCCTTGGAAGTGTCCTGTGAGGGGCCCTGAGACTGAAGCATCATTAACGTCAGAGGAAAATAGCCTTCAGACATTGCTAACTAGCCTGCGTGACAGAGTGAGACCCTGTCTCAAAAAACAAACAAACAAAAAAGAAACACCATTAAGAAAAAAAATAGCCAAAGAATACTAATCTGTCAACAAAGAAAAAAGACAAATATTCAATAAATACTTAAAATTAAAGTAGGAATGAAAGAAGAAATTAAGATGAAATGCTGTTTTGCGGGAACTATAAAAAATAACTACCCAGCATTAGCGAAGAAGGTTAAGACAAGTTGGTATTCATTTACTGGTGGTGGTCACGGTGTATACTGGTATAACCATTCTGAGGATTAATTTTGCAGTATATACCAAGAGTCTTCAAAATGCAGCAATTCCATTTCTAGGAATTCTACTTTTAAAAAATATAAGCTGGCCGGGCACAGTGGCTCATGCCTGTAATCCTGGCACTTTGGGAGGCTGAGGTGGGAGGATTACTTGAGGTCAGGAGTTTGCAACCAGCCTGGGTGCCACAGTGAGACCTCATCTCTACAAAAAATGAGAAACATTAGCTAAATATGGGGGTGCATGCCTGGAGTCCTGGCTACTTGGGAGGTTAAGGCAGGAGGATCGCTTGAGCCAAGGAATTAGAGGCTGCAGGAGGCTATGATTCCGCCATTGCACTTCTGCCTGGGCAACAGAGCAAGACCCTGTCAATAAATAAATAAATAAATAAGTGAATAAATAAGCTAAGGAAATAATCAGAGAGGTGCCTGAAGATATGTACTAGAATGCTAAGATCTCTCTCTCTCTTTCTCTCCAGCTATCCCTCCTATATGTGTATAACATTTGAAACGTAATACATGTTCATTGTAAAACATTCAAAATATTTACAAGTGCATAGAGTAGTAAAGTGAAAGTCATTTCTTCTCCCATAATTATACAGTTTTTAAGCAAAAATGGGATCAGACTAAACTTGGCATTTTCATTTAATAAATAAAGGAAATTTCTCATGTCAGTATATACAGACTCATTTAATTATTTTTGATGGGTGACCCTGCCTAGACAGGTTTGCTGCTGGACCTGTCTCCTGCTTACAGGGGCTGAGCCAGGAGTTAGTCTGGAAGCATCTCACAGCAGGTGAGCTCAATCTATGTACAGCTCTCTAAACAAGGGGTCCATAGCTATGGAGTCTGGCCCGCCTGGGCTAACCTCCCACTCCAGCAGCCACTGCAGTGAACAGATAAAGTGCACTGGAGCCGATCCAGGGTAGACCACCAAGACCCATGTCTTGGTTTCTGAAACTCATGCTGTTGCCTGGTGGGTCCTGGGCTGGTCGGGCAGATTTACTGGAGGGTGAGCAGCA
Source organism: Propithecus coquereli (assembly GCF_000956105.1). Taxonomy (NCBI): domain Eukaryota; kingdom Metazoa; phylum Chordata; class Mammalia; order Primates; family Indriidae; genus Propithecus; species Propithecus coquereli. Next base: position 125,229 of record NW_012136969.1, on the reverse strand, counting down.
GCTACAGGGCAGCAGTAAAACAGCACTGTCAGCTGTAGAGGATCTGCCCAACACTGACAATGGCTTGAAAATGTGCTTATATCATTAAGTGAAAAAGAAGTTAAAATAAAAGATTATGAAACAACATGACCCTGAGTTGTTAAGTGGTCATCTCTGGGTGGTGGGATTAGAGGTCATTCTACTTAGCTTTTCTTTATGTTTCTCTCAGTTTTCCAAGTGTGGTACAATAGAGATGTATTTCTTGACAGCTGCTAATCTATCCCCAGTGCTTAAAACAGTGTCTGACACAAAATAGACGGCCATAAATGCAGGTGGAACGAATGGATGGGTTGTTTTTATACTCAAAGAAAAAACTGAATGTTGTCCCAAGACAATAAAATACCAATCTGAAGGGAAAACGTCCATGAAATCAGCACAGCATGGAACATGCAAGATTTGTTCTGTGATAGGGTAAAATTTACAAGTCTTTCACTAAGTTAAACATACTTGAAAATGAAAGCTAGGAGGGTCAGAAAGTGGCCAACTAGAGTTGCCCGGTGCTTGCCCCCGCCACAAATGGGGCAAATGCAATGAATAAGCAACTACATTTTGACTGGAGTGACCGAGGCAGTACCCTGGAGAACACCAGGGGAGTGACAAATTCCCTGTGGAGCACGGGAGGCCAGGGGAGCACCACAGAGAAGGGAGTGGCACACCCTGCCTCTGTCATGCTGTCTCCCCACTGGGATTGGCTCGGGGCCGGGGGGGGGCGGACAGCTCACGAGGAAAACGTAAGCTGGAGGCCCTCAGTGGTCCCCATTGCCACCACAGAAGCCAGCAGTCTTTGCTACAGGCGAGTCCCCCAGTCTTCACAGGCCCCAAATCCAGTTTGGAGAATTGCTCAGAGTTTGCACAGCTGCATTCCCCACACTAGGAATCCCCTTTGTACCCCCGCTCCCATGACCTAAGCTGCTACTGCACAGTGTCATCTTCAAACCAAAGCCACTGCTCGAGTATGTCCTGTCCTGGGGGCCAGTAGCCACTGACTCTGTCCATGCATGAGGCCCTGCTATCATTCCGTCATATCTACACAGGTGCCTGCAGCCACACGAGCCTAGCTGCCTGGAGCCTACACCCAGTGGAATGGTGGAGATCACAGTGTCTAAACCCATGTGGCACCCATCTTCTGTGGAACAGGCAGACCTGCACAGAGGGGAGGCCACTGCATACCCTGGGGACCCACTGTACCCTTGCACTTATGCACACCTGTGGGCACATGTGCCAGCCCTAACAGCAGTGGCCTGTTCCCTCAGAGAGACCACTGCACGGCCAACCAGAGTCCTGCGTCCCTACATACTTGCACCAAGATCAACAGAAAGCATGGTGGCAGCCCTGCCCCCAGGAGAGACTACCATATAGCCAGCCAGCCTGCCACAATTGTGCCCAGCCCTGCAGCCAGTCCAGTGGTGACCCTGCCCCCTATAGAGTTCATTGCACAGCCACCTGGCTTGCTGCACCTAAATGCACCCATGCCCAACCTGACAGCTCATGTGGCAGTGGCCCCATCCACCAGAGAGCCTGCTGTGCAGCTAGCCAGCCTGCCACACCCAGGCATGCCCCCAAGATAGCCTGCCACACAGCAAGTAGCCCATCATTCCCATGTGTGCTTGTGCCCAGCCCAACAACCAGCCTGGCACACTCCTCCCCAGCAAAACCATGCCATCACTGTCACAGAATCCTGCAGCCTAGGCCGCAGACACAATTGCAGACATCACTATGAGGATTGCTGCTGAAGAAACTGCGGAGATCATGCTACTGGGTCCACCCAGAACCAAAGCCAATGCATTACACTGAACTGACACCTTAAGATCCATCTACAGAAAAAATTGCTCCCTATGAAAGCTACTCTCCAAAATTGGGAAAATTGACTGTTACACTAGATGCAAAGACAGCATGAAACACATGACAGTAGCTTTCATTGATCGATGTCACTTTATTGTGTGTCCCTATGTCCTAGGCACTCCGCTATTTTACATTACCTACTTTAACCCTTACAAGAATCTAAGGAGGTAGGTTATATTATCCTCTTTTTAAAATGAGGAATTGAAGCCAGGAGAGGTTTGATGATTTACCCAGGGGAAGGTGAGCCACTCTCCTCCCAGTCCCAGCTGGTGGCTCACATGGCTGCTCAGAGCTCCTAGAGTTCCCTGGCCTTCCAGATTGTAGCTGATTCATCCCTTATCCTTAGAGTCCAGCCAGTGCCTGGCAGAGAGGCTCAGAGGATGTTTATGAAATTCCCTGGGAATCTCCCTCAGGGAACTGAGGCCCAGAGAGGGGCAGAGGTCAGAAAACATCACGCAGCCCAGGGCTTTTCATTGAGCGCAGTGAGCTCAGTGATCAGGTGCTGGGCACCTCGTGGGCACAGAAGGAATGGTGCCCACTGCTCAGTGCAGAGGAGGGTTAGGGAAGAAGGAAGAGGTGCATGCAGTGTGTGTGTGTGTGTGTCTGTGTGTCTGTGTATGTGCATTCAAGTGATGCCTCCCACAATGCAGCAACACATACATTGGGGTGTCTGATTCTGTGCCAGTCCTTCCCTGGCTTTGTGAACCCCATGAACCCCCCAGTTCATGCAGCCTCCGCAGAATCCTTGGAGGTCTGAGGTAGACGTGGAGGTGTGCTGAGGCTGGCGTGTGCCAGCTCAGAAGAATCAACTGCCCTCCTGTACGGAATTTCTTAAGCCAATTCTTAAATACCACCATTGTTAAAAATTAAATTGTATAAACATATAATTAAATAAGTTATAGTAAAAACAAAGATAGTAAAGACCCAAAACTCATCACTTCCTAATTATATCGCTATCTTTTACTGTTATGTGCACTCGAGTTTATTTACTGCTAGCGGTTTTATCTGTATAATGGCAATACTATGTTACGGGGTAGGCTGCCGTACGTCTCTTCCCACTCCTGTTCAGTGACATCACACGGCTCAAAATCAGCCATCGCCCATGGTTTACACCATGGAAATCAGCAACCACTACAGATCAGGGCTCGATTTATTGTTTTGTAGATTGTCTATAAAGTGACAGAGAAAATGTTAATGCAGATTTTAAAAATGTATGTTTGTAGCCATTACATTGTGAATAGCAAAAAATAATTGAGAAGATGTTCTTTCAGAATTCAGAAACTTTTATCTCATTCGGCAAAGTAGTTCCTGTCAATTGATGAATGAGTGAAGTTCTGACTTACAACTTGTCTTTGTTGTTTCGCATTTATCTTACTCATTAATGTAAATAAAAATGTCGATGCACGTTCATGTCAAAGCTATGCTCATTCGTCCATTGCAGTCACAGGTTGGCTACAGATGCGAGTTCAGCACAAGTCAATGAAAGCATTCTGTGAGAGATAATTGGCCATGTGGAATTTGCAATAAAGAGTTTGTCTATTCTATTATCTGTAAGTTATGTGCACTCTATCTGTTATATCAGTATAATCTATAATAAACTTATGCATACATATGCGTACTTTTTCAGGGAGCCAGTGATTACACATTTCCCAGCCAACCATTGGGCGAGAGTGACCCTGGCCCTGGGCGTGGCCTAAAGTAATGAGGACGTCCGAGTTTGGAGGCCTGAGGTGAACATTATGCTTTAGAGGAAAGACGAGTTTAGAGAAAGAACACAGGAGAACGCTGGCGTCCAGCCCTACCCTCTTCTCCCCAGGCCCCGCCTTGCATAACGCCTTTTCCCTAGTCTGTAAAATGAGGAGATTGGACCAGATCAGTGTTTTTAAGTTTTTTGACTACAGGTCCCAATTGTATGTGTTACATACAACACATAACACACAATTACAGCTATGATCCAATTCAGATGTGTATGTGCATGTGTGTGTTTAATAAATTTCACAAAAGAATACCCTTACTACGCTCAACACCCTTTGATAGTCCTAACTGGATTCAAATTTCTATTCTGTCCCGTTCCATCTTGTAAAATGCTGGTTATAACCACTAAATTAATTTTACAACCCACTAATGGATTGCAACCGTTTGGAAAAAATAAACAAACAAAGAAACTTGATTGTCAGATGATTGCTAGGGGCCCCATATACCCACGACGGCCCCTGGCTTGATGACGCAGTCAGCAAATACATGACTTTGCATCGACCGCAAACACCACAACCTGCTCAGATGTGCAAATAGCCAGAGAGGTCATTCGGAAAGTTTAGCTCAGACCTTATATCACCTCCTCCCTGCTCCCCGACCCAGCATCATTCCCACTCCCCGCCCCTCCCCCGGCCCCTTTGCACTTACCCTGCAGTGCTCCCAGCACTCACCACGCATGCTTCACACTGTAAGGGCACCTTTCGTGTCTAATCTCTTACTTTTAGGTCATGGGCTTTTCAAAAGCTAGAAACATGTTTTATTTAACTTTGAACTCTAACCATTCCCCACCCATCCCTACCCTGGGCTTCTGGACTTGAGACAAGGTATGTAATAAATCCATGTCAGTGTTTGTGGAATGAATGAGGGGAGGGAGGAAGGAAGGAAGGAAGGAAGGAAGGAAGGCAGACAGACATAGGCCACACTGTGTGTACTTGGCCTGCGTATGGCTGAACAGTACCTCCTGTCGGCCCAGGATGCAAACACCCTCACCACTCCTGGTCATGGAACCACAGACTCAAGGCTCTGGAATCCACCAGAGATGTAACTGCCTCTGTGCCCTCCCCTGCCCCACCCCCAGGGGGCAGCCTCGAAGCCCCACTGGGGCATTTTCAGTGGCTGAAACACTCGTCCTTTTGAGGGAGTGGGGCCCAGTGGGGCAAGTGTGGGCTTCGGAGCCAGGCCGGCCTGAGAGCGAGCCCAGCTCCACCACACACCAGCTGTGGGGCCGTGGGCAAACCCCGCCCCTCTCCAGGCCTCACTCTTCTCATCCTAAAAATGGATCCAACGCCCCCCTTCCAGGGTGCCAAGAGGTTGAGTGTCTGGCCTCCATGCCCAGACAATAATGTTTCTCTTTCTCTGTTCCTTCCTTGCTTTTGGATGGCTCTGACCAAAGAGAGGAGTGTTTCCTTTTGCAGAGCTGGGAGGGAACGCTCATTGGTTGCGCTTCCACCTCTGCAGACTCTGGGCCTGTCTGCTCCTTTGTCCCCAGGGCATTTGGGGAGCCTTTCTCCAGGCTGAGCGGCAGCAACCTCTGCCTTCCCTCCCCCCAGCTCGGCACAATGCCGTACACAGTCACACTCAGCCAGATGGATGTCCCTGGCCTTGGGCCTGCCCCTGGGCCCCTGACCTCGAAGTGGACTGCAGCCCCTCATCTGGTTAACCAGTAGCCAAAGCGGCTGCCCACACCTGGCCCTGTGACCAGTCTCATGCTTCTGTACTGCAGGAAGGGTGGCGCAAAGCACTGCACCTGGGCCCAGAATGGCCCAGCTGCCCTCCCCAGTTGCTGGCCTCCTTGGAAGCCCTCATGTGAACAGGCCTGAGCAGGAAAAGCTGCTTCGAGTCCATCCAGCCCTCCTGCTAAGTGCTGTGTTGAGCTCAGAGGACCCATGGGTTTCAGTTTAGTCACTTCTGGATTGAGGGGATGGTCTGCTTGGGACACAGTCCACTGTCATGGCAGCCAGTCCACTGTCTGGTCCTGCCTTTTCTCTGACCTGTGTCCCCCACTGGATGGGGAGCTCCTTGAAAGCAGGGACCCTTCTCGCTCAGCTCTGGGTGCTCAGCTCCTGGCCCAACCTCTGGCAACAGTAGGTGCTCACTGATGTTTCCTAACATCCTTCGAGGGCCTGCTCTGTGCCAAGCTATGTTTTAAAGAATGTATGTTGGCCGGGCGCGGTGGCTCACGCCTGTAATCCTAGCACTCTGGGAGGCCGAGGCAGCTGAATTGTTTGAGCTCAGAAGTTCGAAACCAGCCTGAGCAAGAGCGAGACCCCGTCTCTATTAAAAACAGAAAGAAATTAATCGGACAACTAAAAAACTATATAGAAAAAATTAGCCGGGCATGGTGGCGCATGCCTGTAGTCCCAGCTACTCGGGAGGCTGAGGCAGTAGGATCGCTT
>NW_012136969.1:104803-119047 GCF_000956105.1 Propithecus coquereli | reverse complement strand
TATGTTAATTAATTCATCCTCACACCAGCCCCATGGGAGGGGTACTATTATCACCCCATTTCACAGATGAGAAAACTGAGGCACCAAAAGATTAAGAACCTTGTGTGAGCACTCACAGCATGAAGACAGGAGAGTGGCAGGGGCTCGTAAAGGTTTGACAGCGAACTTGTGCATCAGGTCACTTGTGCAGGGCTTAAGAATTCTGTGGGGGAATGAGATGGTAGGCTATCTGTGGGAGGAGCAGGGGACGGAAGGCATGACAGTGAAGCAAGCCTGGCCAAGTGTTGACAACTGTTGTAGCCGGGTGACAGGTATGTGGGTGTTCATTGTACTAGTCTCTCTTCTTTTGTGTGGGTTTGTACATTTCCATAATACAAAATTTAAATGTTTAAAATAAAATAAGGGGACATTCACAAATACCATAAACCTACATGGGCTTGCTGACTATCTTTTCTGTTTCCTTCCCAGTTCCTTCTCTTCCCCTGCAGGCCTGCCCCTGGCAGCCTCCCAAAGTCACCTGTGGCTCTCCGCCTATCTGTGTCTTACTGTCTGTGGGTTTGTCTCTGTGCCACTTTCTGGGAATGGGGGAAAGTTCTGCAATGAAGCACACACACAAACACCCTGTTTTTATTCCACTTCCTCCCAGGGCCTCCCTCTTTCTTCTCTGAGTGTCCAAATCCCTGTCCTCCTTGCCTTGGCCTTGACCGCTCCATTCACTCAGGCCTTACTGTACAGCCGGGAAAGGACAGCTCTGGGCAGGTGCCCCCCCTTACAGGATGTACATAGGTGTTTTCACATGTGTCTGGAAAGTTCAGACAGAGCTAGCATGAAAAACAATTAGAGCCGGGCATGGGGCTCATGCCTATAATCCCAGCATTTTGGGAGGCCGAGGTGAGATCACTCGAGGCCAGGAGTTCAAGACCAGCCTGAGCAATGTAGCGAGGCCCTGTCTCTACAAAAAATAGAAATTAAAAAAAAATTAGGCAGGCATGGTAGCACACGCCTGTAGTCCCAGCTACTCCAAAGGCTGAGGGGGGAGGATCGCTTGAGCCCAGGAGTCCGAGGTCACAGTGAGCTATGATGGTGCCAGTGCACTCACTCCAGCCTGGGTGGGCAACAGAGGAAGACCTTATCTCAAAAAAAAAAAAAAGGTTGTTTGAGAAGACAATAGCCATTTTTGCTACTCCCTACCATTCTGAACTGTCCAATAAAGCAATATTCATTTTCATTTCTTTTCACTTAATACAAATAACAATGATTATAGCTATCATTTATTGAATGTTTACCATGTGCTAGACATGGGGCTAAGGTTCTTATAGTTATTATCTCGCTTAATCCTTTCAATGCATCCTAGGCAGCATGCACTACTATTCCCACTTCACAGACGAGAAAACTGAGGCTCTAGACAGGTTAAAAAGTCCCTTAGCTAGTGAGTGGCAATGCTGGAATTTGAACCTTTTTTTATTTTCTAAACAGGAAACACATTCAGGCACTAAAATGACATTAAGACATTGATAAAGGTTTCACATCTGGGGTCCTCAGAGGGCACAGTGACCCTTACTCTTCACTGGCAGGCACATCCGACCAACATGCTCAGGCCAAGCCCTGCCCTGTGAGACCACAGGGCCAACTGCCTGTCTCCTGGTTGTCTCCTTTTGGATGTCCCATAGGCACCCTGGTCTAACATGTCCCAAATGAACAGCCCGCCAACCTGCTTCTCCCCTGGGGTCCTCATCTCAGGGGTGGCACCACCCCCTACCCATTCATCCAAGTCAGGGACCCGGGTCATCCTCCACTCCTTCCTCTCCAGTCCCTGCGAAAGCCAGACATATCTCCCCACCCCCACAGCCACCACCCTCATCCAGGTGACTGTCCTCTTCATCTAGCTGCTGCAGGAGCCTCCTGCCCAGGCTCCTACCCCCAGCCCATCCTCTACCCTGTGACCAGCAGGACATTCCTAAGGTCCACATCTGACCACACCCTTCCCCTGTTGCCTCTTAGCCTCACCCCTTCTTGCCTGTCCAAGGAGCCAGTTGGAGGGGGGCACGGGAAGGACCAATTCACTCAGGCAGTCAAGTTCCAGGGCCCTTCCTGCTTCCAGCTGACTCCCCACTCTCTGTCCCCCTGCCCTACAAAGCCTCAGCTCCCTCCTCTTCTCCTGTGGGTGCGATTCCAGGTATCTCCTTTTCTAAGTGACTCTCAATGTACCTGTCTCTGTTTCCATAGCTCCGGTTCTCTCTGTTGTCCTACGTAGCATCCTGTTGTCCTCCGTAGTATCCAACAGATACTATGACACTCGAAGACGGTGGTTCTATTTTTTGTTATGTTTTAGAGTAGACTTTTCAGTTCTTAGATCTTAAATATTTAAGTTATAGTAAGAATTCTTAATTCTTGCTACCTGGGCAGGACTTTACAGATCTCTAATCCTATAAGCCGTGGGTTAGGTAGGACAGGGATAATTTATAGCTGATTAATAGATGGGGAAACTGAGGCTTTAAGATTCCCCAGAAACTATAGAGTCGGGATTTGAACCCAGGTCCTCTAATACCACATCCAGGCTCTGTCCACTCCATTCTGTGTTTCTGAACTGAGGACGAGAAGAAATCTATTCACTGCAATAACCTATGTACGGTTCTTTCCTCCAAGCCAACCTGCCTACAAATTAGCGAATGCCTTTCCCCCAGTTTCCATTAATCACTAACATTAAAGACAGTTCCCAAAAACACCCAGCTGTCCAGCATGGATCATCTTAGACCTGCTCACCTTGTGTCTGCGGGAAGCATCTTGGTGGAGAAACACCAACCTGCAGCCCCTGTGAGCAATTTGCTGACAGAGGAAGCTTGTCTGGATTCTTCTTTGGGCTCCTCTAGGTTCTTGGTTACAATCGCTTCTGAAAAGCTGGTGTTCTGCCCAGTTATCTTCACAGCACCCAAAAACTCAGAGAAAAGGCAAACATACAGTCAAATATTTACCCAAGAAACGAAAGCACGCAGGCAGCTCTCTTCCTCATTTCGGAACAGTGCTGGCTACTGCTCTGCTCTTCCTCCCCTTCCCATGCTGCAAAAGCAGGACCTCTCTCCTGTTTCCACTCCCCAGGCTCTCGCTGGCCCTTTCAGCCCCTGCTCTGGGCACTGGCCCCCTGAGCTGTCGGAGCTTTGGCCAGCAGCCATGGCCCCTTTGGCTGGCTGTAAAAATTATTACAGGCAATAAACCAGGACTCTGCCTCAAGGCAATAAACTAGGACCACCGGCTCCCAGATTCTCTTGGAGACATGGCAGTTTCAGAGCCGAACCCCACCCACAGGGCAGAACCGGTAGCTGTCTGCCAGGGGTTCCTGCTCCCCCTCCGTAAAGCAAGGCTGTTGCTGAGAAGGATCTTCCCAGCCAGGGCTCTACTCCCCAGCTTCCCTGGCATCCAGGAGCAAACGAAGACTAGGTCCCACGCGTGGAATGTGAGCGGAAGTGATCTGTGTCACTTCTGGGCCAAGACGGTCGAGGAGCAAGTGTGTCCTTTCTACCTTCTCCTCTGTCTGCTAGCTGGACTCTAAGGCTCTAAAGGAAGTGGGATCGCAGGATGCAAGGAGTCTGGGTCCTTGAACCACCACGTAGAGTAAACCATCCCCTGCACAGACTGTCCTTTCACAGACTAGTCCACGAGCAAGAAGCAAAGTCCTGTTGTAAGAAGCCAGGGAAGTACGGGGCTTATCTGTCACAGCAGCCCAGTCACCCTAGCTGACGCAGCACAGAGTGCCGAGGGCTTGTAAGCATCGTGTGGTCCAAGTCCTTATTTTAAGGATAAGGCCTCATTTTAGCTAAATTGCCTCTTTCAAGGTCCTACCTCCAAATGTGGTCACATTCTAAGGTATTGGAAGTCAGGGCTTCAACATACGAATGGCGGCGGGGGAGGCGGGCACAGTTTACAATTCAGTCCGTAACACTCCTGATCCGATCAGCCATGGTAGAGAGGAAGAGGGTCGTGGAGGCAGTGACCAGGCACCACAACTGACGCATCCAGGCCATTGCGTTTGCCCATCTGACCCCCTCACTCCTGCCTGGAGCGCCTCTCTCACCTCTGCTTAGCAGCATCGTTTCTGTTCTCAAGTCCTGCCTCAAGCACAGCGTCTGCCATGAAGTGTCTCCTGAGCACCATGATGCAACCTTCTTTCCCGTGGCTTGGCCTCCACCCCTCCTATCCCATGCACTTGCTTGTTCACGTAACACATCCTTACGGAGGAGCCGTCTGGTGCAGTGGTGCAGTGTGTGTACTTCATTAGCTGTGTAACTTTGTGCAAGTGACACTGCCAACCTCTCTGAGCCTCAGTTTTACCTGAAATAAGCTATATCCACCTTAGAGATGTGTGACGGTGAAATGAGCTAAAACACATGAAATGCTGAGGAGGGTGCCTGGCACACAGGAAGCGCTCGATGAGCATTAGCTCTCACTGGGTGCCTACCACGTGCCAGGTACTGACTGGGATGCTGAGGGTACAGTCACATCACAGCTAACTGTGCGCAAGTCCCAGCTCCCCTCTAGGCTACAGTGGCTTGGAAGCCACGGCTAGATCTGATTCATCATGATGTCTGGGATACAGGGGCGGCCCCATAAATGCTTGTTCTTGAAATGAAAATGATAAAAGAAAAGTAAAAAAGACAGAGAAACATGAAGACTGAGGACCACATAACTCTCTTAGTTGGGTGTCTAGAAACAAAGAAATACTGTAAGTGCATTTCCTCTGAAATGGAAGAAACAGTTCTTGGTGTGTCTTTGCCACATTATTCAAAGAATTGCAAAGCTCTTCTCCTCTTAGGCACACGGAGATGCTCTCTCTTCCAGGAGTGTGCCGGGAACATGGCCAATGTTCCCCACAAAAAACCGGGTCCCTTTGGTAGAGTTGCAAGGGATAAGACAATAATAGAGAAAAATGGAAAATAAAAGAAATAAAAGAATACACAGAGACAAAGATATAGTTTTATAAGTTTATAAAGATTATAGGCAAAGTGGGATCTCAGGGGGCCTAGACCTTCTCCGTGGGTCTCAAAAAGCCCCGAATGAGGTCTTACATGGTAACTTATAGGGAATAGTGAATAATTGCCAGGGGTAACAGATTTACATAACAGCAGGTAGTTCCTCTCAGGTTAACAGATTTTCAAAAGGCTTCTACAGATTCTTTAACTAATTCTATCTACGTGAGCAAACGGTTACAAAATCTTTCAAAGGTTAACTTCTAAGTTCTAAGGTAAGTTTATCACTTAACAGAGGGGTTAAACAGAGATATGTTGGCTCCATATTTATTAGGTTATTATGAATGGAGACAAGCAGTCTAGAGTGTTAAAACAAGAGCTTTGCTTTAGCCATTCGGGCAGCTGTCTGTTCCGGGGGGCACTCCATTGTCAGCTCTCAGCCTGTAGTTTTTAACAGATTCACTTTGCTTTACAAAGCAAGTCCAAACCTTTAGGTCTGAGAAACACAGCGCCTTGTGGGATACAGCCGCTACTGTCTTTCAGAGACACCCTTCCGAGTGTAACAGCATTTGAAATGCAAACCAACACGTTCACATATTCCTTCAGGGCAAAGTTCTGCAAAACCTCTAAGACAAATCCTGTCTGCAAACACGTTTTTATATTAATTCACGGAGCAACAGGAGTGCCCCTCTGCTGGTCCTTCCTGGTTCCACTGCCCAGGCTTCAAGTGGATACTTTAAATTCTTGAATGATCATGGCCATTTTCCTAACAATTCTACAATTCCTCTCTTCACACCATTAAGGAGGAGTCATTATTGAATTGTCACCAACCTCCCTGGGGAGGTTGGGAAGGCAGCCCACCTTAAAGTGGAGAAAAGCTAACACATTTGTTCTAAAATGCTTCAGTTCAGAAAAATTTTGTCCCTAGCAACAGGGACCCATTTCTGAGGGGCTGCCATGGTCCACACATGATCCTTTTTGAAACTGGCATGGTGTATTTCATATCCCCTTTCTGGGACTTTCTCATTTTAATGTTTAATCTAAATGTATAACTTGACTTGTATCCCTAGAATTTTTTAACATTCGGTTTGATTCTCCACCATGCTAACCTATGCAAGCCTTTTTGAATATCACTTCTTCTATCCAATGGATATTCATTTCTTTTTCCAGCTTTGAGGCACTTGAATACTCTCTTTGAGTTCATCTACGTTATCAATAAAAACATTAAACAGAACATAGCCCTATAGCACTCCACTAAAGACCTCTTTCCAGGGTCTATGTCATGGTGCTGAAGTTGGCAGAGGGTGAGGAAAGAGATGACTCATTACACCAGACCCAGGTTAGGAAGAGTTACAGTATTTGATCTCTGTATTTGGCAGCCTTCAGAGCTTGGATGATGTTACAGAAGGAAATACAACAATATATCACAAAGATTGTGCTTATCATGAGCTTATCACATGACAGCCTCTATTGATTCTGTAGAGATATGGTTTAATTATTAAATTTACAAACAAAAGAACTCACATCTGGAAAACCTAGTGCAATTTCTTCGTTAAGTAAGACTGATGGCTTTCTGGGGCAGGTATGACCCTTGACTGGGGACTCTTTTTCTCTCTTCGAAAAGGAATGAAACCAACCTAGATTTTGATTGCAAACAGGCCTGGGTGCCCCCTGCTAGTAGAATAAAGCCAAACTCCTTAGCTGGGCATTCAGCGACCTTTGTGATCTGGCCCCAACTTGTCTTTCCAGACTGTCCTAGACAAGACTCAACGCTGGACCCACAGGAGAGCTGGGACTGACGTCTCAGGCCCCATCCTCCTCCTCGCTCCTCCTCACTCATTCATTCCTGTCGCAAACACTCACGAAGTACCTACGCACTGAGAACTATGCTAGCTCCAAGGACAGACGCTCTTGGCACACACCTTGTTCCTCCTTCCTGGGATCTGAAGCCAAGAGCCTGGCTTAAGCACAGCGTCCCCCCAGGGAGAGTTTTAGTTAGCATTTTGCAATTTCTCACGGATGGAATACAGAGACTGAGGGAAGAGATCATTGTTCCAGAACGCAGGCTGGAACACATTACTATTATGGGGCACAAAGACAGGCAGGGGCAGAGGATCAGTTCCTGCAAAGGCCACTTCTAGAGCACTTGGAATGGGATCAATTTAAACCGAAGGCCAATCATGTATTGGAAAAAGAGCCCTGGGCTGGGACACTCAGAAACCTGGGTCCTCGCCCCAGCTCTGCCCTGAAGAGCTGTGCGACCTTGAGCAAATCCCTCCCTATCCTGTGCTGCAATCACCCACCGTGTAAAGTGAGGATATCAGAGGCGGCCTCTAAGGACCCCTTCTATCTACCTGACCCAGCCCAGGTGTCATCTCTGAAGCCCCATTGCTTCAGGAAGACTCATACCTCTGAGTATTTGGCTACTTCTGTTTGCATTTCTGTTCTCGCCTCCTAATGGAGAGCTCCTTATCTCAGCACTTTGGTTATAATTATTGGGGAATATGTGTTGAATTGATGCGTGAGGAACATTGTCATTTCTAGATCTGTAATCCCTGAACCTTCCACAAGGTGGCGACTTTCCATAGGCGGTCCCAGCGCAAACCTGGCGTCTGGGCGAAAGCCCTGGGAAGATGCTGGAAGGAGGAAAGGAGAACCAGGAAGGACTCCCTCTAGGGCTTACCCTCTGGCCCCCGCTGGGTGTCTGCTGTCCAGTCCCCCTCCACCTGTAATGCGTCAGTCTGTCAGACAGCAGGACGGGCCTGCACTGCCGTAGCCACGCCTGGATCACACCATTTCCGGGCTTCTCAGCTGGCCGGATAGGCTGGTGACCCGGCCTCACCCACCTCTTGGGCCTCGCATCCCGCTGTGCTCCAGCTCGCTGTGTTCTCTCTGGTCCTCTGCCTGCCCACACGTTCTCCCCTCCACGGGGGCTCCCTCTGGCCACCCTTCTTCCAGGCCAACACCTACTGGCTCTCGGAGATTCAGTTTAGGAAGTGCCTTTTCCAGAAAGCCTTTCTCAGCTCTCTTTTCCTCCAATGCTTTTCTGTAGTGACATTTACTGCACTGAAATTGCTTCTCCATCTGCCCCCCACCCCCCTCAGGCCACCTTCTTGAGCACAGAGAGTGTGGCCTGCTCGTCTACACCCCACTGCCCAGCTCAGGCCTGGCGTGCGCGCGTGGGCCCTCTGAAAGCTTATCGAATGAAGAACCGGTAAGTCCAGGCATCAGTGAATCAGCAAATTGTGATGTAGCAAGATGAACGGAGAACCACACCCTCCCCAACAGGGAAAACATTCGAGAATAAGAAAACAAACAACTCCTGCAGGTCCTCAAATACTGTCATTTCATTCAACATCGTTTTGTTATAATGATGAGGAAACGACAATTGATTCTGGCTGGGGCCGCTGCCTGGTGGAGTTTGCAAACTCTGTGTCTGCATGGGTTTCCCCCGGGTGTGCTGGTTTCCTCCCACATCCCACTAGGTGACCTGGTGTGTCTGAATGGTCCAGGCTGAGTGGGTGTGGGTGTGTGTGAGCGTGCCCTGCAATGGCACGGTGTCCTGTCCAGGGTTGGCTCCTGCCTGGCACCCTGAGCTTCCAGGATAAGCTCCAGCCACCCGTGCCCCTGAACGTGAATAATTGGGCAAATAATTATCTCACTTGTTTTTATTCAGCTTTCTTAAATGTATGTCTAGCTCACATTTATTTCAGTGTTTAATATTAGAAGTGCTTTCGGTTTTATTTAGAAGTTTGATGATGTTTTTGTGACCAGAAATATGCCATAGAACTTAACTCTTGTTTCTATCAATCAGCCTATGTAAATGGATTTCATTATATTGGTACATAGTTTTGCTTAAAGTTGAAGTTTCCAGGAAGTGATGGGCCAGCTTAAGTGAGGACTTACTGTGTACTTTTATGTCGATCCTGGCTCAGGAAGGGATCAATGCTCCTAGCACAAAACAGAACATTACTATTTTGAAAGGAAGAGGGCCAAAGGCAGGTTGAAAGGCAGCAAATGCTTTCCTCATATGAGTCTAGGCTGTGCTGTCTTCTGAGAAAGTGAATCCTCCCGTCGGCAAGATGGATTCTCTTTGCATTACTTGTGAGGAAATGGGCGGCAACTGTTTTACTCTCCCAGTAGGAGAGGGAAGTTCCAAGGGCTTCTGCTTGGCCCTGCCTCTCACAACAGGCTTTGGGATAGACGTTGGGTGTCTATTCTTTTTTTTCTTTTTTTTAAAAGGCTGGTCAAGTGAAGCAGTGGGAGTCGAGAAGGAACAAAGGAATCTGTAACTGGTTGTGATCAATTAGTTGTAAACGTAGGGGTGTCTATTTCTGTTCTGAAACTGGGGAGGTAACCACAGGGTGGGTTCACTGTGATTTGAACTTGGGAACTGACCACCATAAGCCCCCACTTTGTGGGCTACAGTGGTCCACTCTACTAAAACGGTGAGAGGTCACTCTGTGTTCTATACACACGTACGGAATACTTTTGTACAGAGTCTTTCTTTAAGGGGACCTGACCTCCTTTTCAAACAAAAAGTTCTGGGTCTAGATTAGTTCTGAAAACTGGATAAGAGAGCCTGGCTCTCCACTGTGATGATTTGAATCGGCTTTTGGGCACAAGACATGGAGTTTTTGCTGGGATATAGAGCACATTATTTTAGTAGGATGCCCATATCTTTCATTTCTAGGGACACTATGACAACTAGCCAATGCCAAAGATTCCTGTGGGTCAAGATATGGTGTTGTCCACTTCCTCCTTCTGCCCATTATGGCATATGTGCCCTGCTGTGTCTTTGGCCACCAGGTGCTACCATTGGCCTCTGCTCTTCCAGGATCCTGTCATCCCCAGTGGAATCAGGAAGCCCATCCCACACACGTGGCCCACAGAGGAGAGCTGCTAGAGTTCTCAAGGATACCAGTGTCCCCCCACTAATGATTTTCCCAGTGTCATAGTGAAGGAAATGTCCCCTAGGCCCACTGGGTAATGTGGTGGGTAGATGGGCGGGTGTGCAAGTTGTCTGTAATAAATCTATTCCAACGTGTCCTTTTTATTCCTTCCTCTACGACACACCAATGAAATCCTGGCATCTCAACATCATTAAATGTACTCATCACTGGGGTCCCAGTTTCACTCAAGCAGCTAAGTAAACTGTAGAGACACCCCCACTGCCCGCACCAACCCACTGAATCCAGAACCTCTGGTAAGCGCAACTGTATCAATACATTTATCTCAATATAAACTTATATTCTATTTTCCTAGGACCCAAACCCTTAGGATCCATTCATGCACATATCCCCCAGGTTTCCATGATGTAATGCAGAAAAATCTTGCCATGCTTTTGGTGTAGAAGCTGTACCTCCCCAGGGAAGGTTTGTACTTGCTCTGGTCAAGCGTGTGGAGCTCTGATGCCAGTGGAGAATCTAATAGGCCACAAGAGGTAGGTCTTGAGGACAGAAGATATCCTTTGCCAGACACCTGCTCTGGGTGCCCTTATTATAGGCTCTGTAAGCAAGAAAGTGAAACTTCTCAGACATGATGGGCAAGCTGCTTCCACTGGCAGGGGACACGCAAAATGACTCAAAAGTTCAAGACTGTCAGCTTCATCTGAGTGTGCCCAGAGTTCCCCATTCCAAGTCTCAGGTTCTCACTCCTTCCTAATCAATACCTTGACTTTCACACAAGAGATTAGCAAGAGATTGTGAATTCAACTTGCATTATAATTATGCAACCCACAAATTAAATTTTATGTGTCATTTTCAGCAATATTGACCCTGCAGCTACAAGAAATACATTTTTATTTATTATTTTAATAAATTATTTTATTAATTATTGTAATGAATAATTTATGTAATTTTAGGTAAGCTCTCTGATTCTCTGATTGTGACCCATCTTTGAGGGTTGTTTTCTGGGACCACTCCTGGTACTAGCTGATATATTGGGGTCTAGTCAGGTGACAAATGGAATTTAATATAAAGAATTATAAACTAGGTAACTAGGAGGTAACAACTGCTGGAAGCAGCTACCACCATTAGGGATAGGAGAATAAAGGGAAAGGCTGGAATTACTAAAACTTAGAAGAATATAGGACAGTCCCTTGGAGCTCAAACTCAGACCTCTGCAGGGTGTGCTACTTGGCTGATGCCAGTGTCACTGAACTTGGAGAAGGAGCTCCAGGGGGATGGGGCCATCCATTCTGGGTGGGCCTGACCCCCAACATCCTATCAGCGCTGTTCGAGCCCCCAGTCTCTACTCAGCTCTCCACCTCCCAGCATCCACTCTCTCCCAGGCCCGCAAGTCTTACCCTGCATTTGTGCAATACGGGATCAGCCAAAAGTCTAAGCCTGCTGGGGTTCCTTCTCTATGGTTCCTCCTTTTTATGTCGTGCACCCCAAAATTCCACTGCCTTAGCCCTAAACTCTGATCTCTGCCTATTCTGTCCATCGAGACCTCACGACCTGCTTGTGCACCACTTCCCTGCACTGTGGCCTGGAAAGCGTCCCCAGGGAGAAAGCCTGGGTGGATGTGGGGCTCCGTTGTGTGACTGTCCCCACTACAAGGATCACAGCTCTGGGTTGGAACACTGTCCAGGACCTGCCCACAGGACTTTTCTTTCTTTTGCCCAGGGTTTGTAGTTGTTTAAGCAGGAGAGCAAATATCTTCTATCATTCTTTTTTGGCTGCTCAGCCTCTGAACTCACATCTTTGCAGAGCTCTACTTCTTATTACATCCCCTCGTACACGGTACTGAAGTGAAATATATCCCCCAACATCCCTCACCCATCATTCATGGGGCTTCCCTCTAAAGGCCACCTCTCCCGCTGCTCCGGAATGGCCCGCTAGAGGTCTGGAGACAGGGATTTCATGATCCCCGGCCTGGACGAGGCCTTCTATGATTGGCCTGACTTAAACTTGATGTCCGAATCCATGGCCTAGTTATGTGGAGGCCTCTGCTCACTTGTGCTCCTGTCTGTCCGCTTCCTCTACACCGGAAGCTCCCCAAGGACAGGGAACATCTGCCAGTTATCTCTACGTTTAAGGGAGGAATGAGTTGACTGGGACATTCATACCTACTTCAGCTGTAGGTATGGCATGCACCTGCTCTGAGTGGAGCATGAGCTAGCCCATGTCGCGTTTGTGTCGTGCTGAAGATGTAGAAAAATCATACCCATCCTGGCTGCCTGATTACTTACCCAGGTGCATGGGATCGCTCACCCCCTTCCAGACAATGAAGGTGCCTCAACCCCCTTCCCTGCTGGGAGAATTTGTCCCCACTTTTTCCTGTCATCCCATAGGGCCCCCAGGCGTGGCCCACAGTGTTAACTGGAACCTGGGAACCTGAGAGAGGGAAAAGAACTAGGATCTGTTGGGCTACGGGCTTGTGGGCAATTTTAAAAGGAAACAGACACCACTGATCCACTTGAAAGCTTTGCAATGTTTACTACACCCAGATATTTGGACTTTGATGCCACAGGCTCAGTGTTGGAAAATGAGTCTCCCGCTTTAATTCCCAAAGAGCCCTTATGCATACATAATGCTCTCCCTTCCTTTTAATAGGAATGTAGATCGTATGTAAATGAGCCTTTGTGCAACTGTGTATCCCAACCTTCGTTAACCACACCTGAATTTCATAATAATGACATTGTTCAGTTACTCTCCCTTGATGTTTGCATACAAAGCAAGCAAATCATTTCTGTATATGTACATTTGCCAATCATGACCATGTTTTGTCCAGTGCAGGACTCAGGGTCAAGCACTCTACTACGGGAATGATGGCTCAGTTTGAGGAACTTAAAGATCACGTCACCCAACCCCCTAATGCTTTGACTCCCTCGACACTCCTTGCCAAGACTTGTCCTTAAACTCCTCCTCTGACAGGGAGCTCACTACCTCTTTGGACAGCTATGAAACATTAGAAAGTTTGAACTTGCTAGGAAGGATGTCCCTGAAAAGTAGCAGAGAGTTTATCTCTTTTGTTTTCAAATCCTGCTTTGTTCATTTAACATTTTAAGTATTTCTTTCATATCACCAAACAATCTTACATTTTTGCATGAATACGCATTCTCACATTTACAAATGTCATCACACTTTTGTGTTTTATAATTGCTATTTTACTAAACAATGTGTTACATATAAACATCTTTTCATTTCAGTTAGCCCACATCTCCTTCCTCATTTTCAATGCCTACATAATCCTCTGTTGTTGGATGTACCATAATTTATTTAATCATTGCCTTTCAGTGGGCATTTTGGTTGATTCCAATTTGTGCTGTAGTGACCAGCTCCAGGATAAAGTCTTCACAGATATTCCTTAGGAGAGAGTCATAGAAGGGCACAGAGGGTCAAGGGGTGTGAGCACTCTGAAAGGCCATTCTGGTTGAAAGGAATCATTGATAAGCACGGAGAGCTGTGCTGAGTGCACTACCAACATGGTTATATTTATTCCCGGTGACCAGCCACCTCTCCTCTATGGGACCTGACCACCCCTCCTCTATGTGGCTGATTGTAAGGTAAGGCTGGAGCGGGCCAGGCAGGTGGCCCTGCTCTGACCACCAAACAGAGTGGCCTCTGAAGGGACTCCTTTCTGGAGATAAGAACATCCCCTGGAAGACCACAAACTGGGAAGGAACTGGACCTGAAAAGCAAAAAGAACGCCACCCAAGAGTGCTGTGGCTGGTTTTCCCAGGCACCAATAGGCTTTCTCCATCTCTAGGAGTTCAGCAAAGAAAAAAAGAAAAACAGAGTCCCTTCCTCCAACCAGTGTCTTCACCTGTCCACACTTGCCAGGACTTGGACAGGATGGGGTGCACAGAGCCTAGCCCAGAGCAGGCAGAGGGGTGACATGAATAATTGACTGCAAGAACCTGCATTTTTCCAATATGCCTTCCCCATTAAGTCACAAGTACGCTGACACTTGTGCACCACGACTTCGCCAGAGCATCATTTGTAGTAACAAAACGATGCAAAACAACTGATTAAATAATTGCAATTTCTGTGCAACTAAACACTGAGCAAAGTTAAAAAGCCCAAGGCTGCTCTACAGGAACTCCAAAATATATCACTGTATCTCATCACAAGGGAGTCACTGTTGACCAGCAGATACACCATGAGTTTACACAGCATTAAGAAACACACACAAAGCCATTAAACTATGCTCCCTTTGGTGCTACAAGAAACCAGATTTCAGAGATGATAAGAGGTGGGGAAACTATGTGAAATATTGTAGGTGGAAAAACCAAGTGCAGACTAATGAGTATGATATGCTACTCTGTGTGTGTGTG
>NW_012136969.1:77613-104638 GCF_000956105.1 Propithecus coquereli | reverse complement strand
AGCGCTTTTATAGGCATAGAAAATTCCTGAAGAGATACAAAAAAATCTGACAAGAGTGGCCTCTGGAAGCTGGGTTGGGAGATTGGGATACGGGGTGAAAGGGAAACCCTCTTTTCACCCTTACATCTATTTGTAATACAGAATTTTTAAACCATGTGTTCCCTTTTTAAAATAAAACCTTGAAAACTACTGAATGCAAAATAAAATAAAATAGCGCATCCTTCCCGGAGGATTTTGGAGCTGGTCTTGCATCTGGAGACTGGACATCCAGTCTTGACTCTACCGAAGCGACCTCGAGCAGGTTCCCGCCCTGACTGTGTCTGGGTTTCCCCAGGAGTCCAATCCGATGTCGGAGAGCTGGTCTCAGGACGTCCCTCCAGCTCGGAGCTCCGCGCCAGGCGGGAGCCCGCCGAGCCTCGCTGGTCCTGGCGCGGTGCAGCTGTCTGCGGGCGCCCCGCGGTGCGGGCCCGGCCAATCAGCGGGCGCGGGGCGGGAGGGGTGGCAGCGCCGCGCGCGCGGAGCGGAGCGCGAAGCAGAGGCGCCACTGCCGTCCCGGAGCAGGCCATGCCGCGCTCGCCGCTGCTCTTCCCGCTGCTGCTTCTGCTGCTGCCGCCGCTGGCCCCGTGCTTCGGGCTCCGCGGTGCGGGCAGCCGCCCCGAGTGCGGTCCGTGCCGGCCGGAGCGCTGCCCCGCGCCAGCGAGCTGCCCCGCGCCCGGGATCTCGGCGCGCGACGAGTGCGGCTGCTGCGCGCGCTGCCTGGGCGCCGAGGGCGCGAACTGCGGGGGGCGGGCGGGCGCGCGTTGCGGCCCCGGCCTGGTGTGCGCGAGCCGGGCCGCGGGAGCAGCGCCCGAGGGCACCGGGCTGTGCGTGTGCGCGCAGCGCGGCGCCGTCTGTGGCTCGGACGGCCGCTCCTACCCCAGCGTCTGCGCGCTGCGCCTGCGCGCTCGGCACTCGCCCCGCGCGCACCTCGGCCACCTGCACAAGGTGCGCGATGGCCCCTGCGAGTTCGGTGAGTTGGGTTCAGGCTCCGTGGGGCTCGGGCGGGTAGAGAAAACGAGACCCAACTTTCTGGGGTGTGGGACGAAGGATCCCCCCGCCCGGGCAGCAGTGGATAGCAATGCCTGGGCCTCAGTTTCCCCTTCGGGAGCAGTATTTCTCATCTCGCCCAGTGCTTAGGGAGACTGGGTAGTAATCCACATCCTGCACCCGCCCTGGCCAAGCTCATGGAGACACCAGCCATGAAACTAGTTGGGTATTTGATGAGCCTGCTGCCCCTTTTGGTACTTAAGTACTTGCTGGTGCAGTTATTTGCAGGCCTGGCATGTTTGTCCCCAGGAGACTGGGAGTTGGGGATGGGGTGGCAAGGGTGTCTTACTGGCTCTGAGCTCCTGGATATCCGGCCCCACGTGGGTTGTTTGAATGGAGAGGAGGGAAGGTGAGGATGCCAGTGGAGGAGAAACGCCAGACTGGGGACGCAAGAGTCACCAGGCTAGAGCACCAGGTTCTCAGATGTGGGGTGGGGCCCCCTGAGGATCCTGAGGGAGCTTTTATCCAGGACAGGTAAGACCTTTGGAGACCTAAGATCTGAAAATATTATAGTGCTGGCAGGGGCAGACCCAGGTTTTGTGGGTCTAAGACATATGAAATTTGGAGGGTCCTGCCTCAAATAAAGGAAGAGAAAATTATGAATTGCTAGGAATTTAGAAACTTAACCTCCATTAACATCATAAAACCATCTCTGGGGGACATAACTGCCCACCCTCTATATATACCTTTTAAAAACCAAACAAAAAGAAATCAAAACATTAGTATGGGGGGCCAGTGAAGCATCCTGCTCCGCTAGCTTCCGGAGCATGAGTGTGGCCTGCCCATTAGGTTTTGGAGAACCGCCCCTGTGTACTCTGCCTGGAGGGGGCAGTGAAGAGTTTCGGGTGATGGGGCAGTGAGTCCCAAGGAGCCTGGCTTGCAGCCTGGGGTTCAGCCTGGGGAAGAATTCTGGCCTGGGCCTGGAGACCAAGTCCAGACTTAAATGCCTAAGGCAGTGTAATGACTTCAGCTTCAAGAAGGAAGCCTGGGGGTGGGGTGAGGCCTTTTCCAGGCCTTATGAAGTGCCTAACATTATTTTCCTCCCAAGTATTCGAGGTAGATATACTCAAGTCCGGGAGACCTAATGGGTCATAACAGGAGATGGGGCAGGAAGCCTCCTGTCCCAGGAAACATGAAAACAATGTTCTGCCATCGGGAAGCTGAAGCAGCCGCAGGAGCACAGGAAAGTCACCGTTGGCTATTCCTAGTTGGGCTCCCAGTGGAGGACAGAGCTGGCTAGGGGAGCTTCCATGCTGCCGCTGGCTCCCTGAGCAACCTTTGGCCAGTCCCTTCCCCTCTCTGGCTGTGTCAGCCTCTGCGGAGCCAGGGTTGAGGTCCCTTTCACTTCGCAAATTTGCTTCTGTCCTGGGGCACTTAAACAGTCTCGTCTTTTTCCTTTTTCTAGTTCCTGTCACTCGTTCTTACAATCTGCTTTCCTCAGCAGTTAATGAACAGGCAGTTCTTTGTCTCCAGACAGGTGACACTTTAACTCCACATACAGGAGACATAAGAAATGCTGACCAGGTCCCCAGAGTCTACATAGTGCTGATAGTCTCAGATAATTCCTCCCTGGAGTGGTCTTCTGTTCCTCAGAGAAAGACGCCTTAAAGACATCGAGACCCAATCTGCTGTTAGGCAGAGGAGGAGGCTGAGACCCCGCCAGGGGAGGGCACGTGTCCAGGGTGACCATAAAGGCTGACCAGCTCCCAGGTCCCGACACCCTGTCCAGTGCTCTTTCAGGACAGGACCTGATAGTATTAAGTCAGGCAGATGGTGGTTGCCATGGTTACCAGAGTGCAGCCAGATGGCAGATGGAAACACCATACCCCTAATTCATTGAAAATTACCAAATGACAAGTAAATGTGACAGCCCCTCCACTCTGATCTATGTGCTCTGGGGCCCACCCTAGGCACAGGCCCAGGGAATAAAGTTGTTCATGGGACCAAACGGAAGCAATCAGAAGCTGCTTTTCATGATCTCATTAGTGACATGTCAGGCCTCCCTGGAGTTCAGCCCCCCTTCCCTACTGGCATCTGTGTCACTCACCGCAGACCTGTTCTGGTGTGCTTGTGTGGCCCCCTGCGCTTGTGTCCGGGTAAAGCATGAGGATGTGGACAGGGCATGTTCCCTAGCTGAGGCGGCACCTCATTCTGTGCTGCCCTAGAGCCATCTTTTATTCAGAAGACACAGCGGGAGCATTTTTTAATAATGCCCCTGGGGACCCTGGTTGAAGGAAAACAGACTGAGTCAGAGCAGGGCTGTTCTGCTTCGGTATTGGCGATAAAATCACCCTCCCCGGATCCCTCCTGACTCCTTCAGTGCCGAGCACCTTGACTTTAATGGAATAAGCATTTATTGCTCACAGTATGGGGATGTGTTCTCACACGTGCCTCTGAGGGCCTTGGGGAAGCAGTGTTCAGGCTTAAATCCTGCCCCTTCTCCTGTGCTCTGAAATGCCCCAAATTGCCTGACAATGAGAGTGGTCCTTTGATCAGCGCATGTATGGAAGACCAGCATGTGAATAATTCTTTACTGCTGGAAATCGCTCGTGGCCCCATCTTCTTTCTTACTTGCTGTTTACAACTACCCTGAGGAGGACTCACTCCCATTTAATAGAAGGAAAACTCAGACAAGAGGAAGGGAATTCCCTGGAGCCACCTGGTGAGGCCCAGCTGTGATCGGCTTCAGCCTGGGTTTGCCTGCTGTTTTCAGATCAGAGCCATGCGTGGCTAGCCTGCTGGCACCCTGGGTAGGAGGGTACTGTTCATGCATTGGCCTTGAATCTCGAGGGCTTCTCAATTTGGATCTGTCTTCCGGCTTACCCCCATCCCTCTAGTTAGCACTGATGATGGCTCCTGAAAGGAACAGGAATAGCCCCACAGAAGGGGAAGCATCTGAGAGGAGGCTCGAGGGATGGGGAGAAAATCCCTAGGCGGAGAAGGGGGCTGGCACAGCGTGAACCGAGGCACGGAGGTGGGAGGCCCTTTGGCGGGTGTGGACTGTTGGGAAAAGAGATGATGCCCCCAAGTGGTTTGGCATAGATCATTGCCAGGCTCGGTGCCAGGCTCAAGGGTGAAGCTTCATCCCGTACTAAATTATTGGTTCAGTTTCTCACGTGCAAGGCATTCGTAGTAGTATTATGATTATTGCTATCATTACCTTAAAAGGCTGGATTGTTCAGCGTGTGCACCCCGGCCATTTGTTAACGTTGGCGGAGGGTGCAAGTCGATGTCGTGTTTTGAATGATGATTAGCTAGGAACGGGGTCCCGGACGGCTACCCACTGGGGCATTGAGCCCCTGCAGCTTCAATGAGCGCTTGAAATCCTGAGTCTTAGAAAATTCACCTTGGTTGAAATTCCAACTCCGCTTAGAAACCTCAATGTGTGCTAGGCGCGTGTTACCAGGTAACCAGAAGAGGCAGCGAATGGCACTTTGTGAGAGGGACAAAGAAGGGGGCCTCGTGCTCAAAAGCCTTTCATCCGAGGGAGGGGATCTGAGGCGGAGGCTGCAGGGAGCGGGATTAAGCCGTTCTCGTTCCACCTCGTAACTGACTGTTAGCATAAATTATCAGGGCTGCTCGGCACATCGATTATTAAACTCTTTGGCTATGGGCTTTCTAATGCAAGCAGACAGGGTCCTGAGGGATGACTTTTGATATTCTTTCTTTCCCCAGCGCCATCAACTTTAAAGAAATCTCAGAGGCATGTGGGGAGATTTTTCATTCCAGCCATCAAGGGCTGCTGTAATTGATGGGGTAGGGGAAAGATCGCCACACACTATAATAATAATATCGATCCCTTTCATTTGTACAGATCCACACAGTTAATAACGCAGTCACATCCATTATCTCCCTTCACCCCGAGGATACGGGGCAGTGGTCATTTGCAGATAAAGAGGAAATGATTAGCAGCTTGCCCAGGTCACATGGTCGGACCCCCGGGCATTTGAGTCTCCCTCCGGTACACTTTTGCCCACCCGACAGCACTGCCTCCTGTGATCGTGTACACAGGGGTGACTGTTCTGTGCTACCTGCTGGTTTGACTTGGATGAGTGGATTTGTGCCATCCCAGCATTTCCGGGGCTGTTGTTGGCACGAGCAGAAGGAAACAAGTATTCACAAGATGAGAGATGAAGCTGACACTTTTGCAGAATGTTGACCAGGAGCTGTCCCCCCTCCCGAAAGCCACATTATTCTTGTCCAAAACAGGCACAAAGATTGTTCCAACAGTGTGGTGGCTCTGGCATCAGTAAGGTTGTGTGCCTGGCTCCCGAGTGAGCGCGGGGAGAGGATGGACTCCTGTGTCCATTTTAAAGAAGAAGACACTGAGGCCAAGTCACAGCACTGGGATGTGGCAGAGAAAGGATTCGAAACTGGGTTGCTCTGCCCCAGCCTGCCACAGTTCCTCCCGCGTGTGGCAGTCATGACATTGAGCACTCCAGTGCCCCACTCAAAAGAGTCCTTAGGGACAGTAGGAACTGGGAATGTCCTGCTAGCATAGGGACACATTGCCCATGTCATGGGGTATCTTCATAAGAGCTGTTCCCTGGGGATGGTGTTTGGAGTGGTTCCATTGTTGTGCAGAAAAAAGCTAATGTAGCAGCCCTAAGACCGTATCCTCAGAAAGACCTGCTGGAAAGGTTGGCCCTTGGCTGGTGTCTGGGGACTTGGATTTCTGGAGGGTTCCCACCATTGCCAGAACTGGTAACAGTGGCTCACTGCACCTCAGCTATACAAACGATGTGGTTTATGCTGAACACCTGCTTTCCCCTGGGAGTGTGGGATTTGGGTACACAGTAGGCAGGGGTTGCCTTCGTGACCAGCCCCCAGTAGAAACCCTAGACACCGAGTGTCTCGTGAGTGTCCCTGGTGGGCAGCATTCCACACAGTTGTGACTGTTCGTTGCTGCACCCCATGTGACTCCACTGGAAGGGGCTCTGGGGAGCTTGTGCCTGGCTCTCCCCACCCTGCCTGTTCCCTGTGCTGATTTTGCTCTGTGTCCTTCCGCTATAATAAAGCATAGCCCGAGAACGACCCTATGCTGAGTCCTGTGAGTCCTAGCAAATCACCCAAGCCGGGGGTTGTCTCGGGGTCCCCAACACAATCCCGACAGAACATAGTCTCTTATTCTGGGATGGAGTCCATATAGATAACACATGTTTCACTTTGAAAAACGGTGGGGAAGTTAATAGAGTCAGGGTGCCTGGGTTGGAGTCCTCCCTCTTCCAGGCACTTCACCCTCCGAGCCTTGGTTTCCTCATCTGTAAAAGGACAATGAAAGGACCCACCTCACAGGGCTGGCGTGAGGATTAAAGGGGTCGTGTGCGTGGAAGGGGCCCCTGGGGAAAAGGCAGGACGGTCTTAGCACAGTGGATGAGAAGAGCTTGGGTTCTGGGCCCAGGTGGCAGGACCTATAGGCTCACCCCACCATTTAAGGCTGGTGGCCCTGGGCAGCGCCCCCACCTGGCAGCTGGTGAGATTGCTGGGAAGACAAAGGGGTGATACCTGTAGGAGGAACAGCAAGCACTGCGTTAGCTCGTGGCATTACCATTACTACTATTATTATCAGTAGATTATTGATCATAAAGAGCTGTTGTGGATAGAAATATGTTAACTTTAAAATCAGATATTGTAAAATTAAAAAAACTGTTAGGACAAGAGCAGCATGAGGAAGCTTCTTGGGTGACCAAGCTGTTCTATATGTTGGTTATCACGGCAGTTGCATGACTGTATGCATTTGTCAAAACCTAGAACTTCACATCAGAAAGAATGAATGGGTTCTGGGTAAATTTTAAAATAAATAAATAAATAAAATGTTAAATGTCCCTTTATCGTGCCATAATGTGCTTTGACGTCCCTTTAAAAGCAGGAGGCTCCCGTAGAAAAGCAGTGCTATTTTCTGCCAGGAAATCAGTGGCAAAGACAGTATTTCCAAGACAGACTTTCTTAATTGTAGTTACTGAAAGAGAGAGAGAGGGAAGCGTGAGGAGAAAGAAAGATGAATTGTGATTTACTGGTTTATTCATTTAGGCCTGAAAGGGACTGATGAAATCGCATTGAAAATTTATGACTGTACATGAACGAAAGTAAAACACGTTGATTGAGTGTCCCTTTGGAATCCATCTCGGCTTTGGAAGAAGAGCGCTTCCGACTGCACCACCGGGAGCCACTTGAGCGCCTGTGCTGCTGAGGAGGCGCTGGCGCTGGCGGGGCGGCGCGAATAAATTAGACCCTCTTTGTCATCGCAGATGGGGCTCCTGCTGGAGAGCAGGGTGTCGCGGTTCTTTGTGGCCGTCAGACAATGTGGGAAATCTGGGACCTTGGTTCATGGGGCCTTTGGCACACGCAGGCGTGGGGTCAGGCAGTCAGAGGGACACACTGCAGGTGTGGGCGGATCGGGCAGCAGGAGCAGAGAGCAGTCGGCTGGGGAGGGCGGTCTCTGTATTCAACTCACTGGAGGCTCCAGAGGGCAGCCTTGGGATCAGCGGGCCGCAGTTACAGAGAAGCGGATTTAGCTCTGGGTAAGGACGAGCTTCCTTAGCAGCAGAGCCCTCTGACATGGAATGGCCTGGCTCTGTAGGTAGTGAGTTCTCAGTCCCTGGAGGCATGCAAGTGCAGACTGGATGACTGTGTCACAGACCATCAGGCACAGGATCTTGGGGAGTTGGGGTGATAGAGGGCCCCTCCAGTTTGAGACTCTGTGGCTCTAAGACAATTTTCCAGAGACTTTTTGGCACCGGCGTGATAGAATCTGCTTCCCAGTCTGCCTGGAGGGGCCAGACCGGTCTCCTTCTGCACCCTTCCTCTCCTGTGCTGTGGATGTGGCTCGAACCCACCCTTCACCCCTCTTCTTCTGCCTTCTGTCTCCCCCTTCTGCTCCCCTGTTTATTGCACCTCACCCAGGTGGGCAAGGGCCCTGTCCCTCTCAGGGTGGGCCTGCAGAGAGCAGCAAGGCTGTCCTTGAGTCCCCCAGCAAAGCCCTGGGAGTCGTAGACCCTGCAGTTCGATGGCCTGGGAATGAAGGTCTTTGCTCTTTGATTGGTTGTGTTTCTTCATCCAATCTTGTGTTTGAAGGTGGGGGACCTGCTCCTGGCCCTCACTTGCATATCACGTTAGCTTAAGCCATCACTCCCACCCTGACTTCGTGGTTAGATCAGCTGGACAGCCCTGGAAAGCAGAAGAGGAGACCTGAGCGTGAGCGTCCCCTGGCCAGGCCTCCACCCTGTGCCTTGCCCACGGTGCTGTGGAGCTGGACGCCAGTGCAGGTGATAGAACCACCACTGCAAGGCAGGCTGGGGTTCAACAGGTCAGAGAGGTGCAGACCCCTGGTCCTGGGTGAGGGCGCTACTGCTAGGCCCTGCAGGATGGGTGAGGCGTCCAGCTGTGGAGGTGGGGGCGGTGGAGGGGCGTGCAGAGGGGAGGCAGGACGTGGAGCGCTGCTGGATGGGGCCTGAAGGCTGAGCTGGCCGGACATGATTCTTACGGCCCAGTGCGAGCAGAGCAGATGCCAGGCACGGGGGAAGGCAGAGTGTGGAGCATGAGCTAAGAATTTCTACTCCGGGTCCTGTCCGGAGAGCCACACCCTGCCCCTCCTCTCTCTGACGTCTGACAGCCTAACCCACATTCGCCCGATTCCTTCTTCATTCGCCTCAGCTGGGCTTCTTCAGTCCCTTCGCTGGTTTCCAGGTCTGCAGTTGCGCCCTTGCCGGTGGGGAGGTGTGTAGGGTTCGGGGGGCCTTGGGGGGTGTGTGCTCTGTGCATGCAAATGGGCGTCTTGAATGCACCGCGGGGGCCCTCAGCTCCAGGGTGCTGCAGCTGTTCTGCCTGGCATCCTCCTTCCCACCGCCCTCTGCGTGGAAGGAGAAAAGCCCATCTGTTAGAAGACTCTGCCGTTGGTGACGTGATGCCAGGCCCCCTCGGAGTCTGCCACCGTGTCCTTCAGTAGAGCCGAAAGCAGATGGCAGCCGGGCCTGGAAGGGGCCCAGAGGGAGTGTGCTGAGACCTGGCTCTGCCACAGACACGCCAGGGGACTTTGGGAAGTCACCTTTCCTCTCTGCACTTCTGTTTCCCTGTTGATAAAACAAAAGCGATGCGTCAGGGAACCGTGGGCATCTTTCAGGTCTGGGGAAGACTCCTGTGATTCCTGCCTGAGGGTCTGGAGAGCATCTGCCCTGCGCCCCTCACGTCAGGATGCCCCCGCAGGCTCTCAGCAGGCAGGATTTCAGAGGTGGGGTGCTTGGAAGCTGGCAGGGTAAAGACTGTCCCTTTGTCTCCTCCAGCTCCTGTGGTCATCATTCCTCCCCAGAGCGTCCACAACGTCACCGGGGCACAGGTGTGCCTGTCCTGTGAGGTGAGGGCTGTGCCCACGCCAGTCATCACGTGGAAGAAGGTATTTCCACCCAAGAACTCGTGCGAGATTGTGCATGTGGGAGAGAGAGACAGGGAGAAACAGAAAGATGGATGTGGGTGGTAAAGGCTTTTTTCTTTGAAGTGTGTCTGTGTTTGTGTCTTTATAGGTGGGCCAGAGGATTAAGACAAGATACCTTATGTACCACTCCTCTGCCTAAAAACTTCCACCCCGGAGCTCTCCCTAGAAAGCGGGGGCTGTAGTCCTCCCCGTGCCATTTCCTCCTGTGGCCACCAAAGCTCTGTTGTTACCCAGCCTGCATCCGCTGCAGTGACCGTAGAGCCTTCTTCCCCGTGGAGCTGTGTTTTAGACAGACCCGGCTGGTGGCAGGACACCCAGTCCTATTCCAAAACCAAATCTTCCAGAAGACCAGTTTTTGAGAGACTGGCAAGGGTCACACATCTGTTGTCCCTTTATCTCAACAGCCCGGAGATGGGTGGTGAAGTTCTGAACTGCTTCTGCGAGAGAGCGGTAATGCAGGCATCTCACTGTCCAGCAGGGGGTGCTGTCCGTACGCACAAATAGGCTTAAAAGCGACTGCCGTTTGAATAAAAATTGAGAGATGCTAGGGTTTCAGCCTTTGAGTCAGTGGCAGGAGGAGGGTGGGGAGGCCTGTGGGGTCATCCTCATCTAGAAATACTTTTCCTAAACCTCTCCTGGTTTATCTGTCCTCTGTAGGTCATGCAGTCCCCTGGGGGCACCCAGGTGCTGGAGGAGTTGCCTGGGGACCATGTCAACATAGCTGTCCAGGTGCGAGGGGGCCCTTCCGACCACGAGGCCACCGCCTGGATTTTGGTGAGTGTTCAGGATTATTGGATATTGTTGACAGACCTCGAAAACCACCCTTTTATATTTCTGTAACACGTGACACGTTTCAAAGCTGTCCTTATCCATTTCTCACTGGATCCTTCAGTGACTAGGAGGCAGGTGGGGCAGGTTGCGTGTCTCCTGAGAGCACGAGTGATCTGCTACAGTGGGCAGAGTAACAGCCCCCAGAGATGTCCACATCCTAACCCCCAGAACCTGTGGCAGCTTACGTGCCATGGCGAGGAGGGGGTTAAGGTGGCTAAACAGCTGACTGTAAGGTAAGGGGATCAGCCTGGATCCTGCAGGCGGCCCAGGTTAAAGGTGGGTCCTCAAATGTGGAAGAGGGAGGCAGAAGAGTCAGAGGCAGAGGGATGCAACGTGAGGAGGACTCGCCCCGCCATCGCTGGCTTTGAAGATGGAGGAAGGGGACACGGCCAAGGAGTGCCAGCATCGTCTGGAAGCGGGAAAAGGCAAGACGGGAAAAGGCAAGACGACAGAAATCCCCTAGAGCCTGCGGGAAGAACGCAGTCCTGCCCACACCTACCCACACCTTCATTTTAGCCTGCTGGACCCACCTGGGCTTCTGACCCCCAGCACTGTGGAGAACAGATTTGTTAGTTTTCAGCCACTAAGCTTGTGGCAGTTTGTTAAAGCAGCAGTGGAAAACCAATGCGCCTGTCTGGGATCCCGTGGCTGATAACAGGGAAGATGACACATTCAAGTCCCCCTCCAGGGTTCTTTTATGCCACTCGCAGCATTTCGGCTAAGACTGGGGGATGCCACGTGTTCGAAAGAGTGATGGGATGAGGAGATAGGTCCACGTTGGGCTAGTCCCTGTACCTCTCTGAGCCTCAGTTTCCACCAGCGTAAAAAGAAGGCTTTCAATCGAGTAACCTCTGACGGCCCTTGTGGCCCTACAGTCCATGACTGCGCTGGGAGTCTCCTGTAAAGTGAAGGTGGTAGTGCTCACCCTTCACCCACGATCGCAGGAGTTCAGAATGAGGTGGCGCGCACGGACCACCCCATGGTCCGTAGGGGATGCGATGGAGAGAGGCAGTCACCACACGACAGAGCGAAAGAGGCGTGAGCTGTGTGAGGATGTGGTTCTGCGCGTCCTCGGGATGCTCTCTGAGGGTGTCTTCCTCATTCCACCCGCGGCCACGGGAGGGTGGTGGCTCTTCTCCCCCCAGCTGAGAGGCTGGGAATGCCGTCGGGTCTGTGACTGTTTCAAATCAAGCACACCCGCCATTTTCTTACAAGGAAAGATTGGGAGGGGAAAAGGGTTATCTCTGGTGGTTTGTAAAGGCCACCCCGATAGGGAACACTTCGTGGGTCATTCTTTGGTCAGTAGACTTTTGTTCTTCTTTGAATTCGAGGTATTTTCCTTATGATCTATACCTGTCGCCTTCAATAAAAGGACGAGGTAGCTCACAGTAAAAGGCAGGAGTGCAGAGGGATTATTGAAATGGAGCCGCGATAGGGAGAGTGCCCTTCACGAGGGTCCCTGAGAGGGAATTTTATCTCTGGGCTCCTTGGCAGCCACAGCAAGAAGAGAAATAGAGCGAGGTGTGTCTTACTCTGGAAAGGAAGAAGTGTTCAGACTGATCATTAGAACTAAGCAAGGAGGTCCTTTTACTGTGCCGTACGTAACTATAGACACCTGCCTGTTGTATTTCTAGATCAACCCCCTGAGAAAGGAAGACGAGGGCGTGTACCAGTGCCACGCGGCCAACGTGGTTGGGGAAGCCCAGTCCCACGGCACAGTGACAGTCCTCGAGCTGAGTAAACCCAAGAGCCCCCGCTTCCCGGCTCCAGATGACCACATGTGATGCAGAGGTGTACGTGTTCTAAGTCATGAGTATCCCTTCACCCACGTCACAAGAGATTTGAGATGGCTTATGAGATGTGTCATAAAATAGGAGAAAAATACAAAGTGGAGGAAACCAGAGAGAAAGCAGCAGCAGGAGCGTGTTAAGATGCGCAGGTAGAACCTCTGGTGTGTTCTGCACACGTTTCACCCTGGGCTTCCCAGCGTGCAGAGTCGAGCTGCGAACGCGATGAGTGTCCGTAACATGAAAACACAGCTGTGTTTTTCTCTTTCTGAGGCTGCAGGAATACTTCCTCTGGGTCCTCCCGGAGACCGCACTGAGACAGGTAGCAGACAGTGTCATTGTGACGACGTCCGTGTGAGACGGGCGGGCTCTTTGTGTGTTCCCGGGCTCTTCCTCGAGTTGCAGCTCTTCTGTCCCCGGGCCTCGCCTCCCTGTCCTCAACACCGTGTGCTGCTCAGCAGCACGTCTCCTGCGGGGCGGGGGCGGGGCGGAGTGGTCTGTGCATCTCCTCTGGCCAGGGGCTCTTCCTCCTCACAGTCACACACAGGTGACAGCTGTGGTTGCATCTGTCCCCGCCTACAGGTGGACTATGAACTTGGGAAATGAAGCACGTTGTCAGCCAGCTTTGGCTGCATAACACCCCCAAAGCTTGCTGGTTCACAGCCGCAGACATTTATCTCTTGTTCACGTTCATGTCACACACAGCTGTGGCTCGGCTGTGGCTCCACCCCACGTGTCCTTCCATTTGGCACCCGGCTGGAGGAGCAGCTGCAATGTGGGACACGTCTGTTCTGAGGCAGAAGGGACGAGTTAGAGGCCGAGCCGCCCACACCATCCATTTAAGGCGTCGGCTAAAGTGTGACGTGTGCCGTGCCTGCTTGCGGTCCATTGGCCAGAGCAGTCACACAGCCACACGCAGCGCGGCTGGAGTTGCGGGGTGTGTGCTCCTCACACCAGAGGCGCAGGGCAGGGATGTGTGATCCTCTTACAGTCCAGAACAGACACCATCACCAAGGCCCACCCACACGCGCTTAATAGAGCAGGAAAAATTAGAAACAGGTCTGATAACGTTTCCTAAAAGCAGAAGGATTTTGCAATAGTTTTAATCATATTATTCTTTTAGCCACTATTACTGCGTGTCTTCTGTGTGCAAGGCCTCACATCAGGTCTGTAGGGATGCACTGATAAATGAAGCGTAAACGTTATTATAGTACATACAAGGAATGCAAGGCTCAAGGAATGGGAGGAGGCAGGGGAAGCAGCTCAGAACTGGGGAACACAAAGGGAGAATCGCAAGGAAGTGGCAGTGGGGTTGAAGGACGGGTGTATGTGAGTAGTTAGAGGCCCTAGACATGGGGAGAAAAATATGAAAATGTAAAACTGAAGTAGGATGTCAACAAAGAGTTAGGAGATCAGATCTTAAAGTTGCCTTCTCGATACTTGACTTTTTTGTTTTATGTAGATAGGTAATATGTTTCATGTTTAAAATATATATCTATAATATTTATATATACACACAATGACGGAAATTATTCTGGAGTGTGAATAAAGTCTATTATAGATGATATTTCAAAAGGAAGCCAATAGCTGGGGCACAGTGGTTCACACCTGTAATCCCAGCACTTTGGGAGGCCGAAGTGGGACTGCTTGAGGCCAGGAATTCGAGCCCAGCCTGGCCAACATAGTGAGACTCCCATCTCTACAAAAATAAAAACGTCATCCAGGTGTGGTGGTACGTGCCTGTAGTCCTGGGTACTTGGGAACTGAGGTGGGAGGATCGCTTGAGGCCAGGAACTCAAGATTACGGTGAGCTATGATCCTGCCACTATACTCTAGCCTGAGCAGCAGAGCAAGACCCTGTTTCTAAAAAAAGGAAAAAAACAAAAGGAAGCCAAGAAGAATCATGGAATTTTGAGAACATCACTGCTGCCCAGGTCTAGAGTTCCCTGTGTAACATGTAGTATTGCCAGCTCTTGCTTGCATACCTCTGGTGATGTGGAGCTCACTACCACCACCTAGACAACCATGTTTGGATTTTCCAATGGTTGAAAAGTTCTTCCTCTTATTAAGCTGGAGTCTGAAACATCTACTCATTGGTCTTAAATGTATTCTTGGGTCCCCATAGTGCACTTGCACTCCTCACTGGCTCATTCCTTGCGAGGGAGAGGTTTGAAGTTAGGGACTGTTCCCCCGCCTTCCATATAGCACACAGTTGATTGTAACACAGCAGGCTGCTTTTCTCTAATTCTTTCCTCTCCTTTTCTTCCCAGGGTCTTAGAAACATTGATCACAGGATGATGGAAAAGTCAAGTTATGGATCTTTGTGCTTTGTGAAGAGTTGAAAAAACTGTGTTTGTAGAAGACCCCTTTTGTATGTTTTTAACAATTAGATGCAAACTAGATTCGTATGCAGATGTAGTTTTTAGCAGGGCAAACGGGAAAACAGACGTGCATGTGGGTTTTTATACTTTTGAAATGTATTGCTCCATGAGAATTCCTTTTTTAATCACTCCCTCCCAGGGAGCTCACATAATGGTATGTTTGCAACTCTAAAGGGCTCAAAACAAGGCATGTGTCACCTGTGACTCTTTACCTCATTTGTCTGTGACCTCTTAGTCGGTGCTCTGTGACTTAGCATGTGCTGTAGAAGGAGGGAGGAGGGTCCTGGCTCTCCTCTACCTGTCCTTAACTTTGTGTGATCCGGGCAGGTCCCTCCCCCTCTCTGGGCCCTGGTCTCTTCACCTGGAAGTGTGGCATTTGGACTGGACATTACCAGTGTCCCCTCTAGCCCTGCCATCCTGGAGAAAGATGGCCCTATGGAAAAAATACAGGAAGTGTGGTCTTAGCATTCTTTTAGAAATGGTATTCCTTCAAAAACAAATTCCATTGCTCATATAAGGGTGTGGACAGCTGGCTGTAGCTCTTCTATTCCTGCCTTTTTCCCATTTTAAAGAGATGTAGTCTTAGATGCTTTCCCAGATTCAGGAGCCCCTGGCTGGGCGTTTGGAGACCAAAACATCCACTTGGTAGCCCCGCATTCTCTAACCAGGGGTGCCTTGGAGACCTGGCTTCTGGACACCAATTGTAGAAAGGGGGCCAGTGTTCTCTCTGGGCTGTGGAATTGGAGTGTAGTAGAATACATTTTACTTATAGACATTTTGGCCTCATCCAGGAATAAGGCTTTCTTTTTGTCTTTTTTAGTGAAAAAAGGAAAAGAAAATATTTACTGTCTGGTCTAAAAAAAATTGATCTCCAGGTGATTACAATTTTTTACAGTCAGAATTGGGATCGCTTATTGTGGACTAGCCTTTGCATTCATGAAGCTCTTCCCCAGACGTGGTCCTAACTCTGGGAGGGTGGCCGGGGCAGGTGTTAGTGTCCCTCCCTTTTGCAGATGAAGAAACTAGGCTCTAGGTGGTAAAGCTATAATACTTGCCCAAGGTCTGAAGGCCTCTGAGTAGGACCAGGACTCGGGGCGCCTGGCCCTCCTTGCCACCCTTTCTGCTCCCTGGTGCTGCTTCTCGGGGCAATTCCAGAACTGTGTTAAAGAAGATGCTGCCAATCCCACAGGTTTCAGGGACTTTTACCAAGGTTTATCCCAACTTCTAAAGCACACTCTCATGCCACTCACATTGAGCATTATTACATTTTGGAATCCTTATTAGAGTTGGATTTTCTGCCTTTAAGCCTGGCCATTCTGTACCTAAGATATTGGGTTGGAGTCACGGCAGAAGGAGGCTGCCCTGGGAATCTGGAAACAGGTGGTCCATTTGCATATCTCTCCCTGGTTTGCTGTGTGACCCCGAGCAAGTCCCCTTCACTTTCTGGGCCTCAGTGTCCTCATCTGAGTAAGAGGGGAATGAAACTACGTGAGTGGTTTGCAGACCTTAAAACATTGGAGCCTCTCTTTGAAAACAGTTGGGATTGAACTTGATCAAACTGGAAGCTGCTCTTTTCTGTTGGGGGTTGGGGCTGCCGGAGGACCTGCTCACACCCCCTCCGCACTCAGCACCCCCTGCCCCTGCTCTCTTCTCCCCACTGTGATTTATTTCTGTGTTGGAGCGCCTACAGTTAATTCCCTGTGATGCGAATGGCTGGGCAATGATTTGGTCAGGCCCTTAGTGAAACTATGTCAGAAGGAATAGAGGTGCTGTGGCTCTGGAGAAGGTAGTAGAACATCACACATCTGCTAATGAGCACGTCCTGCAGAGTCAATTGAATCGCCTCAGATTTGCCTAGACCCAGAGAGCAGGGTGCACGGAGCCCTGCGGCGGCAGTGCTGAGCAGCAAGACGCGTGGGGCTGGCTTTAGCATGCAAAAATAAATAAATAGTAAATGGCACACTGTCTGAAATTTTTACCAGAACCAAAAAGGCGGATTAACATGATCGTTCCAACCTAATGGCTTTTGAAATGTGAGTACCCAAAGACCTCTTCGGTGGCTAGGAGGACGTGTGCTGTGGCTGCTGTCATCACGTGGAGACATGATCATCTCTTCCTGCAAAGCCTGTGTTTTTCTACCCTGTTTTCATAGATGTCGTGATGCCGCGACCTCTGCACCCTGACAATAAATGTCTTTAAGGACAGTCTTTGTGGTTTCTTTGTCCTAGGAATGCTGCTGTAGGCGGGTCCAGGTCCCACTGGTAATTCTTTGCCATCCCTTATGCATGTTATCCCTTTTTTCTGCTCACCCACGGCAGCTACTTCAGTCCAGACCCCCTTACCTCTCAGTCCTGGGCTGTGGTCACAGCCCCACATGGTCACGTTGCCTGCAGTTTTTAACCAGCCCTGGTCATCTTACACTACTGGCAGCCTGAGCCTTCTGACTGCCCCTGAACTTGCGTGTCCTACTGTACAAGCATTCTCACTGAGATCTGCACTGTGTCGTCTCCCACACACAACGGGTAGCATCCTTCAAGCGAGACACTTGGCCATATGAAGGTGTGTGAGACCAGGTCCTGCACCCAGACTTGAGTGGAGAAATGGGTGGGACAGGTTTGCCATCCTGCTGGGCAGCACAAGGTGTCTGCTTTGTGGTCAGACCAGGGCGAGATCAGGAAGGACTTCCCAGAAGAGGAGGCGTTTGAGCTGGCTGGAGTGGGCATGGGGGGCTCCGGGCTAAGGAAACAGCATGTGGAGAAATGCAGTGTAGTTAGTGAACAGGGACAGTGGCCAGTGTCTGCTGCTTGGAGTTGCAGTGGTGGGCAGGTGGCAGTTTTAGGCCACAGCCCTGAGTGCCATCAGAGGAGGGTGACCTTGACGCTGCCAGCAGTGGACAGCCTGGGTCTCAGTCTCCAGTTGTCGTCTGGATTATA
This sequence comes from Propithecus coquereli, assembly GCF_000956105.1. Classification (NCBI taxonomy): domain Eukaryota; kingdom Metazoa; phylum Chordata; class Mammalia; order Primates; family Indriidae; genus Propithecus; species Propithecus coquereli. Next base: position 87,192 of record NW_012136969.1, on the reverse strand, counting down.
GCTGGGCTTGAGGAAGATAATTCTAAAGCCAATGTTCAATCCTAAATGTATCCACTTCCCCCCTTACAAAAAGGCTAGTTTTTAGTCAAGGTGGATTTCTTTCCTTCAGGTTTTGTAGTGAAATTAATTCCTACGTCTTTAAAAACACTGCCCTGCCCTCTCCCCGAGGGCTGGATAGTGTGGGAGAAATGAATACGAAAGAGAAAATCGAGCAGCAACAGTCTCCCCTAATGAATTTCCTCATTCCCAGCCTTTGCCAGGGCCTCTTGAACGTTAAATCAGAGAGTGATTGTTCTGTGAGATTTTAATTAATTCAGGGAAACCCAAGTGCTCTGGTGTCTGCAGTTAATGAATTCAGAACGTGGGAGCCCATCACCCGGGGCAGAATTGGATACCAGTTCCCGCCGGCGCTCCAGCCCAGTGGGGCTGACTTCTCTCTCCTGGAAGGTGAGCTCACTGCAGCATTCAGCCTCCAGCACATCCAGGGGCTGGGGGCTGTTAGCACCAGGAGGCAGAGTTACCTGTGTCGCCTTTCATTGTGGCTGTCTCTTCTGCATGCCCAAACCTCCCCCATAATATTAGGGAGTGGTTGATTGTTGAGGGAAGAGTAAAAATTATCAGTACTAGGGAGTGGGGGCACGGCAGCCGCTCCTTCCTCCATGAATAAGTCCACCTGTCATGCACGTTTGCAGAGCACCTACTGTGCACCGGGCGTCACTAGGTGTTGAGGGCTCACCTGTTGCCCTGGCACTGAGAGCTGCTCACGGTGCCAGACGTGGGCTGCTGAAGGTGCATGCAGTTGTCGCTTGGGTAGAATGGGCATTAGCTTTGGAGTTGGGAGACCTGGAACCGAGGTCAAGCCCTGCCAGGCTGCCGGTCTGGGTCACTTCCCTCGACTCTCTGAGCCTGCGTTTCCTCATCAGTCTGGGGATGTCGGCACCACTGCCCTGGCCTGCTGCTCTGAGGACCCCCTCAGGGAATGGTCATGCACTGTCCATTCTGCAAGGAATGCTGAGGGCTGTGTGCCAGTGGCAGGGGGCAGGGAGAGAAACTGGACATGCTTGGAGTATGTGAGAGACACAGTCTAGTGAGACAAAAAAATTAAACCATTTCAACCAATAAGAGCTGCCACAGGACAAGACCAAATGCAGGACGGGTGCTATGAGCTCAAAGGGGCCAGAGATTGCTCAAATGAGGAGATCAGAGGAAGCGTCCCGGAGGAGGTGGGCCTCAGGCGGGGCCCCAGGAAGATGGGCTGACTTTGGAGCCGAAGGAAGGAAGGAGAAAGAACAGCATGAGCAAGGCTGGGAGGGAGCAGATGACCCTTTTCTGCCCTTTCTTCCCCATCTGCCAGCTGACAGGGGGTCCTCTGAGCCCTGCTCCATAGACCCCTCAGGATTCTATAGATGGGTTCATGTGTTCTGTGAACATCTTGAAAATGTACAAAATTGTGTGTGCATGTGTGTGTGTGTGTGTGCATATTTTTCTCTGGTGAAAAAGTCTGTCACTTTTCTTAGCTTCTCAAAGGAGTACGTAGCATAAAAATGGTTGAGAACCATTGTAGACAGCAGAACCACAGACAGAAGGAAGCTGTGTTCCTGAATCTCCATGTGGAAGGAAAATGCCAATTAACCAGATACCCTTGTTAGATTATTCCAGAAGCAAAAAATGAATCGTTGTTGTGTTGAACCGTCAGCCTTAGGGTTTGTTACGGCAGCTGACATCATGCTAATGCACGTGGGAAGGATAACTGGCCGGGAGCCACGAGGCCTGTGCTCCAGGCTGTGCTCTGGCGTCACTGAGCTTGGGGCCTCGGACAAGCTGCTCTGTGCACTTCTCTGGCTAAGTGAGATGTCCAGAGGCTCTCAGAGGGCTTCATAACCTGACTTCTTGTTTCCCCTTGAAGGTCTTCCTAACTCCAGGATTAATGTGCTGTCACTGGGGCTTGGGGAGATTAAGTGGCGCTATCAACCCAGGGCAGTCTGGCTTCCATCCCCAACGCTCCACACAAACTGCTCTTCTTCCCCATGGACCCCTGCGGCTGCTGCCTAGTGACACTCCTCAGTGCTTTTGATCTCTTGGGAGTGGCTGTCGCCCCTTGGAGAGCCCCGCCTTCCTCAGCTCTGGCCTCCTCTCCCGGGTCTTCCTCCCACTCTTCAGCTGCCCCCGTGGGATTCTCATTCTGCTGTCACCCCTGGATGCTGGCTTCCTCAAGGTCAGGTTACTCTTGCCCTCCCTACAATCTGTTCTTAACACAGCAGCCCCACTGATCCTTTTAAAATGTAAGTCAGAATATGTCCCTGCTCTGCTCAACACCCTCTGGTGGCTCCTTCATCAGCCAGAGCAAAGGCCCCAGTCCACCCACGCAGTGGCCTCCAAGCTCCAGCCATCTGCTCCCGCCCAGGCCTGCTGCGTCTCTGTCCTACCTCCCACTGCCCACCTGGCTTGTCCCTCGCCGGCAACCTGGCCTCCCATGTTCCTGGAGCCCCCCAGCCAAGCTCCAGTCTCTTTCAGTCCCTTGTCATCTCTTCTGTGAGGCCACCTCTGAGCACCTCATTGAAGATTGGAACTTCTAGCCCACTCACACTCCCGGCTCCCTTCCCGGCAGTGTTTTTCTCCATAATCCCCTTAACCATCGACAGACTCTATTGTGTGTATTTTGCTCATGGTCTGCTTACCGCATTAGAGAGGATGTTCAGGATTTTTCTTTTTTTCCCTGCTATGTCACCAGCCCATAGTAGTTCTCAGCCCATAGTCAACACTAAATAAAATGTGTTGAATAAATGAATAAATAAGTAACTTCCCTATGTTGTCCATAAACACACTCCTCCCGCAAGTGTCCCCTTTGCAGTGGCTGGCACCACCCACTTGGTCGCCCCAGCCAGAAACACGATGTTACCCAAACTTTTGCTCTCCCCTTGTGCCAAGCTGCCCATCTGTCGCCACCCACCAAAGCCTGCCTCCTGGCTCTCCAGGCTCTGCCCCGGACCCCACACCCTGGAGCAGGCCAGTGTCCTGAGAGGCTCCAACCCCAGGTCTACCCTGCTGGAGGACCCCTGACTCCCCCATCAGTATTTATTGTCACAGCAAAGAGTTGTCCTTCATTAAAGAATTATGTGTACAGCTCATTCACTGAGGTTTCCAGGGGACCCTTACCCAATTCTGTCTACAAGAATAGACAGTTACAAAATTTTTCTAAGATTAACATGTTAAGCCCTAAGTTAGAAACAGACCTAGCTGAGCATACAAATTAAAGATAAAAATGTATTAAGTGAGAATACTGAGTCTGTGCACTACTCTAATCTACTTCTCCAAATACAGAGACATGTGGGCAGGAATGAAGCAGGAATAGCCTTGAAGTTTAAGATAGTTCCAGCTGCATGTTACCTGCTGGGCAGGCATTTTAATCAGCTTCTCCGCCAAGGACCCAAACCGAGCTTCTGCTCTGCGAAAAGCTCAAGGTGATGGCTGGCAGCAAAGAAGAAACGTTGCTTTGCAAATGTCCTCTGGCGATGCCTCCCTTTTTGGGAGCAGCTTCTATTCTGTGAACCAACATGGTCACAGATTCCTTCAAGGCAAAGCCCTGCAAAACTCCTGAAATCTTTCACATCTCTTAGCCTATTTTCCCAACACACCCCTCAATCCCTTCTCCAGCTTTAGAAACTGAATCTGATCCTATCACTTTCCTCTTAAAACCCTCAGGGGCATCCCATTGCAGGACAAGGTGTGAGCTTCCCTGCAGGGTGCCGGAGCCCCCTTCCCAGCGCCTGTCTGCCCCCCACCAGCCATTCCTCCCTGCCTCTCCCCTCCCCATGGGAAAACTGGCCTTTCCTCCAATCCTCCACGCTTTCTCGGAGACTCCAGGAACACCCTTCCCTTGTCCCTCGGCCTGGCTGCATCCAGTAGGATCCTGTGTCTCCTCACACTGGACCTGTCCCTGGGCCGAGCTGGGTGCCCCAGGATGCATTGGTGTGCGGCAGACAGTCAGAAGACCTGAACATCTCTGGGGCTCGATGTGTAGCAAGTGTAGAACAATAATACTAAACACCTCGAGGTAGTTGGAAGCATTAAGGGAGACGGCACATCGTGGGTGCTTAATAAACCCGATTTCTCTCCTCTCACCATCTCACAGCCTCTGTGTGCTACTTCTCATGCCCTTTTCATCCTGCTCTGTAAGTGTCTCTCCTGCCGGACTGTGAGCTCCCGCCAGGCAGAGACTGTCTTGCTCAATTCTCCTTCCCTCACAACCAGCCTAGAGCCAGGGCCCTTGTTTTTTCTTTCTTTCTTTCTTAAACCAATGAATGAGCTGCGTAAATGAATTCCCAAGGTGGCCACCAGAAGCCAGCCTCACACCCAGAATGGAGCCAACCCAAATTAAAGGTCCTAAATGGGCTCAGATCCGATCAGGAGAACCAGTGATTGAGCAGCAACCCTGATGGCCCCCCAAAGTCGCTGGTGTGCTGGGCTGGGCTTGTTCGGCACTGCCGTGGCTCCTTCAGGCTCGGGTGGATTAGACGTGCCCTTGGTACATCCCCATTTATGGGCCGTTGTGCATGCTCATGGGGAACTGACTTCAAATGAGCTGCTTACTAAACCTCTCGGCTTCCATTTCCTCATCTGGAAAAAAAGAAAAAGAAAAACTCCAGCACCTGCTTTATAGAGTAGTGAGGCGTCAACAGTGTGTCAAGGTGCCTGGCACAGCATTCGACAGAGGAAGAGCTTGGTCAAAGTCTGCTGAACAGATGGGTGCTGCAGAATTGCAGCATCCACCACCGAGTAAGTCTTGTGGGCAAGGTCTGGCCTGAATTGTGATGCCCGGTTAGACCTCCCTGCTCATGAGCCTCTACGTTCACAGCAGTGGTAAAATGGGTGGGGAGGGGCCGAGAGGGCTGAGCTGATTCACAATTTGCCTTAGTCTCGCAATTTCAGGACTGGAAGATTGTCTTTTCCCAATCCCACCCCGTACTGAGACACCATCTACAATGTTCCTCTCGGATTAAGAAGTATTGAGAATCGCATAAAGAACGGACATGTTAAAGTACTGTCATGTTGCCTGTTAGTCATTAGAGACACCCATCCACCCACTCACTCCCATTTCCCCTTCGCTATGTGCAGCAAAGGTGCCCACGGCCTCCAAGAGATATGGGCAGAAGATGAGCTTCAGGGAAGAGTCAGGATCACCTCAGCTGTAGACAAATGGCATAGAAAGGAGGTCTTAGGAAAGGGAGATGAGGTGTCCAAACAGACCTTGAACCCTCGAGAAAATTTCCAGCCAAACCCAAGTTAAGATAATGAACAAAAGCACCATGATGCCTCGGTAAGACAAGAGGATGTTAAAGAGATGACAGCACGTGCACTCACAAGAATGGGCAGACTGAAAAGTAGGGTGACTTGTAAGCCACATAGTCCAGAAAGATGGAAGCCCAGGAGGGACGGGCCCAGCATTCTGCTTCTGCACCCTGGCCTGGCTGGCTGGGGTCACCTTTGCTTCCATCATGTGGGGAATGAAAGCAGCAAGACTAGCAATAACCACAAAGAGCTCTGCCCTTGGAAACTCAGGAAACCCCCAGCATGTCAGGAGGCTCCCTACGCTGGGCTTGGCTTCAGGGGTGGTGTGGTTTTTGAGGGGTGGGGGCAATGCCAGTGGAAGCCTCGAAATGAGATGGACTTGCTCTGGGCAGGAACCAGAGTTTTTCTCTGTGGGTCTTACAGTTGTGCTTTGTCACCCAGCCAAGAGAAAACAAAAATAGAAACATTGCCGAGGGGACTTTGCACCTGGCTGAGGACTGACTAGGTACTACCTGGGTCCCTTCCATTCCCAAGACTCTGTAAAATGTTCAGCAGCAAGAGAATATTGAGACAAAATGGATTTACTAACAGAACAAATGAGTTTATTTTAATTTTTAAACAAAATTAACGCACATACCATAATTAAACAATTCTATACTTTTAAGTCACAAAGTTGTGCAACCATCACCAATGTTCAATTCCAGAATATTTTCAAAACCTCCCAAGAAGAAATCCCAAACTCATTAGCAGTTACTCTCCCAGCCCCTGGCAACCACTAATCTACTTTCTGTCTCTATGGACTTGCCTAGTCTGGATATTTCATAAAAAATGGAATCATACAATTTTCAGCCTTGTATGTCTGGCTTCTTTCACTTAGAATGTTTTCAAAGTTCCCTATGTTGTGGCCTATGTCAGTACTTCATTCCCTTTTATGGCCGACTAGTCCAAGGAATATTCCATGGAAAGGTTTTGTTTATCTACTTATCCGTTGATGGATATTTGGGGTGTCTAGGCCTATTTTAAAGGTATAAGTATGTAAATGTATTCTTTGCCTACTCCTTCCCTCAAATTAAGGAAAATCAGTAGTAAAATGAAGGGCTATGAAGAAAAAGAGCCGGAACTGGTACTTAAAAAAGGAAAGGCACCCCTGGTGTTGAGGTTAAGTCAATGAAGAGTAGGGCCAAGATTTGGTGTCCACCTAGTTCAAAACTCCTAATGCCTTCCAATCCTATGTCTGCGTTGAGTCCATCCACTAAACCATCAAGTTAACCCATTGGAAAGTGCTTGGATCAGCAGGAAGGACTAAAAACTATTGTCCAGATCAGTGGGTTTTCATCTGTCTTCCAGAGACTTCTAAGGTTTCAGGGAAGCAACTCACAGGCCACCAAGGGGGCTGGGGCTGGGGAGCAGGTGGGTAGGACTCTGAGCCCAGCCCCCCTCCCTGCTTTAAATAGAATATCTCTGATTTAATTGCTTTATTTGTTGGGATTCCTACTAAGAGTTCATTTGGAACAAATAAAGGGGATCCATGGCCAAGAAAAGTTTGGCAACCACTGGTCTAGGTGGTTGTCAAACCGCCTAACTGGGACTGGGCCTCTGCCACGGACGTTCTCACGAGTTCTTCTGAGGAACCTTGATGGTGACTGTCTTCACCTCCGTGTAAGCCTTAAGCCCATCCTCCCCCAGCTCCCTCCCATTGCCAGATTCCTTAAAGCCTCCAAATGGCGTGTGGCAGGTGACGATGTTGTAGGTGTTTACCCACACGGTCCCAGCTTGGAGTGCCTGGGTGAAGTACATGGCCTTGTCCAGGTCCCGGGTGAACACGGCGGCAGCCAAGCCGTACCTGGTGTTGTTGGCCCTCTCAATCACCTCCTCGATCTTCTTGAACTTGAACAGGGGCTGCACGGGCCCGAAGATCTCCTCTTTGGCGATCCTCATGTCATCCTGCACGCCACCAAAGACCGTAGGCTTGATGAAGAAACCGCGCTCCCCAAAACGCTCCCCGCCACAGAGAAGTTTTGCCCCCTCCTTCTGGCCAAGCTTGATGTAGCCCAGGATCCTTTCAAACTGCTCCTTGTCCACCTGGGGCCCCTGCTGCGTGTCCAGCTGAAAGGGGTTCCCCACTTTCCTCTGCTTGGCTTTCTCCACAGTTCTCTCGAGAAACTCATCGTAGATGGATTCTTCAACGAAGGTCCGGGAACCAGCACAGCAGCACTGGCCCATGTTGAAGAAGAGGGCTTCGTGGCACTGCTCCACGGCGTGGCCCATGTCGGCGTCAGCCAGCACGATGCTGGGGCTCTTGCCGCCCAGCTCCAGGGTGACCCTCTTGAGGTTGGAGTCGCCAGCGGCCTTCTGGATCAGGTGGCCCACCTCCGTGGAGCCCGTGAAGGCAACTTTGTCAACATCCAGGTGCTCGGCGATGGCCGCCCCTGCGGTTGGGCCATAGCCCGTGATGATGTTCACCACCCCAGGGGGAAAGCCTGCCTCCTTGATGAGGGAGGCCAAGTACAGGGCAGAAAGGGGGGTCTGCTCCGCCACCTTCATTACCACGGTGTTGCCTGTGGCGAGCGCCGGGGCAAGCTTCCAGCCCTGCATGACCAAGGGGAAGTTCCAGGGGATTATCTGGCCGCAGACACCAACTGGCTCATGCCGGGTGAAGCAGAAATGCTCACCATCCATGGGGATGGTCTTGCCGTGCCACTTGTCAGCCCAGCCAGCAAAGTACCGGTATACCTTGATGACCTCATCCAGGTCCAAGACATAAGACTCTTGGAAAGGCTTCCCGTTGTCCAAGGTCTCCAGTGAAGCCAGGTAGACACGATCCCGCTCCACTAGGTCGGCCAGGCGGTTCAACAGCCGGCCCCGCTCGGAGGCATCCATCCGGCGCCAGGGGGACCCCAGGCGGAAGGCCTCCCGGGCAGCTTTCACGGCCAGATCCACATCAGCCCGGTCCCCTTCGGCCACGTGCCCAATGACTTCCCCTGTGGTGGGGTTGACTGTCGGGAAGGTCTTCTTGCTGATCGCATCTCGCCACTCATTGTTGATGAACAGCTGGTTGTAGCGGATGTCCGGGCTCAGGATGGGGCTTGGGAGGGCTGCTGCGGAGGAGTACGGGGCGGTCCTGCCAGGGAGGCAGAGCAGCCGGGGCACGAGGCAGCGCAGCATGCTGACACTCTGGAGAGGGACAGAAGGAACCAGCGTGAACAGGAGGGATGGGGCAAGGGGCACCAGAGGCCCACCAGCTCAGATGTCCCAAGACTCCAGCATAAAGGAGTGTTACCTCTAAGACATGGATTGTAAGGGGTGCGAGGGGCCTATAGAACTCTCTAGTCCTGCTCCACCGTCATGCTCCCCCTCACTCTCTCCCTCACCCCTGCGGGTCTGTGCTCAAATGCCACCTCCTCAGCATGGCCTTCCCTGACCATCCTTTATAAAACTGCAACTCTTCCCACCCCAACACTCCCTATCCCCACACCCTGCTAGAAGTTTCTCCATCTTGCACCCCAAACCCTGTCTTTACAGGCTTACATGTTCATTATCTGTCTTCCTCCAATAAAATGTAAGCTCCACAGGCTCAGGGATTTTTTTTTTTTCTGTTTCATTCATTGCTATGTCCCTGAGCCTAGAATTATGCCTGCTACAGAGCAGCTGCTCAAGAAATAGTTATTGAAGGATACACTGAGGAAACATAGAAATTTCCACAAAGGCCTTTTAAGAATTGACCTAAGACTTGAGTAGATGTCAAAGGGACTCGGATACAGTTGTTCCGCAAGAAGGGCTTGTATCGCTTCCCCTGCGTGCCTTAGTTCACCCATATGTGAAATGCCCCCTGGGGTAATGTCCAATGGGGTCTTGCATATAAAAAGCCTGACACGCTCCACCCAGGACATCAGAAAACAACCTAGTCTAGCCCCCGGCACAGGTCCCAGCCCCATCTCAGCTCGCTCAGAGGAGGAGCAGCCAGGCAGCAGCAGCTGGGAAGAGCGGCGGTTTTTTCCTATGCCACAGCTCTGGAAACAGTGTTGGCCAGGCGGTTCAACAGCCGGCCCCATGGGGCATCTCACATATGGGGGAACTGATATGTGAACAATATATCAGTTGTTAAAACAGCAACTACTATAAAATTTAAACAGCATATAAAATTTATGAAATGAAAATTAAGTGTGTAAAGTTCCTAGATGAAGCAGCTATTCTCCAGCCAGGATTGAATCCCTCAGCCTTTGCTCTCTCACATGAAACTTGCCCCACCCAGCAGCAAAAGGAATTGCACCCGCCTGCCCCCCCTCTCCG
>NW_012136969.1:27111-77563 GCF_000956105.1 Propithecus coquereli | reverse complement strand
GCCCGTCCCCCGCCCCTCCTGCACTTCCCTCTCACCCCCTAACCAGCCCTGGGCAGGGAGAGGAACAAAGAACTCATTCAGGAAAGCCAGGCTGCAGCAAGGGCCCCACCCCATAAAAAGCAGCGATGGCCAAGAAAGCCCCCTTTGGGGAAGTTGAGGGCAACCCCCAGGTTCCATTTTGCTCAGAGCTCTGCCATATGCTGGGACAGTAGCAGCCTCACTGCCAACAGGCCAGAGTCTGAGAGGGAGGAGTCCAAGAGGAGGTGGGGGAAAGGGGGCGTCACCAATCCACCAGGAGTGGCCTGGAGGAGCTCAGCAGGCAGGGGAAGTGGTTTTCCCCCAACACCAAGCCTGTTCCTACTCTCCAGCCTTATCCGAGGTCTGTGGGTAGGAAGATCGCGGCTCATAGGCGCACCACGCTTTACAGTTTGCAGGCCATCTTCTCACCCTAAATTCACAAAGCCTGCCTGCAGTCCCTGGGTGATCTGGGTGGATGATGACCCCATTCTGGAAGAAGGTTGGGCACCAGAGAGGTTCAGGGACTCACTGAGGAAGGACATACAGCACACACAGCCCTAGCTTTGCATTTCCTGCGGAATATGGGCCGTTTTTTTACGGTTCACCCTGTATTAGCGCCATGCGGGAAGGCCCAGACCTCCTCGGTACGAGGGACCCCAAGGGACCCTTGCGGTGCCCGTCCCACCCCTTCTGCGGGGAAGGGGCGTATGTCCCAGCCTCTTGGCTGGAGTGGGCCGGGTGGGCACGAATGCTTAGGTTTGGGGGAGTCTGTGTCCTCAGCAGTCTAGCGCCAGCCAGGGTCGAGGTGGGGAAGGGGGCGTGGAGGGAGTCCTACAGGGCCCGGCGGAAAGGCCGGCCCACAGACGGGGAAGCCCGGGCCCAGAGGGGAACGACTCAGTCGCGGGGACAGGGCCCTGCCCGGGGGAGCTGAAGGGAGACGGACGTTAGTTACCTGAGGCAGGCTTGGCTTGACTCCGGCTCAGGTTCAGGCTCAAATTCAAGTTCAGGTTTCGACTCTCCCAGGTCTACTGCAGCGACCGGCCCGGCCCGGGACTCCCCGTGGGCCCCGCCTCCGCGCAGCCCGAGGCTCCTCCCACCAGGCGCCGGCCAGCGAGGCGTGCGCGGGGGCCCAACACCCTACCTGTCACCGCCCAGCCCTCTGCCCCGCGGCGGCCCACACCGCTCCAGCGCGCCGTCACTCGCGGCCCTGCACGCCCAGCGACCACGCTGCTCAGATCTGGGGTCCTAAGACGCTCATTTGGGCGGGGAAACTGAGACCCAGAGAGGCGCAGGGGCTTCCCCAGGTCACACAGCAAGGCTCTCCGAGGCTGGCCCCCAGCTACACTTTGCATTTCTGCGTCCAAAGGACACACCGCGGTAGATCGCCTTCTTGGAGCCACTCCTTAACCCCTTCTTTCCTCGCCTCACTAATTTCTGAGTGCCTTCCACTTTCACTACCCTTTTCCCGAGTTCCTTTAACAAGATTTTATATTTGTGCACTTTCAAAATGCAGGTTTTGTCCTAAGAATAAGAATATATACACAGCGTAGAAAGTTTGGAAAATACAGAAAAGGATGAAAGAAGAAGGAAAAAAATCACTGTAATCCCTTCATCCAAAGGTAGCCATGATTAGGGTCGAGTGTTCATCCTGCTGGTATTTTTTCCTCTGCATCTTTCGAAAATTCTTGTAATAAAAATGAAATCATATAGTGACCTCTATTTTGCCGCTTTAAAAAAAAACTTAGGACTACATTATGAATTTTTCTCTTATCGCTAATTATAGACAACATCATTCCCTCCAAGGTGGCACAGAATTCCATTGTAGGGGTGAACTGTTGGACATTGGATTGTCTCCACCTTGTCGCTATGAGGATGCCACCACGGACTACTGACACTCCGACTGCACCGCACCCCAACAGCTACGTTTCCCGGTTAGAGTTCTGGAAGTGAATTGCCAATTAGCAGTACTCCTGCCAGAGTGAAAGTTGGGAATGAGTGGGAGGGCACTGTCCTTGCTAGGATGTCACTAGCAAGATGGCAGAAATGTGAGATGTTCTGCAGCAGGCAGCATCTGTCTCTCTGCAGCTTCCTGACCTGAACTGGCAGCTGCGGCTGCAGCGGCTCCTTGACTTTTGTCCCCTGCTCTTTGAATGGAGGCTGCAAGAGTGTGTCAGCGGTGGCCTCAGATAAGTCGCGAGGCTGGCAGGCCACATCCATGTTGTTCATGGAGTCAGTCCTGGTCTAGTTAAGGCCTGCTTCTACCTCTGCTCCTTCCAGTAGTTCTTTCAGCACCCAATCCCCTGTATGAAATCCCTGCCTCTCAACATAGATAGAATGTTCGCATGTAACTGCTTGGATCTAATCACATAATTCTTTCCTTAAGCTATGTGGCTACGGAATCTTTTGCTACCATATCATGGTTAGGATGTTCACAGCTCTTCTGCAAAATTTAGCTCTTCATTTGCATCTTGACACTTTGATGCTCAGGCTTTCCTTGGGTTTCCCCAGCAACAGTGTGAGCCCCTAGCAAAGCCTCTTCTTCCTCCCCTAAAGTATGCTTTGGGCACTGGCCTGGCATTCCGGGATTGATTGACTTAATGATCAGTTGGCCGGTCATTAACAGGCCTTGTTGATAGAGGCAGTGAGTCTGTTGGAGAGCTGTGATAGGTCTGAGAGGCCAGGGCAGACAGGATGTAGCGCCCAGGCAGTCAGGAAGTAACCCCCACGAGGAAGGTTGGGGGCCGTGCCCTGTGAGAAGTAGCTGAAGGAACTGGGGGTGTTTACCCTTTAGAACTGGAGGGACAAGGTTGTGTCCTCCAAATCAAATCTCTGAAGAGCAAAACCAGACAGGATCTGCAGGGTCCTAGAAGGCAGAGCCAGACCAGTGAGGGGGAGTTTCAGGAAGGCAGAGGCAGAACTTCCTAATGAAGCAGAGCTGACTACCGGTGGGAGGGGCTGCCTTGAAAGGCAGTGAGTCCCTCATCACTGGAGGAATACAAGGAGGGACAGACAAACATTTGGCAAAATCCTAGTTCTTATAAGGACTGAACTAGACAAGTGGCTTCCAAACTTAGCTGGTGTATCAGAATTGCATAGAGAGCTTCAAAAAAAATTTTTTACGACCTCCTGGGTCTTACCTCCAGAGACTCCAAATTATTAGGTAGGCTGGAGCCCAGGAATTTTTTTTATATTCTCCATATGATTCTGGTGTGCAACCATATTTGGGAAGTGCTGGCCTAAGTGGTCTTTGGGGATTTCATAACCTAATCATGGATGTTTCCAGAAAGTGACTGCCCTGCAGATGCTTTGTACCTAGGTTCCATCCAGCATGCCCACCCTTGACACTTCCTAAGCTGTGGCTGGCATTGAGACTCATCAAAGTGGTCCGTTGCAAGGCATTTGTAAAAGCAGCCAATAAATTTTAAAAAAGAGAACCTTCCGTAATGCTTGACATTTATGGCTTAGAGAGAGGGATGAATGTGCAGTGGCTGAGGGTAAAATGCACAAATTATTTTTGCAGAAAGCTATTTCTCAGGAATGTGTTGGATTCAGCTTTCGAATTAGTGAAAAAGATCCAGGCCTCTATAATGGATATTGGGCCTGGAGCCACTGTGGATTGGAGGGGAAAGGGTGAGATAACACAAGCCACAGTCAGGTCATTATCCTCAGGGAATGTCATCAGGGATGTGTTTACACTGGGCTGGTGGGGGAAGAGAAGCTATTTCTATCCCTCAGTGCTTTAGAGCCTTATATGTCTAGAAAGTTACTGAAGAAATCCCAGCTCTGAGAATGATAAACAGATCAGATAGATTCCAAACAAAAAGGCATGTGAACTGTGCTGGGGTACCAGGCATTTATTCTACACTGAGCATAATCCTTCTCCACGCTTGAACTGATGAGGGAGGACTGGGTCAAGACCTGAGAACTTGCGGGGAATGGAAATGTAAAAATAAGATGCATTTAAAATCAAACCAAAATATATGGTTTTTTCCTCTGTTTTTCTAAGTGAACCTCTAAGTGAAGCTTACACTTGAACATGACCAAAGTCTGAATATTGTTGAACAAAACCAAGCCTGAGGATTTGCCACAAACGCAGTTCTCCTTCTGCCTACCTGTCTTCCTTCCTCTTCCCTCCCTCTGCACCTCATTTTTATAGTTGAGGAAACTGAGAACCAGAAAGGGAAAGGGATTTGCCCAAGGTCACACAGGGGATTAGTATCTGAGTTCAAACTAGAAACCAGACTCTTGCATAAACAGACATTATGGGATGGAAGCAGAGCATGTGGCTGGTGCATGGGCATCTGCAGATGTGGGTTGCAACCCATAGCTTTGAGGGGGCCCCTGAGAAGCATCCAGTTCAAGGCTACAGACAGCAGAGAACACTGGTGGTAGCCTCTCCCAAATCCCAACATTTCCAGATTTCTTGAAAATGACTTCCTGCCCTTGACTTCCCAGCCTCCCAGCACTTATATAAGTCTTTAATTCCTTGTACTAAATCTCTTCCTACTCAAAACACCTAGAATGGCTTCTGTTTTCTTGAAAATGTCCTGATAGCATCAGTGAGACTAAGAAAGACTCAGCTGAGATGAGGAGGAAGTGGAGGAGGAAGATGGGGCGGGGAGGATGGGGGAAGGAGGAAGAGAAGGCTGCCTTGGCATTTACATATGGCAATGGCATCTGCAAGTTTGCACCAGCAGAGCAGAAGGCCCAGCTCTTACTGTACTACCCTGGTTGTGGCTCCCCTCCTGACAGTTAAGGTCAAGGAGAAAAGCCACATGCGAACGACCCAAGCAGTAACTGAAGGCAGTGCTGCCCGTGCCCTGGAAGCTCCCTCCTGGGGGAGTGAGGAGGTGGAGTTGGGGAGAGGTTTGGGCAGAGGCCAGAGGATGAGATTATAAAGGGAAGAATGCGGTTGGTAAGTAGGAGGGCTACACCACCCCCTCCCTGGGGCCTGGCGGGGCCTGCCCTTCATATATGCCTGCCACTTCTCCCTCTGGCACAGTGACAAGCAGCACAAAATAAATCAATCCTACCTCAACTGTCCCAGTGAGGAAGCTCCAGATCAGAGGCCACAAACTGGCAGCTTTAGCCTCAAGCCAGCACACATGCTCTGTGTGGCCCCAGCAGAGTTTGTGGGGTTCCCCTGACTTTTATGCTTTCTAATGCTTAAATATCAAGCTATTTAAACCACATCAGACCAATCTGGTTTTACTTTTTTGCAACAAAGTTGTGTGTTGTTTTTCATTTGCCATGGACCTCCAAGTTGAAGGTCACATAACCTGAGCATGCCCGGATGAACCAAGCGTGCAACCATAGACGGAACCTAAGTGCTTGGACTGAGAAGTGGGGACTGAATTAGGAAGTGGACACTGCATGGCAGGATCCAGGATCCAATCAGATTGCACCTTGGCATCACCCCATGGCAACATCCAATCAGATCCACCTCGTTACTCTTTGACCATAAAACCTGCCTCAACTCCCAGCTCAGGGAGACAGATTTGAGTATGATTCGTGTCTCCTTTTTTTTTTTGCCACCTGACAGTAAACCCTTCTTGCTTCAAAAACTTGGTACTTTGGGGTTTGGCTTTCCACTGTGTGTGAGCAAACAAACCCAGTTCAGTTCAGCCATACTAATTCACATTAAAAATTTACACTTCTAGCTTTCTTGAAAATTTGCAAGACCTAGCTGCACTAGGTCTGCACACCCATGAGGAACAGTCAGTCAGCTAAAGATGCATGTGGCAGCTACTCTCTTTAGACAGGGCCTTCATTCTCCAGTTTGCTGTAGGACTCTCTACTCCCTATTGCTTCATACCAGGTTCACTGATTGTGGTAGGCAGAATAATGGCCCCTAAAGATGCCTCTGTCTTAATCCCTGGTGCCTATGAAGATATTTCCCTACATGGCAAAAGGAGACTTTGCAGTTAATGATCTTGAGGTGGAGAGATTATTCTGGATTATTTGGGTAGACCCAATGTAATCACAAGAGTCCTTGTCAAAGGGAAACAGGTGTCAGAGAAGGAGATGTGGGGATGGAAGCAGAAGTTGGAGTGATGCAACCACTGCCAAAAATGCAAGCAGCTGGAAAAGACAAGGGAACAGCTTCTCCCCTAGTGTCTCTAGAAGGACTGAATCTCTGCTGACACTTTGATTTCAACCCAGTGAAACACACTTCAAATTTCTGACTTTCAGAACTGTGACATAATAAATTTGTGTCGTTTTAACCCACTAAGTTTGTGATAATTTGTTTCAGCAGCAACAAGAAGTTAATACTCTGATTCACTCATGTATAGCCCCTTGTAGCCATTTGAGTGTATAGTCCCTGACCTAAAGCGGGCAGGACAGATGGCCAACGATAATCTGTTGTGTAGATATACCATAATTGTGGTGGACATCTGTTGTTTTGTTTGCCCAGCATCCCTCTTTTCTTCTGAAAACGGGACTCTCCTGCTCCCACCTCTACCCCAATCATATTTTTGAGTAAGAACTTTGCATCATAGTATTCTATGTATTCTGCGGAGCTTGTTAAAGGTTGCTAAATATAAATGCTTTATATTTTGCATTTCTAACATGTTTTGCATGTTAGATGCCAATGCCTCATCTGCTGGTGCCCACGTCACACTTTGAGTAGCAAGGGTAGAGGATGGGCACTGAAGGACCAGTCGGAACCAGGGAGGCAGGTTAAGCTTCAGGTAAAGGAACAGGCATGTGCACAAGCCTTGAGGTGGGAGGCGAAAGGATGGCCTTGCTAATAAACTGTCTAACAGAGAAAAATAAAATGTCTAACAGAAAGGGGAAAAAAGGGAGAAAACTCACAGCACATAATTGCCCCTTTGAAGGGAAAGGTCACAGCACACAACATCCCCTTGTTTGATTAACCACCTGTGGCTTAACTCATCTTTAAGATTAACCACCTGTGGCTTAAATTGTTTTATTTGAGAGTTTGTTTTAACAGCCTTGAAGAGCCCTGAGCAGACAGCAGGGGTGCAAACTCTCCCCAGCTCCCACTCTCACCAGACCACATTCCAAGGTCTCTGATAAGCCAGCCTCACAGAGAAGAGGAAAAAAAGGAAAAACAGACACATCTGCTTTATAGCCTCATGGCCGTTTTCTGCTATTGACTGGTGGCAATCATTTTTGTTTGTTTGTTTCTCTTTATCCCCACAAAATCCCCTTATCCTCCCAGCCAGACGGCACTTCTTTCTCTCGTGCTATGCCCTTCCCTCCCTTTGGAAAGTAAAGTAAACTTTCTTTTCTTAAAATGATTCTAATCTTTGTGATGAGAATTCCTTCTCATCCCAAGCTACGAGTTCCTACCCTAACAGGAGGGATCAAGGTGCATTTAAGGAACTAAAAGAAGACAAGCATGGCACAAACAGGAAGAGCCAAGGGGACAATGGCACTGGAAGATGTAGGGGCCAAACCATGGAGGGCTTTGGAGGCTCAGGTAAAGTTCTGACTTCTGTGCCAGGCAGTCTGGAGGAGCTCAGAGGGCAGCAGGGAGACTGACCCAAATAAAACAAAAGCAGTAATCTGCAATGCACCTTCTAACAGAGATTAGCACCAAGCTCTGTAGAAGCAGAGGAGGGAGCCCTGAGTTCCTCCCTGGACTTCTTGGGAGAAGATGACCTTTCGGCTGAACCATGTATCTGCTAGACTTATTTAATAGTTCAGACATGGATAATTAAACAGCGGTTCTTAACCGTGGCTGTGCGTTAGCATTACCTAGAGAGCTTTTAGAACTGCAAGTCCCTGAGCAACACTCCAGATCAGTAGGGCTTCCTGGGTGTTGTACTGGGTGAGATGGTTTTGTTCATATTTTGTTTTGAAGTCCCTCCATTGATTCCAATGTGTAGCCAGGTTTGAGAATTACTGACATAAGAGAAAACCCAAAATAAAAGTGGCTTAAAGGAAAGTGTACTTTTCTCTCACTTAAAAGAAGTCCAGAGGTAGGCTGTGCAGGTCTGGGGTGGGGGCTTCGTTCCGTCTTCATTCCAGGAGCAGAGGATCTGACTAAAGAGTTTTGAGGAAGAAGGAGGGAGGTTGTCATGCTCCAGTTTGCAATTTGAAAGGACCTTTCTGGCTGTAGTACATGTCTCCTCCAGTTTCCTAGGGGGAAATAAGATTCCAAATTATGTCACCAAGAACAGCAGGTGTTGACAATTAGTTAAGCTGGCAGCTTCTGGGCACAAAAGGGGTTATTATTCTGTCTCTATTTTTGTGTATATTTAAACTTGCTCATAATAAAAAGTAAAAAAAAAAAGTACATCATATTACCAAATCAATAGGCTGTGTCCTCCTGGTTCAGAGGCTCTGTAATGGATCTGCCTCTTCATGACCCGTGGGTCCCTGTCTTTGTCTAAATCCACAGTGAGTCATTAGACCAGCAATCACTGAATGGGGTGGGGTAGTGCAAAGGGCATGGCTGGGTGTCAGAGCCTCGCTCCAGCCTCTCAGTGTGACCTTGGGCAATTTCCTCCCTCTGGGCCTCAGTGGTCACCACTGTAAAAAGAGGGGAATACGACATGGTCAAAAGGGCCCCTAGGAGATCAGGGCCCCAGAAAGTTGTGGCCACGTTGTTACGTAATGTTCATTGGTAGCAGAGTCCTTGGGCCACAAGCTTTGGAGCCCAATCTCACGCTATCTGCGAAATCCAGTTAATTGACGTTCCCAGCCTGTTATTTTGGCTGCTTGCGAGCCATTATGGGTAAGGGTTGAAGTACAAAGTGTTGGCAGGGACCCAGTGTATCTTCACACGTTTGCTGATTGAGCGAGCCTGAAATGCTGCCCCGCCATCAACAACGTGGGGCGCAGGTTTGCCAAGGAGCACATAAGGGCCTTTTGGATCCAGCAAGGCTGAGGTCTAGGTGGCTGGAGTAGGGGAGCCGTGACTTCCACTCTGTCTTCAGCCAGTTCTTTCTGGTTCAGAGACTGTTTCCCCAGCACAGCCCCTCGCCAGGCCTGGCAGTTTCCATATCAGCAAGCATCGGCCACCCACCGTGCCCTCCTTCACGCAGCTCCTGCTACTGATGGCCCGCCTATGCCAGGCCCTGGCAGTACGGAGATGAATCAGACACCATTCCCGTCCTCAGGCAGCTCACAGACTGGGGAGGCAGACAGACATGGAAACTGGCGTGTTTCTCTCACACAGTGTGAGAAAGCCAAGATAGCAGAGAAATAGCAAATGGGACAAAATGACAAAACAAAGCCCAGGAAAGTCAGGGGAGGCTTCCTGGAGGAGGTGACGCTTGAGCTGATTCTTGAAAGCCAAATCAGGAGGAGAAATGGCATTTCTGAGAGGAAGCCCTGTGGCTTGGGGAGCAAGGAGCAGCTCCTTCTGGCTGGGGCCTGGGGTATGACGGGCCATCTGGAGACCAGTGAGAGCGCTGAGGCTGAAGCCCTAAAAGCAGTTCATGAAGGGCCTGAAATACCTTGCTAAGGAGTCTAGGTGTCATCCTGAGGAGGCACACAGGGACGTTAAGACAGAGGAGTGACTTGGTTAGATGAGAACCACTTAATTTCATCAGATCCCATAGCAGTGAGTGAGGATTAGGTTCAGCTCTGAGTAACAGAGATCCTAACAATGATGGCTTACATAAGATGGAAGTTGATTTCTTTAAATTAAAAAATAAAAAGCCCCAGAGGTAAGAAAATGAGAGGTGCTCAATGATTTTCAAGAATGTGGCCCCCTCCCAATTCCCCATCTGGCCATCCCTAGCAGCGGGCACTGTCCCCATGATCCAAAATGGCAGCTACCACATCCACATCCCAGGCGACAGGATGCAGGGAGGGAGGGAGAGGACAAAAAGGCAACATGTGCATGCCTGCTGCTTCAAAGGAGGGCTCCCCAAAGCTGCCCCCCCAAAGCACTCCCACTCATAGCCCATTGGCCAGAACTTAGTCACATGGTACAACTGGCTGCAAGGAGGCTGGGAAATGTAGTCTTTGTTTAGAGTGGTCAAAATATGGGGCTTCCATTTCTGTAGCTCAGTGGGAAGACAGACACTGGGGGACAACTTGGAGGCTCTGCCACAGACCCTTCCAACTCTGCTGTGAGGACAAAAGTCATCAGCTTCAGTTGACAGGTAAGGGTACTGATGCTCAAAGAGAGAAAATAATTCACTCATAAGTGGTACGAATTGCAAAACTTGGCTTCCAATGTCACCCTTGCAAGCACTGGGTAAGCTAGTGGAGGTGAATGACCTGGCGCTGAGTCTCCCGTCTCCAAATCTGGTTCTAGAGCTCCCACTACAGGTCTGCCTTGGTGGGTCGTCCAGGAGGAGGAGCCCCTCCCTAATCAAGATCAGATCAGAGGGCAAGGGGAGCCCTTAGAGCTTCTGGTCCAACACCACCATTGTACAGATGGGGAAACTGAGGCAGAAAGAGGGGAAAGGACTTATGCAGGTCCCATAGGGAGTCAGGGGGAGGGTCTAGACTGGGATCCATAGAGAGAACCCACACATGGCACAGTCTTAGGTGTGGTTCACCTGGTGCTGGGCATGATCTTTAAACAACCTTTTTAGGTAGGCTGCAGCCTGGTTAAGGCATCAGCTGCAGGTTGGTGAAAGAAATTGCTCCAGGGTTGGAATAATAAAGATGCTTCCCATTGCACATCTGTTCACATGGAATATGGGTCACGGAATATTCCTTCCCCAGAACAGAGTGCATGCATGAAGGGAGGACAGACCCACAGACGAGAGGGCATGAGGTGTCTTGGCAGAGCCCCCAGCTGGGGGCCTGGTGCCCTGGTTCCCGGGGTGTCTGCCTCCCCATGTGCCCCCTGGGCCCAATTATCTGCATGGTGAGAGGGCTGGGCTAGATCACAGACTCAAGTGAAATCTTACACAGGAGGCCAATGTCAAGCCAGGTGAAGGGAGCTGCTTACTGGCCCCCACCCCCTGGTGACCCCTGAGGAAGCTCCAAGGGCGGGTGTCCTTCCAAGATGTGCTCCTGGGCTGAGGGTGCCTGGGACTATTCATGAGGAAAGGGAAATGCAAAGTGACTCAGGGGCAGGAACCAGGGAGTGTGGCCTCCACCCAGCCAGGTAGAGTCCTTCACGGGGTCTGGAGGACATCTGGGCCAGGTCTGTCCTCCCAGGGCCAACTTCTTGGACCAGAAGTACCTGTTAGAGAAAGGGAGAGGTGGACAGATCAGGGCCCTCGGCCCAGAAATGGCTCCATTCCAGGCTGCGTCCTAGTTCTCCCCCAAGCTCGGCAGGTTCTGCTGTTGAGGGTAGGAGGGGCTCCCCGGGAAGCCGGCGTCCAGGCTGAGCAGTGCTCGGGCCTCCGGAGGGGGCCCTGCCCCAGGCCCAGGTGTAATGTTCAAGACACTGAATAACAGAACATCCAGCCCTGACTAATCAGCAAACAGCCTGGCCGTAATTCTCCTGTGCCCAGTCCATGGGCCCCCCATCTGCCGGGCTATAGCGAGTCATGGAGAGGTCTGGGGGGGGCGGTCCCAGGGCAGGGCCTATGAAGCCAGAGTGGAGGTGGCACCTGGGGCTCAGTTATGGGCTGCCTACCCACTGGCAGAGGAGCATTTCATATTAAAGCACCTAGATGGCTGGACTAGGGCTTTTCAGCTGAAAACGAGTCCTGCATCTTCACTTCTGACTTGAGCCAGAGTGGTTCACATGGAATATGGAAGAATATGAATTAACAGCATTGTTACTCTGATTGTCCCCGAGAGGAAACAGAGTCCCAGGGAGGGGCAGGGACTGCCAAGGTCAGGCAGGAGACTGACAGGGCAGAGTAGAACCCTGGGTTCAGAAACCACCACATCTGCGGCCTTGGAGGTGCAATTACTGCCTGCTGGGGACACGTCACCACCTTTAATAGACATGTTTATTTAGGGAAAGAAAGGATCATTTGATATTAAAGAGGCGGGGCAAAGAGGGGGCAGAACGGTCCTCCAGCTGACCAAGGCTGGTGTCTCAGATCGCATTCCACCAAAGCCCATCTCCGACGACAGGGACCTGGGAACCGGTGTGCTGAACGGGGCTGTTTACTCACCAAGCTACATTTGCAAACCTGCTCAGTCGTTACCTTATCATCGTTATCCCCGTTCTCCACTTCACAGAGAGGCTTCAGCCCCTGCAACCCTGGATTCGCCTACTTGTTCCCTGACACGGCCCCCTGGGCTCGCGTCACCCTGGGTTCCCGTCCCAAAGCTCTCCCCAGCTAGGACGCGCCTTCTCCCTCCGGCTGCAGAGCATGGCTGAGCAGGAGAGGAAAAGCAATTATTTTCAGGCACTCGAGGCCACCTCTTCAGGAAGCCCATGAGTCCATCATAATCCAAGTTCCTCTCCGTATCTGTGAGAAACCTGAAGAAGGATTTTAAAATTCTGGTCTGCCTGTCAGAGCAGAATACGTGTAAATAGGTAATTTCTTACAACCTTAAGGCATGGTGGGAGCCAGACACTCACCAAGGTGACATCGTCCCAGGCACCTGCCTTGTGCATTGAGTGTGGCACTAGGATCCCCACAACAGCCTGAGGGATACAGACTTCTGATTAGGCCTTGTCGTGTGTCTCCCTGGAGTTTGCAGTGCCTGGGTCCAGTGTGCCTGAACTGTCACCATGTCAGTGATCTGCTGAACTTTCCGATTCTCTCCGAAAATTCTAGGAGGGGATGTAGCAGGAGTCACTGAGAGATGGTTCATCTGTCTGGAGTGAAGTCTAACAATAATGAATATTTATTGAGGGCTTATAATGTACGAAGCACTTTACACGGATTACTGCATTTAAACCTCATCACACCACGTGATAGGTAACCTGACTATGGTTTCTCTCTTAGAGGAGGAGGCCATGATTTAGAGAGGCAGGTGCAGCGCTCAGCCCTGGTGCCCTCTGGAATCACCTGGGTGCTTCTAAAAAGCACTGATGCCCCAGCCTGTCTCTAGAATATCCAGGTTGGTGTCTCAGATCAGGCTGGGGTCTGGCCATACATCTAATTTGAAGTGTCTCAGATGATTCTGATGTGTAGCCAAGTTGAGAAGGGCGGTGGCGGGGGGTGGGGGCAGTGTTGCACAATTTGTTCAAGGTCAAGGTCACACAGCGAAGGTGTGGTGGATTCTTACCCCAGGTCTGACTGCACTAGGCCTCGCTTGAGCATGGTGGCAGTCAGTGTAATCTGTCGCCCTGCACGAGGACCTTGGCTTTGGTTCAAAGTACTCTCTACCCTTAACAACAAAGTCTTGGGCAAACCTGAAACCTCCAGCACGTGCAGCTCTGGGACAAGAGGTGTTCTCTGTTTCCTACTCTAAACTTTCCTGATTGTTCCTGTAAATTAGGGATAACAACACGCAACTTGCAGGGCTATCATAAGGACTAAAAGAGTGAGAGCCGCAGAAGGTGACCAGGGCGTTAAACAAGCCCCGTGGGCGTTGGTTGATGATATATCTGAGTGGCAGAGGAGGGAGCACAGGCCTGGAGGTAGGAAGGGCAGGGCAGGGAGGGGGTGTCGGGGACAGGGCAGAAGAGGGTGGCTAGAGTAGAGTGTGTGAGGGTCAGTCCCTGTGGGCAGCGTCTGCAGGGTTAAGAGGGAGGGCTGGGCTCTGCCCTTTAGTTGCAGGCCCACTCGGGCCCATCCAGGTCTGTCACCCAGACCCACCACCTGTGCCCAGTGGCTTGGCCCCCCTCTCTCAGTGCTGCTGAGGGGCACCGACTGCCCCGACTGCCCTGGCCTCCCTGCGAGTCTCTCCTCTTCTCTCCGTCAAAGTTAACCTTCCTGCGTCCCTTTCCCCTCTGCTCTTTGCTATGTGCTGAGGTCACGATGGACGAGAACAATCCAGAGATCAATTAGGATGTCAATGGCCACCAGGGAGCTGGTGTCTGTTAGGGCTTTGTCACTCTGTGGCCTTAGACATGTTGTTTTTCCTCTCAGCTGTTGGTCTACAAAGCAGGGGGCTAGACTAGACCAGTCGCTCTTAATCGAAGGCCTTCAGTGGTTAAAACATTCCTGAGGATGCTGTCATGTGGAAATACAGCCTCTCATGTGAGTACAGAATAAATGCAAGTTGAGAGGCAGACAAAATAGATCCCAGCAACGGGCCCGGGGGGATGGGCAATGACGGGGGTCTCTGGGGTTAAAAAGGCTAAGGACTGCTGGGCTGGGAAGCCTCCAAGGCCCCTTCCAGCTGTGACAGTCTGTGGTCTCTTACATTTCAAGTCAGCTTGAGAAAGCACTTTCTAACCAGCAAAACTGTCTTGGATGTGATGGAAGGCACCACGTTGGGAGAGAACGAGTGTCCTGTCACCAGGGTATACAAACAGAAGCCAGACGAACCTTTGGCTGCAAACTGAAATGTGTCCCCAGCCATGACCTACAGGGATGAAGTGGGATTGCTGGTCACGTGTTCAACTTTTAGTAGAAAATACCAACCAGCTTTCCAAAGGGCCTGTACCCACTTACACCCCAATAGCTGTGTGTGAGTTTGTTGCTTCAAATCTCCCTGTGTTTAAATATTGACTATGAATTTTTAAGCATCCTTTGCAGGCCAAACGAAACACAGATATTACCTGTGGCTTCCTGTTTTCAATCTCTCTAGTGGAGAGAGAATGCAAATAACAGCCGCTGAGGATTAGACAAGAGCATTTCCAGCTTCTTTTTTTTTTTTTTTTGAGACAGAGTCTCGCTTTGTTGCCCAGCTAGAGTAAGTGCTGTGGCTTCAGCCTAGCTCACAGCAACCTCAAACTCCTGGGCTAGAGCACATGGACTTTGTAAGGCACTAGGCTGCCACCTGCTGCAAGAGGAGATTGCTCAGGTCCGCTTAAACCAGTCTTCAGATAAGTGCGTGGGTGCTGGGGACTCTGGAGGTGTTGGGGCCTCCTTTATTAGGACAGGCAATTGTATCCCAGGTGGCCCGTGGGTCCTTTCAGAATGACCCTCTCTTCTGAACTCCCTCACCTTTCCTTCCACACCCTGCCCCACTGCCTTCGCCTTCGCCTTCACCAGGGCACTTTGGTGAGATGCGCTTACCGTGGTGTTGGGAATCACGTTTTCTGTTCCTGCACACAGATCTCCCTCTACCTGCTTTCCTAACCCAGCTTCTGGCATTTCCCTTCTCACTCTTGACCTCAGTTTCCCCAGCTGTACACTAACTCACCAAAGTGACCTTGATTCCCAGACGACCACTCTTCCCTCACCAGCATTTCCACCTGTTCCAGGCCAAGGAGACTCAGCTGGAGGCCAGAAGGGACGCAAATGGACTAGAGTAATTCACACCAGAGAGTGAGTGGCTGATAGCTGCATAATCACCCCCCTCATTACTTATATTAACCTTAGAAACAAACAAACAAACAGAAACACCAGTGAATCATCCTGGTGGCATCTTATGTGGACCGAAGAAGAGAAGGGAACTACTCCTGCAGTGAGGAAGACAGAGAGTTTGGAACCAGAAATTCCACAGCTGAGGCCAGACCTCAGGCTCTGGCGTCGGACAGAACTGAGCTCAAATCAGCTCTGCCACTGACCCTATTTGTGGCCTTGGCAAGTTAGTAAACCCTCTAAGCTTACATTTCCATGTCTGCGAAAGGGAGTGACAACCTGCCTCTGAAACTGGTGACGAGCTGCAAGCAAGACAACACCTGTGAGGCGGCCAGCACCGAGCCGGGCTCCCAGTGAGTGCTCAGAGCTGTGGGGTCTCCTTCCTTCTTTCCCCTCATTCCGCTGCAGAGTGGAGACCTCCTCATTTCACTGTGGAGAAACTGGGAGACACCATCTTCCCCAAGTGATCCAGGTGAGCCTCCCCCGTGATGTCAGGGCGATGCCCCTCCCCAACCACCCCCATAGGGATGCAGAGTTTGGGGCCACATGAGCAGCCCAGCTCCAGTTGCCACGTGGGCTTGGAATGATCTTGTCCAGTGTCCCTGAGAGGCCCACTGTCCTGCAAATGGCAGGACTGGTCAGAAGGACAGTAAAATCTCCGGGAGCCTTCCCTCCTTGGGGGTCAGTTTCTCAAATTCTCCCTACAAGGCCTTCCACGGGAGGGATGATGCCCACGGTCCCAGGTGAATCATTTCCCAGACGATGAAGGGAGCTGTGAGGCCACAGTGCCCGTGGTGGGTCGATGAGGGGTGGGAGCCCCAGAAAAGGCCCACTGGGGGAGAGTGTCAGTGGCCAGAGGTGAGACCGAGTCCTGAGGGGCAGAAGCTGAACCTGCCCTGCAGACCCAGGATGGCTGAGCCGTGGTGAGGCCTTGTGCAGACGGGACAGGCTGCAACCTTCTAGAAGGGAGGCAACCGCCTTCAAATCTCAGGTGTCGGGACCCTACTCTGCCCTCAGATCTGGGCGTGTTGGTCATGAGTAGGGTGGTCTGCCCTGGCCTTCCAGGGAGGGAGGCTGGTGGGCGGGCGACCTCTCTCTCAGAATCCCCTCACCCTACACTCCCCTGCTGGGACTTCAGCAGCTGAGGGTTGGCTGTGGGACAGGCTTGGCTCTGGGGTGGCAGCAGAGAGCACCTTGCCGCGAGGCGAGTTTGGCTCAGCCCACCGCTTTGTTTGGCTTCAAACATTCAACTTCTCCTTTCTATTTGAAAACCCGAGTCTGATGGGATGGCCTGGCAGCCGGTGAGAAATTTGGGCAGCTACGTCTGGGTGGTGAGAGGCCAGGCTGCATGTGGGTGACAACCTGGCCCTCTCTCCACCTGGGGCCGCATTCATTCATTCACTCATTCATCCATCAAATATCTACTAGTTACCTACTGTCTCCCAGGCTCTGTGCTAAATGCTGGGACCCAACTGGTGAGTCCATAGTCTCAAGGACTAGAATGTGCTGTCATCAAGGTGAGTAAGGGGCGCTAGCCAGGTGGAAGGGGCGGTGGATTTGTTTTGACCCCTCCATTTATCTAATAATCACTTCCGTCCACTCTGTGCTGGACAGAGTACTAAGCCCTTGATGGAATTGTCATTCTGCCTACCAGGAGCTCCTTGAGGGCTGTGACAAGGTGTCGTATTCTCCTCCGGCCCCTCCGTGCTAGACCCCCACTTGGTTATGCCGAAAGCACTTAGACACTGGGCCGGAAGGGAAAGCCATGCAGAGCAGCAGAGAATCCTTCCTGGTTGAATAGGGATTTCACAAAGAGAATCCCAGAC
Organism: Propithecus coquereli; assembly: GCF_000956105.1. Lineage (NCBI taxonomy): Eukaryota > Metazoa > Chordata > Mammalia > Primates > Indriidae > Propithecus > Propithecus coquereli. Next base: position 60,453 of record NW_012136969.1, on the reverse strand, counting down.
CATCACTGGCGTTACCATGAGTGCTGGGGAAGAGAGACTCAGGTTCCAGTCCTGATTCTGCCACTCACAGGCTGTGTGATCTCAGGCAAGCCCTTTCCGTCTTTCGTGTACAGCTTCCCCTCTTGTACTAGAAAGGGATTGGAGCCAGTCAACTCCAAAGTCCAAGCCCCAGAGCCCAGGACATGATCTGGGCCAGAGAAGGGGCCTGGGAATGCCTACGTTATTTGTCATGGGGGCCAGATGCAGCCAGGGGTGGGGACATGAGTGGGGCTTATGACAAATAATATTAATTGGTGCCATGAACCCTCTCATCCCACCTGTTCCTAAATCGGGATTACTTTGCAATCTGATGAACACAGCATAGCATGTTACGGTAATTCTCTGATCATCGGGTCTGACAGGCAAATTTCTTTTTAGAGCTTGATGCTAAATATATTTTAATGTGATCATAGTTCATTGAGTCTTTTTTTTAAAAAAAGAACAATTATAATATAGTAATAGGTTCTGGGACACATGAATAAGATTCTAGACCAAAAAGGAAGCAGAGACTTCCTTCCAAAGAACTGAACACAGAAAGGGAACAGTCATTTCACTGTGGAGAAACCGGCAGATGCCACCTTCCCAAAGTGATCCAGGTGAGCCTCCCCCGTGATGTCAGGTGGATGACCCTTCCCATCTCTCCCCTCCCACAGGGATGCAGAGTTAGGGGCCCGACCAGAGGCCCAGCTCCAGTTGCCACGTGGGTTTGGAATGATCTTGTCCAGTGTCCCTGAGAGGCCCAGTGTCCTGCAAATGGCAGGACTGGTCAGAAGGACAGTGAGATCTCCTGGAGCCTTCCCTCCCTGGGGGTCAGTTTCTCAAATTCTCCCTGCAGGGCCTTCCATGGGAGGGATGATGCCCACGGTCCCAGGGGAATCATTTCCCAGACGATGAAGGGAGCTGTAAGTCCACAGTGCCCGTGGTGGGAATGAGGGGCGAGAGCCCCAGAAAAGGCCCATCGGGGCAGAGTGTCAGTGGCCAGAGGTGAGACCAAGTCCTGAGGGGCAGAAGCTGAACCTACCCTGCAGACCCAGGATGGCATCTCTGGAGGCTGAGCCGTGGTGAGGCCTTGTGCAGACAGGACAGGCTGCAACCTTTTAGAAGAGAGGCAACCACCGTCCGAACTCAGGTATTGGTACATTACTGCGTTTTTTGAGGGGCTCCTATGTGTCAGGTCCCGTTTGATAGGAACTCTAGCTATGTCCCACTAAGAGGTGGGACGTGGTGTTTTCCTAACAGTTTTTTTCCCATTAAAAATATTATATAGCAAATTTGGAGGACATAGAAAAGAAGAAAAAATGGACTCCATACACTCAAAACCTCAAACAAAAAAAAAAAAACCCTGTTAATATTTTGGTGTATTTCTTTCTAGATTTTGCTATGTGTATTTTTACACAGTTTAAATAATATATATTCTATCAAGTGAATATACCATATTTACTTGCTTTGACATTTATGTGGTTTCCAATTTTTTTATATTAAGCCTTTGCTTTACATCTTTGTGCATAATTGTACTTTTAAATAAACTATCTCATTTCAAAAAAGCACAAAGCTTTTCATGAACTTCAGATAATTTTCTAACCGAGAATTTCTGTTCTTTGTTCTCTCTGGTCTACTTAGGTGAGTCATTCACTCACGTGTTTGGTTATTTCTGTACTGACTTCTCCTCAACTCCATAATAATAAATTTAATAACTTAGACGAAATGGGCAAATTCTTTGGAAGACACAAACTGCCAACACTTCACTCAAGAAGAAATAGATAAAAACAATAAACTCAGAACTATAAACAAATTGAATCCAAAATTGAAAAGCTTCCAACAAAGGAAACTCCTGACTCCTATGGCTTCTCTGGTGAATGACAATAACAAGTTATTTAAAGAAGAAATACTACCCACTAAACAAACTCTTAACGGAAAATAGAAGAGGAGGAAACATTTCTCGATCATTTTATAAGGCCAACATTTCCCTAATACCAAAAGCAGACAAAGGCATTCCAAAAAAAAGAAAACTGCAGTCTAAAATTCTTCATGAATACAGATGCAAAAATTCTCAACAAAATATTATCAAAGCAAATCCAGCCATACATACAAAGGATGATGCATAATCGCTACCTTGGGAAGTAACCTGAATGTCTTCCAACTGGTGAATGAAGAAACAAACTGCAGTGCATTTACACAATGGAATATAGTAGCCAGCAATAAAAGAGAAGATTCAAAAGGCTACATACTATTGTATTCTATTTATTTATTTATTCATTTATTTATTTATTTTTGAGACAGAGTCTCACTCTGTTGCCTGGACTAGAGTGCCATGGCATCAGCCTAGCTCACAGCAACCTCAAACTCCTGGGCTCCGGCAATCCTCCTGCCTCAGCCTCCCCAGTAGCTGTGACTACAGGTGGGCAACACCATGCCCAGCTAATTGTTTCTATTTTTAGTTGCCCAGCTAATTTTTTTTTTCTATTTTTAGTAGAGATGGGGGTGTCAGTCTTGCTCAGGCTGGTCTCGAACTCCTGACCTCAAGCGATCCTCCCTCCTCAGCCTCCCAGAGTGCTAGGATTACAGGCATGAGCCACAGCACCTGGCCTATAGTATTCCATTTATTTAACATTCTGGAAAAGACAAAATTATAGGAACAGGAAACAGATCACTGATTGCCAGGAATAGGAGAAGGGTGACTACAGAGACGCACGCAGCAGGAGGGAATTGTTTGAGGGGGCAGCATAGTTCTGTATCTTGATCATGGTGGTGGTTACGTTACTGTGTGTGTCAAAGAACGCTATAACAAAAAGCATATATTATATGTAAATTATATGTAAATATCATACGCAAATATTTTATTATAGCTAAATAATGCCCCAATAAAAAAAGAAAGAAAAAAAAGACCATCTATGCTTCCATTTATGACAGTCTGGAAAAGGCAAAATAGTTCTGTATCTTGATCATGGTGGTGGTTACGTTACTGTGTGTGTCAAAGAACGCTATAACAAAAAGCATATATTATATGTAAATTATATGTAAATATCATACGCAAATATTTTATTATAGCTAAATAATGTCCCAATAAAAAAAGAAAGAAAAAAAAGACCATCTATGCTTCCATTTATGACAGTCTGGAAAAGGCAAAACTAAAGGGACATAAATGAGGGCCCGATTGTAGGGGCTGATTACAGAGACGGAGGTAACAGTTGGGTGATGGAACATGCTATTTCTTGATTGTGGTGGTGGATGCAAGACTGCATATGCTTCATAGAACTGCAGACCTCAAATGGGTGAATTTTACTGTATGCAGAATCTCAATACACCTGACTTAAAAAAAAATCTTCATGGCCTAGATCACCCATGACTGCCTGGTTCATCCATGGCAGCAATGTCCTTTAAAGGACATTTGTATACATTTCTGAAGGCATTTGTTTATGTCACATTATCATCAAATCCTTTGCCTCTAGGTCTCAGTTTTCTCACCTGTAAAATGGGCATTTGGCCCTTGTAATCATGTCCTTTAATGGAGAAGAGCATGGTTTTGAAGTCCGACAATTGGGTTCAAATTCTGTCTCTCCACTCCCCAGATGTGTGACTTTGGGCAGGCTATTTAGCCTTGCTAGGCCTTGGTTAGAGTTATGCTAACAGCACTCACCTCGTAGAAACGTCGAGAGGATCAAATGAGATACTGCACAAAAATTTAGCACAATGACAGGCAAAGAATAAACATTCCGTAAGTGGCACCTGTGTGCTCAAGTCCTGTCAGTCCTGACGGAGACAGACCTGTGCAGAAGGACTCTGGGAAGGGCATCTGTGGTAGGCCAAATAACGCCCCCCCCCGCCCCGAGACATCCAGGCCCTAGTCCCCTGAACCTATGAATGTGACCTTAGATGGCAAAAGACACTGCAGATGGGATTAAGTCGCAGATTTTGAGATGATGAGATTACACTGGATGATCCAGGTACATCCGATGTGATCACAAAGGTCCTTTGCAGGAAGGAGAGGCAGAGACAGAGGAGGAGCAGAGGTTGGGGTGATGTGGGGCCACCAGCCAGGAAATACATGCGGCCTCTGGAAGCCAGAAAGGCAAGGAGACAGATCTGCCCCGAGCCTAAGAAGGCACCAGCCCTGACGATCCACTGTAGGCTTCTGACCTCCACTGGGCCACTGAGTTTGTGGCGATATGTTACAACAGCAAGAGGAAATGACCCCAGCATTTCAGGGGCGGGGATCCTGTTTCCCAGACCAGGGGGACTTGGTGTGGTACACACAGGACGTGAAGCTGAGCAGTCCTTGGAACTGGGTCTGACTGGGGCGGTAGAGAATGCCAGAAGCTCCTAGCAAGGTCCCTCCTGACCATGGTCTGAGTGTGTGCCAGCCACCTCCATCCCGGCCCACTGACCCACGTGTGAGAGCACGGTGACCCTGCCTCCATCCATACCAGAGAATGAGCCCTTTCACCCCACACCATGAGGCAGCTGTCTGCCGGCTGGACGCTGGCACGGGGTTCTCTGTTAAGGGTGTGCCCACTCCAGAAGCGTCGCCCTCCCCTGCTTTCTCAAGGGCCATCCTGGAAACCTCCCCTGTACGTGGTGACAAACCAGTACTGAATTCAGAAGGGATTTAGATCCTGCCTTTTTCTGTTGTTGTTTTGTCTTAGGGGTGTTTTCCACCTATGTCCACTGGAGGGTGCTGTGCCCGTGTTTATAGACGGCTCTGCACCCAAACCTTAGCATCCTCGTGCCACGCAAACGCTCAAGTAGGAAAAGACGGACAAAGAGATATCTACACACGTGTGCCTACATTCAGACGCATGGTCACACACAAACTCATGAGTGATCACACACATAGCACCCACTCACACATATAGATGTGTTTATCTGTGTGCAATCACCCGTCACTTAAGGACAGGGATATGTTGTGAGAAATGCGTTGTTAGGCAATTTCATCGTGATGCAAACAGTATAGAGTGGACTTACACCAACCTAGATGGTACAGCCTGCTACACACCTAGGCTACTGCTCCTAGGCTACAAACCTGTACAGCGTGCTCCTGTCCTGAATACTGTAGGCAGTTGCAGCACAGTGGTAAGTATTTACGTATCTAAACATAGAAAAGGTGCAGTAAAAATATGTTATCATCTAACAGGACCACTGTCACATATATGGTCCATCATTGATTGTAACATCCTTATGAGGCACGTGACTGTATATGCATGTACAACCAGCACATGTGCACACAAACATATGCTCGTGAACACAGTCACATGGCCATAAAACACAAACACAGACATAGAATGCACATATCCACGTACACTGTAGATACGTTCAGATACACACACACAGATCTGCATAGATTCATCTACACACACACAGACCATTAACCCAGCCACGCGCACAGCCAGTTACGCACTGGCAGACAAACACAGCCATGTGCGGTGTGTCGTAAATACACATTCTGACACACAGACATAGCATAACAATACAGACGTGCACACACAGTTAAACAGCAACACGTGTACACGTACATGTACCTCTAGCCTGGGCTTTTGTTATCTTATTTTTTCAAAAAGAAAGCAGTCCCTTGAGGAATGATTAACGTTGTGGTGTTTTCTTAGGAAAACAATGGAAATGTCAACTTTATAATCCCAAAGGAACTGTTTTGTCCGTTAAATGTTAATGAAAGGCAGTGCACTGAGTCTTAAGAGAAAAATAGTAGCCCTGCCAAGCTACAGTTTTGCCAACACCTTATTAACATACGGAAGGCTCTGAGATACCCGAAAAGAGATCCTGGTTTTAAAAAATCTGAAGGACTTTCAATAGAAAAATCAAAATAAACCAAAAAATTATGTAAGGTTGCAGAATTATAAGTCCAAACAAGACCTTTCTTCTCAGAAAGGGTGATGATAAAGAAATACAGAGACTTTGCAGATGATTATCAGATGGCCAGGCCTGGAAATTTGCCTTTGATAAGACAAAGGCATTAAAATAAAGCAAAGCATAAAAGAAGGAGAGAGAGAAAAGGGCCTGTGAAAATAGCCGATTCGCTAACGACATTGCATAGCAGAGAAAAGTCAGCTGTCAGAAATGCACCCCGCTCGGCAGCCAAGCCCTGCCATAAAGCTGGAGAACATTCCAGTAGGATGTAGTCGGGGCGTGAGTAGCTTTGCATGGACATAAGGTGTCTATTTCCCTGTCTCTCTTCGCAGAATTCTCGTAAGGCAGGGGCTCGGTGCCTAGGGCAGGACACCAAGGTCCAAGTCCCAGCTCTGCTACTGCCACGCTGGTTCACCTGCTCCTCTCTGGGCCGTGATCTCCCCGGGTGCACAGTGAGGAAGATGCCTTCTCCAATCTCTAACGTTCCTTCCTCCTCTGAGACCTCATCATTACCAGCCCCCTGCCTCTCTGAGACCCCACCGCACCCCGTGATCGGAATCACTGCAAGGGGCTCTGTTTGTGCATTTAACAAAGTGCCCGTTCCAGCCCATCAGCTCGATACCAGTGAACAATAGCTCAGGAATAGATAAAAGGCATTCATCAGGCAGCCAGCCCCAATTATCATGTCACACTGAATGAATGTATTTTAAAATCTTTTCTGACAGGAAAATGTTCCACGTAGGTACCTTCAAATTAGCTGGAAAATCCAGAAAATTTGCTATTAGGCCTTCTTTGAAGAACCTTTATTCCCCCCCACTGTTCCAGAGGAATTCCTTGGATATTATTAATTCCTTCCAAAAGTCTGACCTTGTGCCTCCCGCTGGGACCGAAACTCTTTGCCTGTCTGCCCGGCTCCCCGGGAGCCATTGCAGAGATGATACACACCGTGGCCCGAATGGGAGATCACCTGCCCATCAGTTTCAAGTGTCAGGTGGGCTCTAGGGAATTCAATTCGGCTCCACCTGTTCTGTGTCTGTGAGCCTTGTGATAAGAGCGGAGTCCACCCAGCTCTTGCCCTTGAAGGGAGACCCCACTGAAGGGGACGTGCTTACAGACAGATTGGTGTCAGTGGGAGGTCATGTAGCACAGCGGGAAGCCAGACAGACTTCAGTTTGAAGCCCGAGTCAGCCACTAACTGTGTGATTTGAGCAGGTGACTTCACCTGTTTGAGCCTTGGTTTCCTCACCTCTGTGATGGGGGAGATTGCACCTAACTCTGGAGGCTGTTGTGAGGAGGGACAGTTTTAGGGGATGCAGACTGTCCCTCCGACCCCCACTGTGGTCACGGCCTGGCTTTCCCATGCTGTCTCTGCTTCCTGGGGCTGGGGGGCTGTTCCTGACCCCTTCTCCACTCAAGGAACTCTGCATGCAGTCTTTCTGCCGCTTCATTTTCAGCTTCGTGTCGCAGATGGCTCTGTTGAGCTGTGGTCTGGAAGAGATTTCTTTGGCCTGGCGAGAAATTGCACGAAACGCACAGCTACCTGGAACTCATGGCTCAGGTGTGCAACAGCAAGCACTTGGTGGAAAAGAGATTGACTCAGGGAATTAATTTCCAAATGAGTATAGAACAATCTGCTTTCACTTCCTCCTGTGATGGCGGGCTTGTGCAGGGGCAGATTGCTAACTAAGGGAGATTTCTCATTGGCCCACAGGATTTCAGAGCTGGAGAAGGACTAAGTGGCCAGCTAGTTCTTGTTTTCCAAATGGTGACATTGAAGCCCAGAGAGGGGAATGGACCTGCCCAGGAGCAAACGGTGAGTAGCTGGAAGAGTTGGGCCTAGAACCCAGATGTCCTATGTCCCTGGCTTCTGTCCCTCTTTTTGTCCTGCTGGGCCACAGATCACCACCCAGAGGACTGGGATTGGGTTCCTCTTTCAGGTCTTCCTCCTCTGCACTGGAGCCCCTGGCCCTGGACCCCTTATCTCTGCCCTGCCTGAGCCTACAGACCCTTCCCGTTCTGCTTAGGGGCGTCTCAGGCTCCTCTGTGCAGTCACGTGGAGATCCTGGCTCCACCAGCCCTGGGGACCTCGAGGCCTCGGGAGGAGTCCAACTGGCATCTCTTCGTCCCCTCGAGGCCTCGGGAGGAGTCCAACTGGCATCTCTTCACGGGGACTTTGCGGGGTGAGAAGTCTCTCTGCCTGAAGGCCATTCTGATAGTTTTCTCTGTCCAGCGGGACACAAAGCAGATGCCACCGGGTACCTGGGACCTTTTGCTTAGGGTTATTTCCCTTCATATCTACAGAGCACTTCTGCATCCATGAGTGAGTGGGCTCATCCAGCCTGTTTTATAGACGGGGAAACTGGCGCTCTGAGAGTGCGAGTGTCCCACCTAAGGCCACGCAGTCCCAGAAGCATGGAGTTAAGATCTGACTCCACGCGAGCCCCCCACAGGAGGAGGAACAATCACATCAAGAACAGGTAAGGGATGTGCATTTAATTTTTCCAGTCACCCTAGTTGTAGGGTTGATTCAGCCGTTGTTCCTTGGGAAGAGGAAAACATCCACCTGCACCCTCACTGGTCACCTAACTGAGAGCTCTTTGTTCATCTTACCCTGACCACGGATGTGCAGAGGCCACATCCAGACCAATTCTGCCACTGTCTCTGCCCAACACCCAGGCTAGTGGAGAACAGACACTGGAATGTTGCCACCGAAAAACCTCAGCCTTGAACACCGCAAGGAACGGCCAAAGGAGGCAGAAAGGAAGGTGACTTCTGACTTACTTGTGTGTCGCAAATCTCGCAGAAGTCATCTAACTGGCACGTCCAGAGCCCTGGTGCATGGGAGTGTGGACAGCACAGAGAATATTCTGCAGCCTGTCCCACCTGCAAGAGGGTGGGAGGGTGTGGAGCAGCTGCCCCATAGCATCCACCTCACCAACCTCCGCGAGGCTGCGGAGCCAGTCAGGCACGGGGCCAGGACCCTGAGCCCCGCTCCAGATCGCTAAGTTTGTAGACCCGTGGGAATGATATATATGACCTGGGGGGACAATAGCATGAGGCAAATGACTAAGGGAGAACCGTTCTGACAGATGGAGAATAAGGTGTCCAGCCTGGGTTCTCCCGAAAGCAGAGCCAAGGGAGGACAGTCCCAGAGAGCAGATGTGAGGGATGGGGGGCGGAGGGGGGGAGGCAGGCAGGAGGGAGAGCTATAATGAGGACGTGCTTTGGATCTGGCCACTGTGAGGTGTCACTCGCTGCTGGTCCTGTGGGACTGTGTCCCTGAAAAGCCACTGAAGCAACATCATGTCTCTCCTAGTGATTGGGAGGAAAGGGGAGTGAATTTATCCACTGGCTTCTGCCCCCCATTGATGGAAGGTTCACCGCAGGGCATAAGCTCCTTGGCTTCCCAGTGGCGCCTGCATGTCTAGGAGATGGCCCTGCGGGAGGAGCTTGCTAAGAGTGGCCACAGACTGCACAGGTAGGTCGGGTGTTGCCTTATGTGCCTCTAAGCCCTGCTCAAGGATTTGGTGCCTTATTCTGTAGGCACTGGGGGTTGCGGGGGCGTTTTGGAGAGGAGAATGGCACGGTCAGAGGGGGCCCTCTTGAGGTGCATGGTCTCCGTGTGAAATCGCCATCATCTCCGGAAGGGAACTCTGGCAGGTGCTGCACAATCTTCATAAAAATCTGAATCTGCTTCCCCCAGCCCATTCTCTGCCGTTCCCAAAGTGCTGCCCCTGACCTCATCTGCTCCTCTAGGCTGGGAGGTAGGGAGGGTGGGGATGGACACCATTCCCTTTTCCAGAAGAGGCAGCACTCTGCGGGACTGATGGGGTGGCGGGGTTAGGATGTCAGGGCCGAGCCAGGCATCTGCTGCACAAGGGCCAGGCTGGGTGCTGGGCCCACAGTACCAGGGCCCGTCCAGACTCAGATGACCTTCATGAGCCTTTTCATATTTCTCTGCTTCCATGGAAACCTTGGGATTGGGGATTACCTGTGGGGAGGTTCTGCCTTCCTCCCACCTCCGTACCCACACAGGGCCCTGGGCCTGGGGACCAGCTGCACGTCACCAAGCCAGACGGTGAAACCTTTGCTGCTGTCGAGTGGGGCGGGGCAGGCTCTCTGGCTGATGGGGGCCGTACCTGTGCCCACTGCAGGGCCGGCCCCACGCTGGCTGGCTGTGCCCATGGCCTTCCTGGCTGTTCAACCCTGGTTTTACCTGAAATCCTTTGCAGGTGTCATGGAAAAGGGACACACCCAAGAGAGTGGGATCTTTTCTCCCTCTTCACCACTGTGCTAGAGAGAAGAGAGGCTGGTTGAAAGAGTCTGGGTTCATGGCCCAATTCACTATCCCCAAAACTGCCATGCCTTCTGTCAGGCTTGCTTAGGAGCTATGTCATTCACTTGAAAATGGCAGGGAGGAAGACACCCACACACAAAGTCCCACTCAAGGACTCACCAAACCTCCCCGCAAGGCACAGTGTTGGGGTCTGGCCCAAAGGAACCTGATGTCGTCCCCTGTTGACAAGGCCCTCAAAGCCCAGTGGGGCACACAGATGCACAAGGACCTTAGTAAGTCCACTGTGGCAAGTGCTGGCTTCAGAGGATGCTCAAAGAGGAGGCACCAATTTTATCTTCCTGGCAGGGAAGCGGAGAGTCTTAAAGGACAGGCAACAAAGGGTGGGGAAGAGCGTTCCAGCTGGAGGGAACAGCATGGGCAAAGACCCAGAGGAAAGAAGACACGTGTTTGGGGACGAGAAGAACTTAGGTCAGTGTTCAGCATGAGCGTGGGAGGAGGAGAAAAAGACGAGGATAAGGAGTTGAAGATAAGGAACTTCATATGACCTTCAACGAAGCGGGAAACAGCAGAGTTGAGAATGTTCTGGTCTCTGTGTAAGCCATGTGTTGGACGGAGAGGGGCCAAGACGACATGCATGAAATCCATCCATCCAACAAGCACTCCGTGAAAAGCAAGTCCAGACTGGGCCCCATGCCAGGACCACATGACAAGGTGGGAGACCAGAAGAAGAAGTCCGAAAGCAGAAGGAAGAGAACAGCACCCAGGGCTCTGAGCCCAGCTCCGGCTCCTGGAGGCCTCCATCCCGACTGTATCTTTCGAGGCAACAGCTTCACAGGCAGCCACCAGGCCCGCCGCTGCCAGAGCCCTCCTTATCACTCTGGTAAACACAGATGTTTCACCGTCTTGTCAAAGGACGGCTCTTACAGCTTGCCTTGGGGAAAACAGAAATCCCCCCACCCAGCCTCCTGAAAAAATGCCATTGTGAGGTCTCCGGCTTCCACGCAAAACTGCAGCCATCTCTTCTTGGAAAGTGGAGGAGGAGGGCCTCCCCTCAGGCCTCGATGTCTTCCCGTGGAGAAGGCAGGAGCTGGCAAGAAAGCCTCTGACTACAGTTTACTTCTACAGGTCTGTCCCCTGAGGCCTGAGGGTGGCAGCCGCCCAGGTGTAAGTTCTCAAGAAATGTTTGTGAATGAATGAACGAACAAATACCGAACAAACACCCGAGGGTGCCTTCTCGCTGCCTTGTCCCAGGGTTTCAAAGCAGCCTGTAAAACACTACTTGAGGGTGTGCAACGCCTTTGACTCCAGTAGAGCTGAAATTTGGTGGCGGCTCCAGAGTTTCAGAGTTTCAGGGTTCCTTGCCTTGCCACCAGGTTCAGGGTTGCACAGGAACTCCCTGAGCGTTATCTCAAATCAGGGGCAGAGAGGGCTGGGGCTGCTCCCACAGGACGTGCGTTTCTCAAGGACAGCGGAGTGACTCAATTCGCGCGACAGCTGCTGTCTGGTTCAATGCCCACCCCCATCACATTCTAAATAATGATTCAGAAAACCCTCTTCCCGGGACCCAAAGAAGGATGACTGCCAAGGTCAAAGGGTGAACCTCCGCTTAGCCGCTTGATGGCTACTGCAGAAAGGCAGCTGCGATGCGGGAGGAAGAGACCTCGACATTGAGCGGGGCGGGTTTGGATCTATCCAGCCCCACCACTCAGCGGCTTTGGGATGTAGGCAAGTCCCCGGACCCCTCTGTGCCTCAGTTTCCTCCTCGGTAAGAGAGGAGAAATAGTACATGCTGGGAGATGTTGGCCCAGACTGCAAGGAGTACTGGGTTCAGCTGGGCTCCTGTCCTTGGGTTCCAGCTCCACCCCAGCCTCTGCGGGACCTTGGACCTTGGCGGAGTCCCTTTCCAGCTGGGCACTCGTGGAGTGGGCATAACGATGTCCGCCCCCCAGAGCTGTGGCTGGAGCTACATGAGACAATTTACATAAAAAGATTTGCGAACTGAGAAGTTCTGTACAATGCAGTGGAGCTAATATTATATTTGTTAAAAGCCGTCAAACCAGAGGACTGTGTGTTGTACCGAATGCAAGGTGCACTGGCCTGGCCCTCGGAGGCGGTTTGCCTCTAGCGCTGTGAGTAAAGTCACTTTCTCCTAGTCAGTCAATGCTGGACGATCTGGGCGTGTCACGGGGGTGGGAATTTGAGGTGGTGGTTAGGGGTGTGGTGATAGGAGCTGATGCTAGAAAAAACACCAACGATTTTAAGTGTTATCCAGTAGGTGTTGAGGCACATGGAAGGTCTTTGAGTAAGAGCAAGACACGGTCAGAGCCGCAAATTAAACAGAACATTCTGGTAGCCTGTGTGCAGGACGAATTGGGGAGGGCGAAACTGGGGGCAGGAAACTGTCGCACAGTTGACATGAGGCCCAGGTGAGGGACAGCAAGGCAGGAAGAAGGTCTGCGTGACTCCAAGGTCCAGGCCCACAGCCGCGCACTTCATTGCCTCGCTAATTAATTGAATACATGATGAGGGACTTGTTACCGAGAGCGAGGCTCAGGATAAGAGCATTAACCTTTTGTAGGCGGGGTTAAATGTCACAAGCAGGAGATGAGAACTGGTTGAGCATAGCTTTGTCCCCAGCCTCCCAAAAGGCTGATCTTTGGCTTGGTAATGATTTCTTTGAAGTCATCAAACAGGCAAAAAAAAAAAAAAAAAGTCCCATGAACAGATTTGGACTTGGTTATTCTTGAGTGAATGCTTTTATCTAGGCCTTTATTTTTAAGGCCTCTTTCTTCTTCCATTTAAGGGGGATGAAGATTCCAGTCGTGGAAGTGGCATTTCTCCCGTGAACGTCCTGCCGCCCCGGGTGTGTGGCTGGGTCTCTCCGTGGGACGGTTCAAGCGAGTGAGCAGCAGGATGGTGTCCGTGGGGCCGAGACTGCCCCCAGCCTCACTGTTGTCAATAGAGTCCCCTGGTGTCCTCAGCCCTGGCTCTGCGAGGCCTGGAGTCAATATGTGCTTTAATGTGTTTTGGTCTCATTACCATGGACTGGATTAAGCAGCTCACATGGGCTTTTCAATTAGGAAGACAAATTCCTGACTGTGTTTACAAAGGGATTAGATTCCTGCTTAGCATGTGACAGGCCTTGCCTCTTCTTCCTCCCGCCCTCTCCTTCCTTCTTCCATCTTTCCTTCCCCGTGTTCCATGAACAAATGGGTTCACTTTGTTTCTCTTCTAGGGGTATTTGGCCAGCTGGGCTGGTATGAGTCGTATCATCGAACCATTCTAGGTGACGTCATTGCAGCTGCCCAGCCACACTTGACTCTGCTCCAGCCTCTGCTTGCATTCCTCCAGCCCCTGGGAGCTCACTACCTCAGGAGCCAGCCCGTGTCACTGACTGCAAGAAGGCTCTTCTCTGAGCTGAGCTGCCATCTGCTCCCCAACAGTTTCCCCTCACACCCTAGGCCTACTTTTCAGGCCCTGTCAAAGCCTGTCCACCACTGCTGCTGCTCTGGAATGACCTTTTGGGACCGAGAGACAGAAATCTCATGCCTCCCGGGAGTCTCCTTTGAGCTGAGCACCCCATCTCTCTCGTCGTCCCATCTTTTGCACTGAGGCCCTATTTGTGTCACATCAGCACATATGCATGTAGCTTCCCTCATGCTAAAAATAAATGCCTTTTGTTCGCTTTTCTTAATTAAAAATACACCGTAAACATTATTGCACATGGTATTCCCACTCTTCGAAACATAACTAAGTGCGTGCTTCCGAGGATTCCGTGCGGTGGCATCACGGCTTGCTCCACCATCCGCCACTGACGGAGGCATGCCCTGCTTTTCACGTGTTCTCACGGCGTCTTTGTTCATGTGGTGCTTTCCTTCTATTGAATCATTTCCTCGGGAGGAATTCTCATCAGTGAGATGCCTGGATCATTTATCTTGATTTGACTTTTGGTACGTATTGTTAGATTGCCTTCGAGATGTCTGTGCGGGTAGGTTGCCACCTCCCTAACGGACCGAGTCACTTCCACTGGAAACTTCACCTGTATCGGGTATTCCCCTTTTAATATTTTTCTTATTTTGTGGGAATAAAGCCATCTCAAAGTTGTTTTAATTTGAAGTCGTTCACCAAGGATTAAAGAAGGAAAGAAAAGCAAAAGAGGATGAAAGGACACTTTCCCCTGAATCAGATGCTATTTGTCTTCCTCTAGTGTGAATTGTTCGTTTGAACCCTTTGCTCATTTACATATTGGGGTATTGATGTTTTTCTTACAAATTCTGATGAGCTCTTGGATTGTAAAGATGTTAAACCTTAGTCTGTCCTTGGGTAGCTATTTCCCTCCCAGTATTTTCACTTTTACTTTAATCATGTTGTTCTTGTTTTCTGCCCAAGGGACCCACCATTGAGGACCAGGGGACAACCCTGGCCACTGATGGCCCAACTGCCACAACCGGCACCTGTGAGGTCCAAAAGAATAATATCAATGCAAGCATCGTACTAGGTGCTCTGGGTGTATTGTTTCTGCTCCTCCAAGCAGCCCTGGCAGGACATGGTGCCTGCGTTACAGATGTGGAAACTGAGGCCCAGAGGGGTGAGGTGCTCACTGCGGGTCCTGCGGCAGGCAGGCCGGAGGTGGTGCAGGTGAGCATTGTCTCCGGGTCTCTTGCCCTTTTCCACAACCAGCAGCCCGCAGAGCAGTAAGAAAACATCTGCTGCCAACATCTCCAGGTTTGTGACTTCAAACTCCCCTGGCAGAGGAGGGAATTACCATATTTGGGGGCAATTTACATCAAATTACCATGCACCAGCCAACAGCTGCCGCCCGGAGCGGGAGACCGGCTGCACGGAGCCATCACATTTGTACACACGATAATGAAAACCCGCACTCGAGCCTCCACGTTCTCCCATAAATATGGTCATTATGATCTTGTTGGCATTGCTTGTTGAATTCCATCTTGCAAATTGTTTCCTGGTTGCCTGGGGGAGCTGACTTGGGTTCTTCTCATTCTCATTTTCTCTAAGACGCGACAGTGTGGGGCTTGCCCACTCGCCTCAGACTGTCCTCTGCCACAGATGAAGGCTTCTCAGGATGGCCTCCACCCCGTCCCACCAACCTTCATCAAGCCTGCTGTGTGCATGGTGTGGGGCAGAGTCGCAAGGAGTGGCAGAGCTGCCCTCGCGGCCCTCTCCTGCATGGTACAGACTGACACCTGCTGCCCAGCTAGGGTCAGGGACAGGAGCGGGGTCAAAGTCCAAGATAAAAAAGGGCCTTGTGTACCCCCTGAGCTGACCCTGAAGGGGTTGCACACAAACCTGCCCACAGCGCCTGGGGCTGGGCACAGGCCATGGGCTCAGAATCCCAGCTGTAAATAATAGAACTCCTCTTCAGCGAACTGGAGGATAGGGAGTGGCAGGGAGGGAATTTGGCACAAGGACACAAGGAGTCTCATGAAATACAAGGGCTAGTTTGGGCCACACTAGGACTAGAAACAGGAAGTGGAAAGCTGATTGAACCCAGGCCGCCTCTGCAGAAGCCCAGGGCAGGCTGGGATTGCCCAGGCGGAAGAGAGGAAGGGTAGGGGCAGGGGCTGCCAACACTTTAGGGGGTGGGTAGAGGAGGAAGATCCTGGAAAGGTCACCAGGAAGGATTGATTGGAAAGGTGGGTCACCAGAAGGACAGACCCGTAGGGCTCAAGCTTTTGTGGCCATGACATTTAATAGGGAGGACAGGGCACTCCTAACAGGACTCCTTCTATGGGACACGTCCGTGTGCCTGGCCCTGCTCTGTGCCCTCCTCAGTCCCTGCTTCACCACCCAGGAGATAGGGACTATCATGTCTATTTTCGGTGAGGAGGCTCTGAGTGGTGAAGGGACCTGTCGAGGACACCGGCTGGTAAGGGGCAGAGGTCGGAGTGGAACCGGGCTGTCCCTCTGGGCTGGGACGGTTGTGTGCTGGACTCTTCCCAGTCAGGGAGAGTGGGCACAAAGGGAGAGAGTTGGAAAGGACTGGCCTAGACAAGTGGATGGCCGGGGTGCTGGACAGAGGGCAAGGCTTCGAGCGCTGCCCTGATGGCACCCTTGGCAAGGACAGAGCAGGGGGTGGGAGGAGGTGGAGTTGGGTGGACTCGTGGGGCTTGTTTGGAGAGAAGGCGCCATACAGGTCCCCAGGGAGAGACTGAGACTCAGGAGGGACAGCGGGGAAGACTGAGGGAGCCGCAGGGCCAGCCTCACACCCAGCAGGGGATGCACCGTGACAGGAGGGCCCTTCTGGGGCTGCCTGTCCTTCCCTAGGCCTCCCCTTGAGGAGGGGAGCTGCTCCTCCCAAGGCCCCTTTGCCCCTTCTCTGAGAGCTGTCCCCACCCCCTCCTGGCCTGGCGAGGAGCAGGAGGGGTTCTAACAAAGACATCGGGGAATGGGAACAAGCATGGATCATAAACCATCCCGGCAGCTGCCAAGCCCCCCCACCCCTCACACACACACCCCTGGGCTCCCGCAGACACTCTCTGGCTCAGGCCCAGTGCGGGGCCTTCTGGTGAGAACCCCTCCCTGGGAGCACAGCCTTCTGGGCGCTTTCTCCTCTGTGGGTCTGAGCTGTCAGGCGCCTCCCAGATATTTCAAGAGGGCTCCCCTCCCCCAAGGGATGCCTTTGTCTTTGTCTCCGTAGACAAGGCAGCAGCAGGGGGTTGGAAGAGGGGGAAATGAGGCTGGTCCTCACTTCCAGGGAGCTCACAATTGGGGTGAGGGGTGGCAAGACAAAGAAGCCTTTTGTGTGGGTAGGGGGCGCTCAAAGGACGGAGAGTTCACCGCCTTTTGGAAAGTGGTCAAAGAGGGCTTCATGGAGGAGGTGGCCTTTGGGCTGTCCTGGAAGGATGGTGGGTTAGATAGGCAGAGATGAAGAGGAAGAGTGTTCCAGCAGAGGGACCACATGACCCAAGGCCCGGGAACCTGAAAGGACCAGCGCTACCAGAGAATAGGAGGTGACCCAGTGGGGGTGGCCCTCAAGAATACGGGTGAAGATGCCAGGGAAATGGGAGAGGAGGCCAGAGAAGCCCCAGGCCAGCCAGATGGTGGGGGACTTGGATGTCGGGCTGAGGAGCGTGAACTCGGTCACTCAGGCAATGGGGAGCCACTGAAAGTTTCTGAGCAGGGGAGTGACTTGCTAAGGATGCTGGTGCTGGTCCCTAGAGTAGGGTGAGGTGGAGGCAGGAAGAACAATGAGGACCGGACCTGTGGTGGCCTGGACGGGGCAGTGGCTGCCGCGTGGGGAAAGGGTGCATACGTGCAAAGTACTTTCAGCAGAAGGAACCTGCAGAACGTGGGGCTGCATGGGGGGCGAGAAGGAAGGAGCAGCCCGGGGTGATCCTCAGGCCACCCAGGCTGGCCCTTGGAGGTGAACTGGGTCAGGGGGCAGTGGGAGAGGGCAGAGTGGCATTTTTCTGAGCACGAATGTCTGTGTCCTTTCGGGCATCTATGGCATCGTGTACGTGTCTGGGGAGGTAGCTTTACTCTGGGCAAGACCCTGTTGGCTTCTCTTCCACCCACTGCCTCCCAAACACAGGTGGGAGGCTCCACACATGTTGTATGTGGCAGGGCTGGGTGCTGTACCCAGACAGGATGGGTGTCTCGGGAAGAAAGGAGGAGGCAGCGCAGGTGGGCGTGGGGGATGCGTGGCCACTGACCCACACGTGGAACGGGGAAGGAGAGCGCTGTTTCTCTTTCCAACCAGAGGGGATTCTGACCTGGGCCTTTCTTCTGTCACTCCAACAGCAATGAGCACCTCCCACGTGCCAGGTAATGACAGAGCCACAGTGGCTTCCAGCCCCAGCCCCCATCCGTAAAGAGGTCGCCTTCTACTGGGGAGAGGGTGGCATGGACATAAGGCGCACAGTGCTCAGAGCCATGACGGAGGGACAGAGTGAGAGATCAGGAAGGAGTCCTCCAGGAGGTTTGATCACAGGCACACAGGGAAAAGGACAATTCCAGGAGGGGAAACAGCCTGAGCGAAGGCAGGAGGTGGGAGTCTCTCCGTGCAGACCGGAGCCCAAGAGGGCTTGGGAAGGGGAGAAGGGGAGGCCTGGGAGGGGGGCGGAGAGAGCAGTTCGGAAAGGCAGGTTCAGGCAGATGCAGGTGACAGGGGTGGTGGTGCAGGCGGCAGGGAGGGATGGAGGGGGCCCGGTGGAAGGGAAGGATGATGGAGGGTTTTCATAAAGGCAGAGGCTGGGATAGCGGCTGGGCCGAGAGGTCACCGGGCCCTGCCGCCTGCCTCACCGGGACCTCTCAGTTCACATGACCGTCTGGGTCCTGACTCCTCTATATTACATTTCCGGATCACTCACTCATAAATCCTCTTCCTGTCTGGGGCTGGGAGCCCTTGAACAGAGAGCAGCTTTGATTTAAAGACAGTAAGGGGGAACAAAACTACCCAGAGAAGAGCACGGGCAGCGCCGGCTTCCCTGGGGCGGCCGTGTAATTAAAGCGGGGCCCTTCCTGAGAGCCTTCCCAGAGGACGGATAAGGGGCAGATCGCCACCTGCTACATGAGTCCACCCGATCAGCACATTCCGGGCCCAGGAGGAAGCGGCCAAGCTCGGAGCTGTGCACACCGGGCTCCAGCCCTGCCCCCTGCTGCAGTCAGCAGACTTCTAAGATGGTCTCCAGCAATCCCCACCCGCTAGTAATCGTGCCCTCGTGTAATTCTCTTTCCCGGGGTGGGAGTCAGGGGTGACCCTAGTGACTCGTTTCTAATGGATAGAACACAACAAACGAGATGGGATGCCACTTCCACGCTTGGGCTGCAAAAGACTGTTACTTCTCTCTCCCTCTCTCCGTTGCCTTCTGGGCTGGCACACTTTGCTAAAGCTGCCATGTTGGAGAGGCCCACGTGACAGGGAACTGAGGGCAGGTCTCCGGTCAACAGTCAGCAAGGAACTGAGGCCCTCAGTCCAAGGACACACCAAGAATCGAGTTTTGCCAACAATCACGTGGATGAGATCCCTCCCCGGGCAAGCCTTCAGATGAGACCACACGCCCTTGGCTGATAGCTCCGTTGTAGCGTCACAGGAGACCATGACACAGAAAGTACAGCTGAGTTGTGCGGGGTCCCTGACCACAGACGCTGGGAGATAATCAATGTGTGCTGTTCTAAGCTGCCATCTGTTGGGGTAATTTGTTACACAGCGATAGATAGCTCACACACCTGCTGATTTGAGCCAGGTGATTCCTTCCTCTGAATCTCCACGTTCCCATCAGAATAAAAGGGCTAATAATTCTCAGCCCAAGGGATTGGGCAAGGATAAGAGACAAAGGCAGCTGGGAAGGAGCTCTGTAAATGACAAAACATGTACATGGGATCACAAGATGCCTTCCTTCTTGTGACTATGATCATCTCAGTGAGGGCTTGAGGAGAACACGATTCTCATCTTGACTTCTCAGCTTACAGGCTGGGTGGCCTTGTGTAAGTTAGTTGACCTCTCAGTCCTTAGTTTCCTCATCTGTAAAATGGAGTTGTTGGGAGGACTAGAGGAAAATTCAGGTAAATCACCTACCACATGCTTGGCACATAGTAGGTACTCAAAAAAAACCCATGGACCTTCCTTTTTTTTTTTTTTTTGAGACAGAGTCTCGCTCTGTCACCCTGGGTAGAATGTAGTGGTGTCATCGTAGCTCACTGCAACCATCCCGCCTCAGCCTCCTGTGTAGCTGGGACTACAGGCGCGCACCAGCATGCCTGGCTAATTTTTCTATTTTTAGTAGAGACCAGGTCTCGCTCTTGCTCAGGCTGGTCTCGAACTCCTGAGCTCAGGCAATCCTCCTACCTCAGCCTCTCAGAGGGCTGGGATTACAGGCGTGAGCCACCACACCTGGCCTCCTCTCTATTCCTGTTGTTACTGTTGTGGCGGTTCTGGATGGACAAAGGGATGGGCACTGTGAGGGCTGGCTGGGCCCTGCTCCGGGGGGCAAGAGCCTCATCATCCCCGAGTGCTCTGGACCACCAGCTGCTCTTAGCCGAGTGTGCCTCTCTGGGGAAGCTGGGGGCAGAGCGCACAGTGATCCTGCCCTGAGAATCGCTCTGTGCCCGGGCTTGTTAAGGCTGCATTACTGAGGAGTCATGTGCTGGCGGAGAAGCCCCTGCCACGGAGGCGGCAGGAGCGGAGCTGGCCTGCAGCCTGTTCCGCCGCAGACTGGCCAGTGTTCAGTCTGGGTCTCCGAGACAAGCCTCAGAGTGTTGTGAGGATACCCTGGAATCCTCGATGGGCAGGTCAGGCCTTCTGAGCAGTGACGATGATATTGTGGAACCGGGCCAGGCAGCGTGTGTCCTGTCCTGAGGATGCAGCGTGATAAGACAATGAAGGAGGGGAGGGTCAGAGAGGGCTTCCTGGGGACAGCATGCATCTTGGCTAGCCAGCACCATTTCCTGTCTCTGCTGGGTGCTGTGTTCTAACCAAATGGTCTCTGGCCTTGCTATGGCTTGATGGCGAAGGCCTCTCTGCCACCCTCCTGGGCCAGAGTCAGCTGGGTAGGCCAGAGCATTGGACCAGAGACGCACAATGACTTTACTTGCTCAGGGCCACCCAGCCACTTGGTGGAGGAGCAGGGAGCAGGGAGTGGGTCTGCCTGGCCTCAAAGCCCATGGAAAAAATCAGTCTGAAGGGGCTGTACTCATTCCTAGTTCTCAAAAAGAGAGGATAAAATCACAGAATTTAGCACATTTTAATCCTGAGGTTTTTGATTCAAAGGATGACCTTCCTGCTGTGTCAGAGCCCAAGTGTGTTCTGTTCTGCACAATAGCAGAGGAAATGACCACAAACAGCTGCCATTCAGATTTAGGCTCCTAGAGACAAACAATGATACAGGAGACCTAGTTGGTGTGGGGGAGAGGCATCAGAAAAGGGTCCTCTAACAAAGCAACATTTGGACTAAGACCTAAGGATAGGCAGGAATCAGCCAGGGGAAGAGTGGAAAAAGAGAGTCACAGGGAGAGGAAATAGCATGTGCAAAGGCCCTGAGGCAGGAAGATGCATGGTGGGTTCAAGTGATAGAAAGGAAGCTAGTCTTCCTTGAGCTCAGGGAACAGCAGGGTGGTAGGTTGAGGTCAGAATAAGTAGGACCTTAGAGGCCTTGACAAAAAATTCATATTTTATTCTAAGTGATCCAATTCTCATTATAAATGGGTACGATCTCTAGATGTGTGTGTGGGAGGGGTGGGGGAGTCATAGTATGGGTTTGGTTAGAGATGTTGCCGTGTCCTGATATTAGAGAGGCAGTGAGACGGGGGTGGGGTGGGGGGTGGATGCAGAGATACATAAGATGACGGAAACTCATTAGCAAGCACCTAATGCCTTTGAATGAGACAGCCTCAGTTTCCCTGGGCATGTGAAGAGCTTGCTCCAGGCGTTAAAGGGCTACACTATCAGAAGCCACCATGCTTGTCTGCTCTCCATGGTCTGCCCTTGCTTTCCAAGGCACATCTGGCCCAGGCCTGAGTCACTGTCTCTGCCAAGTGACCCCACTGATGGGCACTATGTGCAGGAATTTGCTCTGTCTCTATGGTAGGCAAACGAATGCCCCCAAGAGTTGTCTATGTCCTGATTTCCAGAACCTGTGAACATGTCAGGTTATGCAGCAGAGGGGAATTAAGATTGCAGATGAAATTAAGGTTGCTCATCAGCCGATCTTTCAGAAAGAGATTATCTGGAGTATAGGGGTGGGTGCAGTGTTTCACAAGGGTCTGTGAAACGTGAAAGAGGAAAGCAGAGGAGCTCAGAGCACCACGACATGAGAAGGACCTGCCCTGCTACTGCTGGCTCTGAAGAGGGAGGAAGGGGCCGCGAGCCAAGACACGCACGTGGCTCTGGGAGCCGGGAAAGGCGAGAAATGGAGTCTCCTCCAGAGCCTCCAGGAAGGCACGCAGCTGGGCCGGCACCTTGGCTTTGGCCCACGGAGACCCATCGTTGGACTTCTATGGAATTTTAAGATAATGAATTTGTCTTATTTAAGCCGCTATGTCCATGGAAATTTGTTCCGGCAGCAACAGGAAATGAATACAGTCCCCTTCTTCCCCAAGGGTAACCCAAGGCACGCGGGCACCATCTCTGTGTGGATGGGTGGCTTGTTCTCAAGCCAATAAACTCAACTTCCCCAAATTGGGATCGGTGGAAGGAGCACTGGACCTGGAGTCTGGAAACCTGGGCTTCTTTCTCTGCAGCTTCATGAGAGCTCAGGAAGGTGCCTTCCTTTCTCTGGCCTCAGTTCAGAATGGGGCTAATACCCACTCCCTTATGACCTCTGCTAGGGGGACAGCACTCTGCAAGCCACAGGTGGTGCTCATGTGTAGAGGATGCCCTTTATGGGGCAGAGAGGAGAGGCGAGGGGAGGAGGTCATAGTCCTTGAAGACCAGATATTCAATGGGAGAAAAACCTGGGCACAAGGAAAGGTAACAGAAAGTAGAAAAGCTGCAGGGAGATGTGGCCGGGGCACCCACCTGAGGCTGCAGCCAGGCAGCACTGAATGGGGGTCGGACCCAAGCCAGGGGATGCACACTAGGCCGGAAAGGCAGGCTGGAGCCTGGCCTTGCAGGGTCTCGAATGCCAGGCAAAGCCGCCCAGACTTTATCCCGAAGACAGACCCTAGGGAGCCCTAGCGAGGACCCAGTAACTTATTGGAAGGCCGCGCCAGGGGGCTGGGGCACAAGGACCACCTAGGAGACTGATACAGGACTCTTAGCTCTCAGGGTTGGAGGTGGGGGTTCTTGGGCATGTGTGAACCCCCCATTCCCTCATCACCACTCACAACTCTGCCCCTACCAGCGGGGAGACCTTGAGCAAGTCACACTCCCCTGCACTCTCAGTCTTCCCTCCTGTTCAATGGGCTGGCTGGTGGTGCCGACTCCTTCATAGTGTGGTGAGAATCACCCAAGAAAACACACCCACACACTTGATAAGGACTCCCCAAATGCTGCCCTGACCCCCAGGCCCCCTCCCTCTATCCAGTGACTTCTACCCCATCAGGTGGGCATTTTGGCCCCTTCCCCCACCCACCCCCTGCAAAAGCAACTTTCCTTTCCTGCTGTCTGTCCTTTCCCAGCAAGGGTTTCTGAGAGCTGCACCAAGCGTCCCCACATTCTTCAAAAGACGTGTTTGGAAACAAGAAATTGCTAGAGAGATGATTCAGTCCTTGGCCTCGGATTGTGTCTGGACATAAGCAGGCCCATCTGCGGAGGCCGCACTGCCAAATTCTGTCACTCTTGCTCCATATGCTCTGCGCTCCCCGTCTCCCCCCCAGAAGCTGCAGTCTGGGCCCGTCTCTCACTCTACTGCGGCTGCTACGTAGCAAATCCAGTGAGGGGCGTTTTGGCTCTAGGGAGTGGGCAGCTCTGCTCCTCTCCTGCCTGGCCTGGGGCCACTGTGGGATAAAAATCAGGGGACCCTCTCCCTTCCCATCCACACAGAACCACAGTGTGGAGTCCTGGAGCAGAGAGGGACAGAGAGAGGCTGTCAGCCCCTGCCTTGGAGGCAGAGGTCTCTCTGGCAGAAAGTGACTTCTCAAATGCTAGCTGTGTCGTTCACTGGCCCCGTCCCCTTGTCCTGAGCAGAATGATGTTGGACAGCTTCTCTCAACCACATCCTTGTCTGCAGGAAGCTGGACTTGGCACTAAAAGACCCAATTCATGTCAAGCTGTGTGACTCTGGGTCATCAGTTAACTTCTCTGAGTTGGCCTGTCCTCCGTTGTGACCTACAAACAGTCATTCCTGCCCTGTTCACCTCCTAGGTTGGTCACTGGGGTCTAATAAGGTGCCAGTTGGGAAAGAGCTTTGTAAACGGTAGAGCAGCAGATCTGAGTGTGTCGCTAGGCCATCAGCGACAGCATCACCTAGAAACTCGTCAGGAATGCAGAGTCTCAGGCCCGCGCAGACCTACTGACTGCGAAGCTCTGTGGGTGGAGCCCAGCAGTGTGGGTTTCCACAGGCTCTCTGGGAAGCTGAGGCCCATTAAAGCTTGAGAGTCTTCAGGAAGATGTGCATATGGATGAGACCATGCCTATCTCCTCATGAGTGCTGGCTCAGGGAGTCGCCTAAGTGTACCAGGGCCCATGCCCCATTTGGCTGTATAAATATTTCATTGCAAACGATCTAAGGTTTATAGATCTGCATGATTTCGCATCTGGGCAAATCAATTTCAAAATAAATTCATGGTGTTCAGGGCAGATTGGAAAATCAGTTTCCCAGGGAGATTTAAACCCAGGATGGCAAACTCAAAGGCCTGGGAAGCTAAGCAGGTGACACGAATGTGTGAAGAGGCTGGGGTGGGGTAGGGAGAGCCAGGGTCTGGCTACACTGCAGAGCTCGGGCCCTACCTAACAGCATTAAAAAAAAAAAAAACCAACAAAACCCTGTCCTGGCCAAACAAAACACATATGTTAGACAGATCTGGTTCAAGGCCTGCCAGTTTGTAACTGGTATAAACGCTGGGAAAAGAAAAGATTTGGTCTTAACAGAGC
This sequence comes from Propithecus coquereli, assembly GCF_000956105.1. Taxonomy (NCBI): domain Eukaryota; kingdom Metazoa; phylum Chordata; class Mammalia; order Primates; family Indriidae; genus Propithecus; species Propithecus coquereli. Next base: position 35,764 of record NW_012136969.1, on the reverse strand, counting down.
TGTGCACTGGCCACAGACTTAGTTGCCCTGGAAAAGAGTGTTTGGCATGCAGTTGTAACTCCCAGGTTTAGCCGGGGCTACAAATGGCATGATTTCATTAATTTGTGCATTTACTCATTCTACGCACTCTTTTCTAGGTCCTGTGCTAGGTTCTGTGGCCCCAGAGCTGAACCAGACACTATCTCCATCCTCCAGAGGGGCTGGGCGTGGCTGCGATGCCTCTGGCACGTGGCTGCCCAGTGTTCTGTGGCAAAGTGGTCCAGGATTAGTTAAGCATGAATAGCACCTAGTTAAACAAAGTTAAATGTAGTACTCTACTGCAGGACTTCTCGGAGCCTTTACCATGCTAATGTGCATTCCACATTAAATGACCTCAAAGTATCTGGGCCTGTCTGGGGTCCCAGATGGGCCTGAATGTCCTGCGTTGGGGGCTGGCGAGTGAGCAGATATGGGGTCCCCGGAGGTGTGGCAGGGTCGGGGACCTGCTGCACGGAGGCGTGGAGAGGCCTTCTTCCCCTGGGGCTCCCTGAGGAGGCAGCTGCTCCCTTCAGAATCTGCAGTGGGGCACTGAGGGGGACAGACCTCAAGAGGTGGCAGTAGGGGAGCGTGAAGGATTTAATCCAGGGGTCCCCTGGTCACATCTGCATTTGAGGAACACGACCGTGCTGGGGAGGGGCAGGAGGGATTCATATCCAAGAAGGGAGAGCTGTCGGCGTCCTGTGCAACGGGAATGTGAAAGCTACTCTCCTGTCAGTCTCTGGGTTTCTTCACCGAGAAAGGGGTGAAAGCAATTCCACCTACGCAGGCAGGGCTTGCTCTCCCCTACAGCGCATAAGCCCCTGCTGTGCGAGGAGCCTGGGGAAGCCTCCCAGGCTGTAGTTACATTAACTGCTGCTTTTACAACCAGCGCTGGCTCTGACTTCTATGAATAAAATTTAGAGGCTCAGGACAGATCTGAAAACCGATCTCTCCCTTTCTTTCTCTTCAATTCTCCCAGCTCATTGTCTGTGGCTGGTTCTCTTGTGTTCTCTCTCTCTCTCTTTCTTTCCTCCCCCCTCTTTCTCTGTCCCCTTCCCTCCCTCTCTCTCTCTCCTCTCCCCTCCCTTTCTCTCTCTCTCGCCCTGCCTCCCTCTCTCCTCCCTCCCTCCCTTCCTTGCTATCTCACTGGCTTTCTCTGCAATGTACGAAGGCAGTCCAGTTTGGGACTCCATATCTCTTTGTTCTGGAAATCCCCACAGCAAAAGGAGAATGAATTCCACTTGGCCCAGGCTAATCTTTCGCAGAATTAGGATGGAAGCACATTCATGGAAAAACACGAAACAAAACAAAAAGCCCAAAAACTCCCTTGAAAGCATCATTCGTGGAGATTGTTTCTAAAAATTAACTTCTTGAACTAATCAAAATTGATTCTAAAATTGCCTCCAACATATCCATTGCGACTACCTGTTTAGATACAGAAGTCTTATCCCCACAGTGGGAAGGGCGAGAAAGTCCCACTTTCTCGGTAAATTGAGTCCTATTTAAGAAAGACTTGGAGGCAGGAAAGTTTACTTCAGAGAAAGCTGGAAACAGGGAAGAGGTGGCATTTAAAAAAGTCGGTGTAAGTCACCTAGAGTGTGCCACACCCTAGATGTGTTCACGAGGCGGGCGCTCTCGCTCACTTAATCCTCCCAATTGTCTGAGTTCTCTGTGGTCCAGGGAAGTCAGAGGGCCTTTCCCGAGGCCACACAGGCAATAATGGCAGCTCTGGAGTCGTGTGCAGATCTGTTGGTTTGGGGCCAGCCTGTGCTGTGTCTGGGAAGGACCGGGAAGGATCTGATGTTTGCGGAGTGGAGTGGCGGGAGAGAGAGGTTTCAGTCTGAAGGAACAGCAGGAGGCGCCTGCTGCTGCCTGGCTTTGTGACAGAAGGGAAAGGAACTCTCCCCACAGACGGGCCTCAGGGATTTCTCTCCCACACTTTGTCCTCAGCCCCTCTCTTTGGCAGCCTCCGGTCTGTCATTTGCAGGGGATACGCCAGCCAGCAATCCAGAGCTGTGCTCCCAGACCGGGAAAAGCATAACTGGAAACTTCCCCCCAAACAGTGCGCAGGACAGGTCCCCCAGACGTCAGCAGACCCGCGGGGATCTGCTCTTGCAGATTTGTAATAAGCTGAGACAGCCTGCTCCCGCCACGTGACTCAAGAACAGGCTCACGTTTCTCAGGTGGTTGGAGGACATTATAAGGGGGGGTGGGAGGCTCTGGCTTCGATCTGGCCAAGACTACAAAGAGTACCTCTTCCCAAGCTGACGGGGATGTCTTTTGCTTGAAGTCTCATCCTGTCTTTGGTCTGTGTGCTAAAGACAGGTTTGAGCCCTCAGGAGCAATTGACAGGAAGCCTTTCCTTTCTTTGGGATTAAACAATTACTGATCCCACGAAAAACAGACTCGGAGCTGACCCCAATCTTCCTAAGACAGAGACAAAGGACACAGATTGTCTTTGTATACATTAGAATATTGAGTCTAGAACAAGAGAGGTCAAGCTTCCACCTTGGCCACAACTAGGACGTCAGGATCCAGGTACAACCAGCACCAAGCAGGTCCTCATGGCTGGAGGTGATTGTTTAAACAGGAGCAATGCTGCTCAAAACACACATTCACCCAAGCAGTTTCCAAGGTCTCAGCTACCACTTTTGCAATTGTTTCTCTAATCCAACATTTTCCAAAGCATCTTTCCCTGTGGGATGTTAATAGGTTTTATGTGGGGAGAAAAGAGGTTTCTATAGTAAAATAAGGTTGGGGAAAACCTGTATTAAAGAAAATTAATTAGGTTTCTTTGATTGAAAGACTTTTCAGAAGCTTTAATGTGCTACTGTGCTTTATGAATCGCTAACAAGTAGGCACCAACGGCCAGACTTACTGACCATAGATCCAGTCTTCCTCCAGAGCACTTTAGGGGACAAGGGCTGCATGAAGCACATTGTTGGAAAGGTGGTTTTCATTTTATACTCCAGCTACTTTTGTAAGGATGGGCACTAACCAAAGAATGGAAAAGAACATCACAGAATAAGGCTGAACAGAATATGGTGAGTGGGATACACCCAGGCTGCTAAGAGGTTCCTAATGGCCAAGGCAGGAAGGGAAACACTGCACTTCTCTAACAACTATTGTTTTGTGTTTTTTGGGATGTTTTCACCCTAGTCCCTTCTCCTGTCAATAGATATTCCACTCCCAGCCTGAGTTATATATCACTTAAGATTAGATTTGGCTGCAAATAAAAACTCCACAATAATGGCTTAAACAAGATAAAAGTATCACATAATACTGTCCAGAGGAGGCAGTTCAAGGCTGATAGGGAAAAGACATGGTATCAGGGACCCAGGCTCTTTCTGTCTTGTTCTTCTTTCATTCACAAAGCCATTTCATGGTACAGGATGGCTGCTGGAGCTCCAGTCATTGCATCCACATTCCAAGCAATAGAAAGGAGGAGAGGGAGGAGAAAAGAGCAATCTCTCCCTTTTAAAAATTTCCAGAAATACCTCAGAACCCTTCTGCTTACACCTCATTGATCAGAACTTGGACGCACGGCCACATCTATTTGCAAGGCGAGCTGGGAAATGTATTAACCGGGCAGCTGCACGACAAGCTCAAAAATGGAGGTTCCAGCAGGAAGGGGAGAATGGAGAGTGGGAGACAGTTAGCACTCTGCCACACATCAAAATTATTTCCCTGGCTAAAAAACTTCAGTTTAGGATGAGCAATCTGAATTCTTCCCCAGGATGTTTCCGTTTGAAGCTGGAGAGGAAGATTCTTTTTCCTCTGTGGTTACTGAGCTGGAGAGAGTCTGAAGGGTTAGAAACCGTGCTCCCCAGTGTGTGGAGAAAGCTTGTGTAGACAGCGAGAACAAAGCCAATGTGCAGAGAGACACAAAGGTGGAGCGACTGGGTGAAAGAGAACGACAGAGGCATCGATCGATTTGATCCCCAAGTCTGGCTTCACCCCCGCCCTCTTCTGGTCACGAGAGCCAATACATGCCCCTGTTGACTTAGACTCGTTCAACTTCGCCTCCATCACTTGCTGTGAAAGAGTCCTGGCTGCCAGTGTTCTCTTTCATTTCTGAGGGCAGGGACCACATGGGTCACTCTTTTGGCAGAGAGAGTTTTTTCCTAGAATTCAAGGGCAGAGGGAATTTATTGCATTATTTCATATCGAAGGACATCAAATGACATAATTACACTTTTGCACGTCTGTGTAGCTCATTACAGTTTACAAACTTCTTTGAAATCCATTGGTTTATGTGAATGTCACAATCTCGGTGAGATGGAGATCTTATTTCCTCCATTGCATAGATGAGGACACTGAAGCTCAGTGAGATAATCAGGTTTGTCTACATGGTTGTCCAGAAGTGGCTCCACTCACTTCAGTAGCGGTCCACGTGCAAGCTCTATAAGGAGGAGGACAGCTTGGAGGACAACACATTTTGTGCAGTGGATGAGCTAAGAAAGCCTGGCCCAGGGACCTTAAGACCCCAGAGTGGGGATGACCATCAGACTGTCTCAGATATCAGTGGTTCGCATCAAGGCTGGGGCAGGTGCAGTCGGCAATTGATTCATGACTCATGCCTGGAAGTCTTTGCAACAAGATCCTTCAAACGTGCTCCTTGCTTCTGGTTCAGTGCAGCTGGTTGAAGGGACAGCCCTCATTGTCGCACCCCGTCTGAGGGGAAGTGTCTCTGGAGTATGGGAATTTCAGAGGTCAGCCTGCATTCTCATCCAGAGAGAAAGGCAATTGCCTTCAGCTGGTGTTCCCGTGTCCCTCACAAAAGAATTGGATCATTTAGGAGCTTACGGTTCTGCCTCATGTGGCATAAAAGAGACAACTTTAGCTTGGAATAGGTTTATAGCAAGAGTCACTGATTCTGCCAGGGATCCCCCTTGCAAGCAAATGAAACTGGGTCTTCAGCAAACATTTTTAAAAAGACCCTATTGGAAGGATAATTGGGTTCACAGAATCGATGCAAAGCTAGAGGAGCAGGTTTGGAAAATGAGCGGGAATCAAAGCAGTTGCAGAAGGTCATGGACAGGGGGTAGAACGGTCCCATTTCGATCTGGCCAGGAATGACCGTCCCACCCGTGGACTCGACAGCCGCCCCCGTGGACCACTTCTAAACGCACTTCATCTCTCCCTCGCCCGCTCCCGTGGGCCAGACTCCCAGGCAGGGGCCTCAATTGGCCAAGTGCCACGGCTGCCTGAGGGTGGCAAGCCGGGCTCCCCTCCCTTCACCTCTGCAGCTGGGGGGCACATGGAGCACCCCCCCAAACGGTGGTCCATTCTGCCTACCAGCTGCTGCTTCAGTCATTTAAAAAGCGGTCCAGGCGGCTCCTGGGAGATGTTGGTTAAGACCTGAAGGGAGAAAATGAAATGGCAGAAACCAGCGTGTTCCCACTTTTGCCTTAACCTCCTTCCAGCTCCCCAGGCCAGCATCAGTGGGCTGACAGGCGCGGCGGGGCACCACGGGCACTCCCTCGCCCACACTGCCGCCATGCTTACTTTTCGGGAGTGTGCACATCTGCTCCCGTTCCGGCCTTCACTCAGGGAACGAATGCCTGCCCTGGTACTCGAGACGTTCACAGTCGGACAACCCCTCTTTCCCCCACCCCACACCTCAGCGCCCCTGACCTGTGCTCCTACCACTGGGCTGTTTAGATTCTTCAGACGCACTCTCTGCATTTGAGTCTCATCTTCCCTCTCCCCTTCCACCTGGGAAACGTCTGTGCCACCCTCCCCTCCAACTTCCAGGTTCTTTATTTGGACTCATTTCCGTGCTGGCTGGAATACACTGAGGTAGGCAGAGCGATGCCCTCCAAAAGGTGTCCATATTCTAATCCCTGGAACCTGGGAATATGTTACCTTGCATGGCAAAAGGGATTTTGCAGCTGTGATTAAGGTTAAGGACATTAAGATAGGAAGATTATCCTGGATTATCCAGGCGGGTTCAACCTAATTACACAAATCTTTAAAAGCAGGGAACCTCCTGTCGGTGACCAGAGAAAGCGAAGGGGCGGCATGAGAAAGATTAGCCTGGCCACTGTCTGCTGTGAGGATGGAGGAAGGGCCGTGAGTTATGGGATGCGGGCAGCCTGGAGAAGCCAGAAAAGGCAATGAAACAGCCTCTCCCCTGGAGCCTCCAGAAGGAATGCAGCCCTGCCGACATCCTGACGGGCGCCCAGCAAGACCCTTGCCGGACTTCTGACCTATACAACTGCAAGATGATAAATCCGTGTTGTTTTAAGCCACTAAGTTTGTGGTAATTTGTCACCATAGCAATAGAAAAACTAATATTCAAGTAATTATTTTATAGCAAGGTTGTGGAGGAGCCACACTCTCTGAGGCTTTGCATATCTGAAAATGTCTGTTGCTGTGACCCATGAACAATAATTTGGCTGACTTTAGAACTGTTGGGTAATAATCTTTTAAACTAAAATTTGCAGATGCCATTTCATCGTTGTGCAGAAAAGAGCTAACGTAGCAGGCCTGAGACTGTATCCTCACAAAGTCTTGCTGGCAAGGTTGGCCCTTGGCCAGCGTCTGGGAACTTGGATTTTGGGAGGGTTCCTGCCATTCCCAGAACTGATGAGAGAGGCTCACTGTGCCTGAACCGTACAATGTGGTTCATGCCGAACACCTGCTTTCCTTCTGGCAGTCTGGGATTTTGGTGTGTGCTAGGCAGAGGGAGCCTTCGTGACCAGTCCTCCATAAAAACTCAGGCACTGAGTCTCTATTGAACTTCCCTGGTAGACAGCAATTCGCACGTTTTGTCCCTGTTTGCTGTTGGAATTAAGCATGTCCTGTGCGACTCTAGGGGAAAGGGCTCTTGGAAGCTTGTGCCTGGTTTCCTCTGAACGTCATGCCATGCACCTGTTTACCTTTCACTGATTTTGCTTTGTGTCCTTTCACTGTAATTAATCATAGCCACGAGTACAACTCTAGGCAGAGTCCTGAGAGTCTTCCTAGCAAATCACCAAACCCGGCGGTTGCCTTGGGGCCCCCAACACAGTTGTCTAGTAGCACTTAGTGTTGTGGGAGAGAAATTTGATGCCTAGCTGTCCACCCACCCCCTCATAGAAATTCTTTTTTTTTTTTCCTTGTCTGGATATTTCTAAGAATTTTTCTTTATCTTTGAAATTAAAAGAAAATCACCAAAGTAGGTAGGTATAGATCTGTATCTCTTTTCATTACTTTTACCTGGTAGCCAATGAACATTTTTTTTAATCTAAAGATGCAAGTCTTTAGCTCAGGGAATTTTTTATCTAGTATAGCAGGTCTCACTGTCAAAATTAAACTTCCTTTTTTCCTCTAATCTAAGAGAGAGGTAGCACAAGTCACCTTTATCACCCTAGGAAGGAAGGGAAATCCTTTGTGCAAAAAGCCCCTTCCCAAGACCACTGAGACAATTACAGTGTATCATCGGTGAGTGGGTACCAGGCCCTTGTGTCTGAGGGCAGGGAGGTCACCAGGATTTGGACACCCCCAGGATCCCCTCCTGACCCCAGGTTGCAGCCGCTGGTTGTTGGTGCAGGTGAACACAGAAAGGACAGGAGTGGAAAAGCTCGTGTGTGCTGAGCCGGGCGCAGGCCGGCACAGAGGACTGAGCTCATTCTGTGTCTCAGAGTACTCATCACGACAGCTGGTCCCCAGCTACTGCAGTGGCCTGCAGTGTTGCATACACATGTGGGTCAGGGCACGGCCATTCCTATTCTCCAAAGATGGCACTTGATACTCCCTGTGCCTGCTGTGAGAATCAGGTATCCCATGTGTTTCTGAGATGACACAGCAGAGCCAGCTGCTATAGGGTCAGTACTGCCCTGACCCCACTGGCAATAGCCAGGGATCACAATACATCCCTGGGCATTATGTGAATTAGGGACCAGGATTTGGGCTTTTCATGCTGGTGACAGACTGGCTCACACTAGGGCAGCTTCTGTTGGGGGAAAAGAGGACTCTGGAAATTCCTGTACATGATTTTCTTTAATTATTCTTTTTCTGTTTCTGTTATCTATTGTTCAATAACAGACTACCCCCAAAATTCAGTGGCTTAAAACAACAATTGTTGAATTTATTATTGATTATAATTCTGTGGGTTGGCAATCTGAAGCATCCTTCTGGTGTACGTTTTAATTTCTAAACCTAAGTATCTTCTTTTAAATTTTTTTAATCGCACATTTATGCAGCTGCAATCATCTGATGGCTTGACTGGGGCTGGAGGGTCCAAGATGGCCCCACTCACACCTCTGGCAGTTGGGCTGGCTGTTGAATGGGTGTCTTGGTTGCTTCCAAGTGACCTCTCATCTTCCAGTAGGTTACACTGAGCTTCCTCACAACATGGTGGTCTCAGGGCTCCAAGAGTGAAAGTGGAAGCTATAAGAACTCTTAAGGCCTGGGCTCAGAAGTCGCAGAATGCCACTTCCACTGCATTCGATTAGTCAAAGCCAATCACATGCCAGCCCCAGTTCAAGGAAGGGGAAGATAGACTCCATCTCTTGTTAGGAGGACTGTCAAAGTCACATTGCAGAGGGACATGGATGCAGGGAAGCAGGGCTCACTGGGGGCCATTTTTAATAATCTATCATGCTGTCCTTCCAGAATTTCTATTATCTGTAGGGGTATAATAGACTTC
>NW_012136969.1:23672-24171 GCF_000956105.1 Propithecus coquereli | reverse complement strand
TTTTTCTTTCTGTACCTGGCTTATTTCACTTAACATAAAGTCCTCCAGGTTCATCCATGTCATCACAAATGATAGGATTTCTTTCTTTTTTAAGGTTGAATAATATTCCATCGTGTATATACCACATCTTCTTTATCCATTCATCCATTGATGGACACTTAGCTTGATTCTAAGTGTTGGACCACTTAAGCCCATTCGTTAGCTATTGTGAATAATGCCTCAATGAACATGGAAGTGCAAATACCTCTTCAACATACTGATGTCATTTCCTTTGGATATATTCCCAGTGGTGGGATTGCTGGGTCATGTGGTAGTTCTGTTGTTAATTTTTGAGGAAACTCCATACTGGTTTTCATAATGGCTGTACTAATTTACATTCCCACTAACAGCATACAAGAGTTCTCTTTTTTCCATATCCATGCCAACTCTTTTTATCTTTTGTCTTTTTGGCAATACTCATCCTAACAGGTGTGAGATGATATCTCATTGTGGTTTTAAT
>NW_012136969.1:21271-23622 GCF_000956105.1 Propithecus coquereli | reverse complement strand
TATAAGAGAGAGAGATCGTGCAGTATTTTTCTTTCTGTACCTGGCTTATTTCACTTAACATAAAGTCCTCCAGGTTCATCCATGTCATCACAAATGATAGGATTTCTTTCTTTTTTAAGGCTGAATAATATTCCATCGTGTATATACCACATCTTCTTTATCCATTCATCCATTGATGGACACTTAGCTTGATTCTAAGTGTTGGACCACTTAGGCCCATTCGTTGGCTATTGTGAATAATGCCTCAACGAACATGGAAGTGCAAATACCTCTTCAACATACCGATGTCATTTCCTTTGGATATATTCCCAGTGGTGGGATTGCTGGATCATGTGGTAGTTCTGTTGTTAATTTTTGAGGAAACTCCATACTGGTTTTCATAATGGCTGTACTAATTTACATTCCCATTAACAGCATACAAGAGTTCTCTTTTTTTCCATATCCATGCCAACTCTTTTTATCTTTTGTCTTTTTGGCAATACTCATCCTAACAGGTGTGAGATGATATCTCATTGTGGTTTTAATTTGCATTTCCCTGGTCATTAGTGACGTTGAGCATTTTTTCATATACCTGTTAGCCATTTATATGCCTTCTTTTGAGAAATGTCTATTCAGATCCTTCACCCATTTTTTAATTGCATTATTTGTTTTCTTGCTATTGAGTTGTTTGAGTTCCTTATATATATGTATATTTGGATATTAACCCTTTATCAGATGTATACTTTGCAAACATTTTCTCCAATTACATAGGTTGTCTCTTCACTTTGTCAATTGCTTCCTTTGCTATGCACAAGCTTTTTAGTATGATCCAATTCCACTTGTCTATTTTTGCTTTTATTGCCTGTGCGTCAGGGTTCATATCCAAAAAATAATTGCCTAGATTAATGTTAAGAAGCTTTTCCCCTATATTTTTTCTAGCTGTTTTACTGTTTCAGGACTTACATTTAAGTCTTAATCCATTTTGAGTTGATTTTTGTATATGGTGTGAGATAAGGGTTCAATTTCACTCTTCTGCATGTGCATATATAGTTTTCCCATCATCATTTATTGAGGAGACTGTCCTTTCCCCATTGTGTGTTTTCAACAACTTTGTAAAAGATCAATTGACCATAAATATGTGGATTTATTTCTGGGTTCTCTATTCTGGTTCATTGATCTATATATCTGTTTTTATGCCAGTATGATGCTGTTTTGACTACTATAGCTTTGCAGTGTATTTTGAAATCAGATAGTATAATGCCTCCAGTTTTGTTCTTTTTGCTTCAGATAGCTTTGGCTATTTGGAATCTTTTGTGGTTCCATGTGAATTTTAGGATTGTTTTTTCTATTTCTGTGAAAAATGTCATTGGAATTTTAATAGGAATTACACTGAATATGTAGACAATTTGGGGTAGTAGGAATTCCCCTACTATTATTGTATTGCTATCTATTTCTCCCTTCAATTCTGTTAATATTTGCTTTACATATTTAGGTGCTCAGATATTTGGGTACGTATATATTTATAATTGTTATATCCTCTTGATAAATTGACTCCTTTATTATTACATAATGACCCTTTTGTCTCTTGTGACAGTTTTTGACCCAGTCTACTTTGTCTGATGTAAGTATAGCCATTCTTGTTCTCTTTTGGTTACCGTTTGCATGGAGTATCTTTTTTCATCCTTCACTTTCAGCCTATGTGTGCCCTTAAAACTAAAGTGAATCTCTTGTAGACAGCATATAGTTTAATCTTATTTTCTTATCCATTCAACCACTCTGTCTTTTGATTGGAGAATTTAATCCATTTACATTCATAGTAATTATTGATATCTAAGGACAAAGTACAGGTTGAGTATCCCTTATTCAAAATGCTTGGGAACAAAAGTGTTTTGAATTTCAGATTTTTTCAGATTTGGGGGTATTTGCATTATGCTTACTGGCTGAACATCCCTACTTCAAAAATCCAAATGTTAAATTATTCCAGTGATCATTTCCTTTGAATGTCATTTTGGCACTCAAAAAGGTTTCTGTTTTGGAGCATTTGGGGTTTTGGATTTTTGGATTAGGGATACTCAACCTGTACTGATATTTTTTGGTAGCAATATAGTTTGATTAATTTCTCTTTTTCTTTTGTGTATCTACTAGTGCTTTTCTTGTTGGTTACCATGAGGCTTACATAAAACATCTTATAGTTATAATAATTTATTTTAAGTCAAAAACAGTATAACTTTGGCTGTACACAAAAATTCTACATTTTAACTTCTCTTCCCTACCCCCACATATTATGTTATTGATGTCACAATTTACATCTTTTATATATTGTGTATTCATTAACAAATTATTATAGCTATAGTTATTTTTAACACTTTTGT
>NW_012136969.1:0-20286 GCF_000956105.1 Propithecus coquereli | reverse complement strand
GATGTTAGTGCCAAAACCATTATTAGGAATAATGGTGGTCATTACATAATGATCAATGGAACAATTGATAGGACATATATTAAGTCTCGAATTATACAAAAACACTAAGGCAGGGACAAGTTGGGTGAATCAAAGGGACAGAAAGATGGCCAGTGTGGCCCTAAACTGCCCCATCCAGTGCATCTTCTCACTCTATACCTCCCTCAGTGTTATCTGTCCCTATCTTGACCTCAGTAATCACCTACAAGCCAAGGACTCCCCAGAGCTCTTCCCAGACTTCACATGTGTATGACCACCTGTCTGCTGCCCATTTCCTTCAGGGCCTCCAGGTACCTCCCACCAGCATGGAGGAGCCAAGCTCCGCACCCCAACCTCCTCCACACATTGACGGTTCTTCCTGTGTCCCCACCTGTGTGAGGCTCTCATAATCAACTCATCACGCAAGCTAGGAAACCAGGCGTCTTCACGTGGACCATTCGTCCAGTGTTCACAGGTCTCTGCATGGCAAATCGACATGGCAAGCCAATGACATTTGGGAAAAGGCTCGAAGGATTGGAATTAACAAGAGGAGTTGGGTCATATTCTTTTAAGTTTTTATAATTATAAACAATTCAAACAAAAAGAATAATATTTACGTTTTAGATTTTTGTACATTGTGATTATACTTTATGTACTGCCCAGTTTCCTGCTTTTTCCTACCTAATATATTTTGATGTCTTTTCATATCATTTTTTTGACATGTATATAATATTACATCTAATGACTATACCTTAATTCATTTCACAAATCTCTCAATGGATATATAAGCTGTTTGAAATTTCCTACTTATACAAACAGCTGCAGTGAACAACCTTGGACGTGCATCTTTGTTGATGGTTGAATGAAGAAATCTACAGAATAAATTACTATAAGGAAATGTCTGGGTCAATAGAGATTCACATTTTAATCTGTGACAGATTCTGCCAAATTGCCCTTAAAACTTTCTCCCAATTTACCCCCTTCCCAACTGGGCATATATTTCCCTACCATCTCACCAGCATTAAGCTTCATCAATGTTTAAAAGAGTTTTGCCCATCTGATGGGCAAAAATATATTTTTCTCATTTCAATCCATTTGTCTTCATTAGTTTGAGCACTGTGTCTTTGTTTTTAAGTGAATTTCTAGTTCAAGTCTTCCCACATTTACTATTGGGTTGGTTACCTTTTTTATTGAGTTGTAGAAAGTTCTTTATACATGAACACTATTAACCTTTAGTATGTAATAAATGTTGAAAATGTTTTTCCTCAATTTGTTGTTTGTACTTCAACTTTATTTATAACGTCTTTTGCCTCATAGACATTTCAAATATTTATGTAGTTAAACCTTTTCATTCCTTATTTCCAGCCTTATTTTCATTTTACCAGCTTGTTTTTTAATGCCCTATTAATGATTTTACTCTCTAGTTAATCATGAGTTACTTGAGGGCTTGGGCTACATCATATTCATATCTGTAGATTCTTCTCAAGAAATCACTCACCCTAGAGCCTTGGCTATACGTGCTGCATAAAGAAGCACATTTTTAAATTTTATTGAATTGACAGAGTTCAGTGTGTCGTAAAATAAGCAAACATAGAAAATTTAATTCCAAGATTGAGGTTGAGGGAAAAGCTCCAAGGTGCTTTGGCCTACATACCAAACTGCACGGTGAGTTGGAAAGTGTAATTTCAAGTGATATACAGAGTAAGATCAGGGTTAAGTTCAGCCGGTAATAGAAAATTATTAAAAAGATCACAAGAAATATGTTCTATATTTGTTTCACTTTAAAAGCTATTTTTGTCACTGAATTATCTGCTTTCAGAATCAGAGTTTAATATGGAAGAGTCACAGTTTAATATAAAAATAGTCACGGTTTAATATAAAAAGTCAGAATTTAATATAAAAATAACAAAGTGGGGAGTTCAGATGGTAATCTGGATTTCATACAAACCACGTGCCCGGCGAGTCAAGCCGCTTTAACTACCCGGTGTCTGCCCTTAGCTGGCGGCGGTGTGCACTAACTGTGGGACACATGGGAAGAGGGGACAAGGCAGGAGCTGAAGTGTGAGAACGACACACCTCCAGCTGTATGAAGTGCTGTCGTTGTTTACGTTCTTGATGCTGCTCCTCAAAGCCTGGGGAAGCCCATGATGCTGGGGAAATCCCTGGGCCTCATTTTGGCTGTTTTGGAAACAAAAGAGGGAGGAGGGTCACTGGGTGATCTCAGCAGTTCCCTCCAAATCTCAGGTCCTGGGAGCCCACCAGTCTCCCTGTAAAATGATTTCCAGGGCCCTGCCTCCGTGGGATTCCCCTGTGAGCCAATCTGAGGTGTGAAGGCAAATCCATCACAGCTGTTACCAGCTGTCCTGTGAGGCTGCTCTGGGAGCCCTGAAGGGCGTCAACACCAATGTCTGTAAGAGTTAAATTAAATTCCAGGGTCTGGTGTGAAGCTGGGACAGGCCTTGGTGCTTATCTGTCTGCTGCTGGGTTCCTTTGGGGCCTATCGCTTCAGCTGAGGTAGCACGAGGGAAAGGGAACAGAGTGGAAGGGGCAGTCTTCCCTCTTTTATTTATGTAGGTTCGTAATCCTTTTATGATATAAATCATACTCTGGTCACTTCCTGAGAAGACTCATGATGATGCATTAACTCACTTGAATACCAGGCATCTATGCCTGCTCTGCACCAGACCCAGCGCTGGGGGCTGGAGGAGACAGAAGCACGAGGGAAAACCTAATACGTGTTTTATGTGGTATCATAGAGGCACTGGGTGTGCAAGGGCCATGGGGACACGTGGCAGGACTAAGCGATTATGATAGTCCAGAGGTGGGCGTGGTGGGGAGAAGAGGGGGACAGGGAAGGACAACTTCTCGAGTGTCTTCTCAGAAACATCATGATTAAGAGCACGGGCTTTGGAGTCAGATAAGACTGGGTTCAATCTCTTTAAACCTCAGCCTTCTCATCTGGAAAATGGAATAATAATAGAACTTCTGTTATTGGGTTCTTGGGCAGATTGAATGACCAAGCATGGAATACATGGCCACTGTTATTATTCTGCATATCGGTCACTAAGATGAGCTTTCCCATCAAAGCTTGCATTGTATTCATTTTACATATGAGGAAACAAAAGCTCAGAAAGCTTATATAATTTGCCCAAGGCTACACAGCTTAGAAAGGACAGAAGCAAAATTCTAATCAACTTCAAAGCCCGTTTTCATTCCACTGCTGTGCTGTAACGCCTCTGAAGGAAGGTGGCCCAGAAGCCCTGATATTGGAGTTGGGTGTTAAAGAATGAATAGAAATCCCTTCGTAAAAGTCAGAGAGAAGGAAATGCCACGCAAAGGAACAGCGTGTGCTAAAGCATAGAGGCAAAGATGAAATAAGCTCTTGGGGTTTTCCTCCAAGAAAGAAAAATGAGGCAGAGGCCATAGGGTAGATAGACCACGGAAGGTTCAGTGGTTCCATCTCATTCTCTGCCCACAGTGAAGTTGAACTCTCGCAGCAAATAGGAATTAGAGCCACACTGTTGCATTTTCTGGGAACATGGTCTAATGACCTTCATGAGTCCCTGGAGACTTGTTTGACCAATACTGTGGTCATTGTTGGGGCCTCTCTGGGATCCTTTCTTCAATGTACCCAAGAGTTCTCATATGTTAGTTTAATTTTATACCAACAGAAGGGAGAATCAAGATAGTGAAAAAAAAATCTTTGATACCCTGACTCCAAACCACTTACCAGGGCTTGCTTTAGGGGTTACAGATCAGGTAAGATATTAGTAGGACTAGGCTCTGGTTTTGGAGGAGTTCCCAGTCTTGCTGGGGAGACAGGTACCCAAACTCAGCATGGTAGCCAAACTCAACAGTAGTCAAGCTGATCTTAAAGTGGGTCAGGGCTTGGGTCAATGACAGTACCAAGGAGTGGCCCACAGAGGAGAACTTTAGCACCCTTGTCATCTCCACCAACTCGTTCCCTCTCTTTGATCCTTCAGTTTCTGTAAACTGTGTTAAAAGATTTTAAGGTGAAATCAAGATTATTATGGCCAGACATCTAAGATGACCTTCAATGACCCTCACTCTTACACAGTCCCCCTCCCTTTGAGTATGAGTGGAATCTGTGAATATGACACCACTCCTGTGATTATGTTACGGCAAAAGGGAGATCATTCTGGGTGGTCCTGACTTAACCAGGTAATCCCTCAGAAAGCAGAGCATTTTCCCAGGGTAGTCACAGAGGAAGAAGCCACCAGTGAGACATGCTCCTGCTGGCTGGGAAGAAAGCAAACTGCTGCGTTACGAACTGCCCACGGAAAGGGGCGGCCTCTAGTTGCTGAGAGTGGTCCCCAGCTGACAGCTCAAGGCCAAACAGGGATCTCAGCCCTGCAACCTCAAAGAGTTGAATCTGGCCAACAACCTAAATGAGCTCAGAAGTGGATTCTTCCCTCAGAGACTCCAGAAAGCAATGCAGCTTGGCTAACACCCTGACTTCAGCAGACGTGAGCAGAGAATACAGTCATCCCCATGCTCAGACTTCTGACCTACAGAACCATGAACTAATAAACAGCCGTTTAAGCTGATAAATTTGCAGTGATTTGTTATGCAGCAATAGAAAACTAATACAGTAGTGATTCTCATATAAATATAAAATGCACATGTGTCAAACACTTTATTTAACTCACTTAATGAGGGAATCCATCAACTTTTCCAACTTATTCAAAGGAGAATTCATAGAACTGCACACATAGGCAATCGAGTATGTTGAAATAGATCCAAAAGTCATCAATATCTACAAAGCAATCATCAATTGTCTCTCCAACGGGCAAAATTCATTTGCACTTTGATGGACAGAAATTATTTGCATTGTGATCAGTTTTCTACAATCTATAAAATTGTAAGATAGCTCAAAAACACTGAAAAGAGCAGATAACCCAAAGAGTACTCTAGAAGAACATCTGGTGATCTTTCTTTGCCCATTTTGAAATCGCTCACAATTTTTCCTGATAAGCGGTATGGAAATACAACTTCAGATAGGCCACCACTGCCACACACATCCCTCCCAACTTGTCACAGAGAAACCGTGGAGTGGCCACAGCCCAGGATTCAGGGAGGCCAAGGGCGGGAGGGGCTCAGGCCAGCCTTGAACTTGACAAGTCCTTTCACATCCTGGCTCATTGCTTTGTCATCTCACAAGATTCCTGTGGTCAGGCGGAAAAAGTAACAGTTACCCCCATGATGTCTCCAAGGAAACTGAACCCCAGCAAGGAGAGGGGGACATGCCCAGGGTCACTCAGGGAGTCAGTGACAGGACTTGGGTATGCCCCGGGATCCCCTCCCTTCTGTCAGGGCTCATCAACTCCACTCCCCCTGCCTTCTGACACTCAGGCAGGTGACTTTGGTGGCCAGTCTTCCCTCCACACTGCAGGGCTGGGCACCTGACTTGGGCATTGCTGTGGCCTCAGGATGCCCCTTGTCCAGTCTGCGGCAGCATAGGTCCTAGGGTCCCACAGAGCCTGCTGGCCCAGCACCCTGCCCCCACCAGACCCTCTCCCGTCGCGCACTGAGCGCAGTCCTGCCTGTGTTCCCTTGCCCAGCGCCTGTTTCCCCCCCGACAGTCCCCAGAACAACTCCTAGGCATGGTTTGCCCAACCCTGCTATGCCAGGGCCACCTGCTCTGCCTCCCGGGCTCCCCACCCTGGCCACGCGCCCCGATTGGTCCCCCGTTGGCACGGGGGCTGGGAAGTCATCTGTGAGGCCAGGCACGCCAGTCTGCTGAAGACGCTTCCCAAACTGTCCTCCTGACCCGTGCCAAGCGCAAGTGCAGGGGAAGCCATGGATGCCAGGCCGGACAGCTGGCTGGCAAGCTGGCCACCTGCTCAGCTCTCAGAGTAGAAAGTGTTTGTTTTGCTTTGCCTTTGCAATCCTGGAGCTGAGACTGTCAGAGCTGAGAGGCTTTGGGAAGAGACGAGTGAATGTGGTGCAAGTGGATCGGAACTTCCTGGATTGCTAAAGAAACGGAGCGGCCAGGGGGTCGAGCCCTGGCACCCGGTGTCAGCTCAGCTGTGGGACGTCAGTGCCTCAGTCTCCTCACTCCGTGCCCTTCCCTGTCGCTGTGCCTCAGGCTCCAGTCCCGTGAGGGAAACACGGGCCGTTTCCCAGACACACAGCGCTCTCCCACACTGTCCGGCCTTCCGTCATTCGGCTCCTGCGGCCGTTTCCTGGCTCTTTCTTGCCTTGACGTTTTGAGCAAGTCCCACCATGGACCCCTGAGCCCTCTTCCTTGCCGCACTCCTGCCTCCTGCCAGTGGGGCTGACCCGCCTCTGCCCTGCACCCCTCGCCCTCCTGACAGGCTCACAGCCCCCAGGCACCTGCTTCTCCCCTCTATCCACGTGTTCCTATACCTCAGCTCGTGGGCCTCTTGCGGGTAGTGGCCGGGCATTATTCACCCCATCCCTGACATCTGGACCAGGCTGGCAGACAGCCAGCGTCCTGGAATGGAGTGTCAGCTCAGCTGCGTGACATCAGCGTCTCCATCCTCTCATCCCTCATCCGGTTCCCAAAATGTGTGTTTGCTAAATGTCTGCTGAATATGGGCCACACTTAGAACACAAAGAGGGACAAATATTTTCAGTGATATGTATGAAGGCTCTAGAAAACATCCAGTGTATGTAATTATGGAGAGCCATATGGAAATAATACAACTAAACTCTTAGAAATTTACCTTGGTTAAAAATGTCATAATATAGAAATGATCTTAAAGGTTATGTAATGAGTTACTGACCTTCGCTACATGGAATCTCATTTTTACGTAGTTTAAAACACATCCTATTTATTGAAATTGTAATAACTTTTAAAAAGGTCCAGATGTCTTGGACAATTCTTGAGCATGAATATTTTTGAAATGCGTTAAATCTTTTTTCAGATTAAGAGAGAAAGGAAGAAGGAAAGAAAGAAAGATAGGAAGAGAAATAAAGAAAGAAAAGAGAGAGAAAGAGGATGAGAGGGAGGGAAGGAAATGAAGAAGGAAGGAAGAGATGGGAAGGAAAGGAAGGGGAAAAGGAAGGGAGGAAGGAGAGAAAGAAAGGAAGGGGGGAGGGAGGAAAAGGTTGTCAAGATAGCCCTTTGACGTCCTACAAGGTGCTCAGCACGCTCCTGATGCCACCACGGCAAATGCCGCCACCTGTCTGGGTCTTTGCTCCTTGGTCTGAAGCTAGAGCTGGGTGCTGCCGTGAGGGAATGGCGCGGGTGGGCAGATGGTCACTGCATTATTTATCTTTCAGTTCCCCAGGGCCAGCCTTTGCGTACTGACATTGGAAGCCAAGTCTCTTCCTCATTCTGAGCCTGTTTTCAAAAGGAGGGAGTTGGACCAGACGAGTCTAACTCAGTTTCTGCTTCCACAATCTGTGAATCAGCCTCTGGCAGGCTGATTGTGAAAAAGCAAAAAGATCAGGTCGGGGCCAAGAAAGTTCTAGTGCCTGGGCTTGAAAGGAGACATCTCCCTCTCTCTCGCAATTTCCCCACAGCTGCTGGCGAACTTCCATGGCCCCTTCCTCATCTCAGATCCTTTGTGCCTGGAAGTCATTCCATTCCCCTGTGACCTTCCACCCATCAGCATGTTCCTGCTGTGTCACAGCAGCTGTTGGAAACTGCTATGGTTGGATCCAGGCAACTGGGGAAGGGTTATTTGTTTTAGTGCTGGGGACCCAAGAAATGCACGCGGCTCCTTTTGTGGGTTATACTAAAATGTATCTGCAGGCGTTCTTATTCGTAAGTATAAAGCAGCTTAATAATGTCTCTGAAGCAGAGGGTCTGTGGGGATGGCCAGGAGGGCTGAATTCATGTTGCAGGCAGCTGGAAAAGCGAAGGATGCTTCCACGTGAATATGTAAATATCCAATCTGATGGCTCGAGGTTTACAGACCTAAGCTTTGCGGGTGGCCCGCTTTCACTGCATCCAGGACTGAGTCACATCCTTGGTCTTTCCCCAGGGTTTCTGCTCACCTGCTCCTCCCCTGTCCTAGGTATTGGTTTCAGGGAAGCCATTTAGACGGAGCATTCCAAGTGGGACTGTGACAAAGGGAAGGACAGTGAAGGAAAGCCATGCGAGGGGAGGTACCAGCAGGCCAATATCTCACCTTGCAAATGAAAGCAGGATTCCTGAGGGTCCAGGTGAGTTTTCTCTTTATCTGTGCCCAGGAGGTGAGGGGACCGAATGCCTCAGAGGCTGGCATTTGGGACCCATGCCCTCTCGGGTGGCAGGTGAGAAACTGAGGCTTGAGCTGCAACCTGCCTAAGGCTCCACAGCTGGGCAGAGGCAAAGTGAGGGTGAAGCCCAGGGTCTGGCCTAACCAGCTCCTCTCCCCATCCCACCACAGGGCCTCCCGGGGTTTCCTCTTTAAAACTCAAGGCTGGACATCACTCAGAGCTCATGAAGGGGCCAACGTGGTGCTGTCTGTGCAGGTCTAGAATCTGGGGCCATCAAGAAGGAGCTGAGGAATAAGGCAACTCCTTGCGCCAAGCAATAGACCAGGAAGACATTTGTCATGGGTAGGGGGATGTCACATATCATGGATCAAATGTACATTTGACACGACTCCCACAGTCCACTATTGGGCAAATGGTGACATTGGCAAGACACACAGGGCCTGCAGGGGAGGGAGCCCTGGCCTGGCAGGCAGGGAACTGGGGTGCTGGTGTGGGTCTCTCTCTGCCTCCCAGCCTCTGCCCATTCTGCGTTGAGCTCCTGCTATGCCAAGTGGCACCCAGGCAGCTTTCATACACTTCGTCTCGTTCTATCCTGGTGCTCTGCGCTTCCTGCTTGCTGGAGACAGCAAGTCCGATTAGGGGTGAGGGCAGTAGGGAGGGGACACCTGGAGAAATGCCCCGGGGAGCTACGGGCAGAAGCGGGGCCCTCCTTACTCTCAGGGTGCCTGTGTTGAGGATGCTGAGTGGAGTGCAGTGGGCCGGGTGAGGCCAGACTCCCTTTGCACGTCCGTCAATAGCCTTAGCGGTAAGTCAACATGCCGCCGTGACAGGAATAGAGCGAGTGCAGACCGGCAAGATGTCAAGAACAGTGGACAGAGCAACCCTCTGCCCAGCCCCCCCGGTCCATCCTTGTGATGGTTCAGCCTGCTGTGGCCCTGGCCCTTGCACCATGTGGCCCTGTCCTCGACCACGACCCACAGACAGCTTGGCCAGTGCCTTTCTCCCTCCCAGGGTGGTGGGCGGCCCAGGCTCCTGCACAGCTCCCGAAGGAGGAAGAAACTCAGCCCGTGGGAGCTGAGGGCACTGCCAGGGTCAGTCCTGAAGGGGGCTGGGCAGAGGTTGCTGGAGCCCCCAAAGGCTTAGGCTATTTTCAGGGGCCACAGACTCTCATATCTCCCCTGTTGCTGCCTCTGAGAAAAGGAAGACAGGGAAGTGTCAGAGGCTCCAGAACCAGCTGTGGGAGCCCAGGCTGGCCACATGCGCAAGGGCTTCAGGGCACATGAGTCCTCATCTCGAAGCCTCTGGAACCTGAGGCTCTGGAGTTCAACAGGGTCCCCTGAAAAGCTCGTTCTGGTGGGTGCCTGGCCACACCCACTGTTCTGCTGCGGGGGTGGCGGCGATGGTGGTGTGGAGGACGCCGTGACTCGCCAGGAATCCACAGAGTGGTGGAGCAGGTCAGGGGCCCCCGTGGACCTGGGGACTTGTGCCTCTGGACACGGCGGACACTGTGTGGAGGCCCCGGCCAGGAAAGGGCAGGCGCAGGTTGGGGGAGAGTGCGGCCAGGGGATGGGAAAGGGACGGGAGGGGAATGGAGGAGACACATTTGAGTATGTGAGTGAGTCAATTTCTTCTCTCTCTCTCTCCACACACACACAGACACACACACACACACACACACACACACACACACACCCCTATTGTTTCTGTTTCTCAGGAGAATCCTGACTAACGTACACGGTGAAGAGGGAACCAAGGGTGGCTGAGTGGAAGCTATTATGGAACTTTGGAACAAGCAATGGCGGGCAAAAGCCATGACACGTCAATTCTCTGCCCCCACCCCAGATACAGAAATCCTGAGTGCTGCAGGGGTCCCTTGGTGTCCGTGAGGGATTGGCGCCAGGACCCCCCCGCAGACACCAGATTCACAGATGCTCAGGTCCCTGATGTACAATGGCGTAGTATCTGCCTATAACCTACACACATCTTCCCATGGACTTTAAATCTTCTCTAGATTATTCACAATACCTAATATAATATGGACATGATATTAATAGCTGTTATACGGTATTGTTTAGGAAATAATGACAAAAAAGCCTGTACGTATTCAGTACAGAGACAACCATCCATTTTTGTTTTTCCAAATATTTTCGACCCCCCGTTGGTTGAATCCACATATGCAGAACACACAGACACGGAGGCCTAGCTGTGTCTAGGAGAGGGCTGAATTTCTTATCAAAGGCAGACTAGAGGTATGTCAAGCAGGTTCACCTCCAAGAACACAAACCACACAGGCACTGTAGGCAGGAAGGGATTTAACCGGGGCAGGGGGTGCTTACCCAGGGTTAAAGCACTGGGCTCCAAACTGGCCTCCAGGAAGAACTCTCGGGACAACACAGAGCTGATTCACCGGGGTTGCTGAGGCCTCTGAGAACCCACTGGGGCTCTGCTTGAAGAAAAAAGCTCAAACTGCTACTGCTACTGCTGCTGCTCCTGCGAAAGCCTCTGGATCCTAGGGGACCAGAGAATGGACAGGAAACACAGCTGCAGGGAAACCGCATGTGTCTGCGACCTTGCTTGCCAGAAGGTGGAACAATGGATCTTCCTCCCTTCTGGCTTCCAAAACTCATACACATACACCCACTGGTTGGTATTCACTTCACCTCCACACCTCTCACCCCAGGGCGTCGGGGAAATGTGATCCTAAACCGCCCGCCCGCTCCAGCTAGGAGGAGGGTGGAATGGGGCCAGCCACTCCACAGGACTGTCCGGGCAACTGTGTTCTGGGGGCCATGGGATCCCCCAGGAGTACACGCGGACAGGGAAGCGAGGCCCACACAGACAAAAGCGCTGTCAGAGCACACAGCAGTCGGAGGCGGGCGCAGACCATGCCTTGGCCGTGCCTGCCTTCCTGGGTGCAGGGGGTGAAAGAGCATAGCTGCTCGGAGCAAGAAAACGTTCGTTGCTGCCCGCATGGAAGGTGGAGAGCATTAGCACGAGATGGGAATTTCAGTCCAAATGCCGTTGAGATCATATCTTGGCTTTTTTCCCCACAAATGCACAGCTATTTGTATTTCAGCATAAAATTCTAACTCCCAGAACCTGATTAACAAAGGCAGTGCGCCACGCATTCCCCCCAGAGGCCAGCCAGATGGAAAGCCCAACGGAATTCCACTTTGAAGTGTTCTGTGTTATCTGACTCATTTGCAAAAGAAATGAGATTTACGGGATGTTCTAATGTTTCCAGACATAACCAGTTGCCCCCAAGCGAGAATAAAGTTATAATCTCCCCTTCACCTTGTGCGCATGCAGGCGGGCAGGATGTACACAGCGCTGCCAGCGTCGAAATATGTCTCCGCACTGGGCTCCCTGGGCGGGGCAGGGGGGGCAGGAGGGGATCAAAATAAAAACACCTTGGATCAGGCAATGATGGATTTGTTTTTCCCCCACTTTGACAGCGGAATCAGAACGACTATACGCCTGGTGTAACGAATGACACACTCCTTTGTCATTAGGAAAATGCAAAATAGGTGGCCAGCTATACTCAGTCGCACAGCCTCTAAGTTCTGTGGTGACGGGAATGGCACAGGCAGATTTGGGTTCAAATCTCGGTCCTGTGGATTTCCAGCCATGTCACCCTGGAAAAGTAGCTTCTGCCCTCTGAGCCTCCTTTTCTGTAAAATAAGCATAAAAAATATCGATCTCAGGGTGTGGTTATGAGAAGGGTGTGAAAGAACTTCGGAAACCACAGAGTGCTGCACACACGTTCACCTCCCTCCCCTACCCTCCTAGAGAGCCCGCCACGCCCTTCCCTGAATGCAGTTTCCCACGACGTGGAAACGGTGTAGGGGCTCGGCTCTGTTCAGATCTTGGTAACGAGGCATCTCGGGTACCCGGAAAAGTAGAACTGAAAGGGCCCTCAGGGGTCATCCAGTCAGCCACTCATCAACAGGCTAGGAAAACAGGAGCAGAGAGAGGCCGAGGCGTATGCCCCATCTGTGCCAGGCACCCCAGGAGGGTGGGTTGAGGAGCCCTGCAGCACCAGGCCACTTGGCAGTGTCTCCATTGGCCAAGTTCTTGGGTCTTTTCTGTTTTTCCTGTTGTGTTAGTTAGGGCTCTCCAGAGAAGTAGAGCCAAGGGATATCTATCTATCAATCTATCTAACTAGCTATCTATTTATCGAGCGATATATATTTATTATAAGGAATTGGCTCATGCAATGATGGAGACCAGCCAGTCCAAAATCTGCAAAGCCATGTCCCAGTATGAGCTCATAGGCCAGCAGGCTGCTGTAGAACCAGAAGGAGCCAATGTCCTAGTTTGAAGGCCCTCAGGTAGGAGAATTTTGTCTTACTTGAGGGGGTCCAGGCCTTTGGTCCATGCCTTTGATTCAGGCCCTCAACTGATTAGACGAGGCCCGCCCACATTAGGGATGACAATTTGCTTTACTCAGTTTACTAATTTAAATGTTAATCTCATCTAAAAAGCACCCTCGCAGAAACATCCAGAATAATTGTTTGACCAAATATCCGGGGACCCTGTGGCCCAGCCAAGATGACACTAAAATTAACCATCACATGAGTTGAAATGAAAATTGGAAACATTTTGGGAGTTAAGCAAGCAGGGGCATACTTGTAAGATGGATATTTAAAACACAAAGGAATTTGGTGGTAGGTGGTTTGGGCTTTTTTTTTTTTAATTCAAATGTTTCTAAATAACATTTCCAGTTTAAAATGGCAATTGGATAGTGACCCTCCCTCCCACTCCACCCACATATTGTCACCAGTACAATGATGAAGACACAGCATCGCGCACAAAAACACAGATAACTCAGGTGGACAGAAAATATTTTCCTTAAATCTGAGCGGGCACCACACTAATGACAAAACAGATACAGCTGAGTGAGAAGGACCTTCTCATGTTCACCTCATGAAACAGAATTACTTACAGCAGACAGAAAGCCCCTTCACCCCTCCTCCCCTATCTGACCCCGACAAACCTAGAGTCAAACAAGACCTTCAGTGTCCATGCCCATTCCCCAAGCATCATCTTCCTACTTAAGCCACGCCCAGAATCTCAAAGAGAACAGCTGTGTAAATCTCAGGGCGATCCAAGCAGCAAGGACATACCAGTCACACCGCCCAGATTGGAGAAGAGCCTGCAACACTAAGCCCTGGGGAAGAGATGACCAGGAAGCAGCTTCACTGATAACCAATGCCAAGGGGGGCCTCCCACTGCGTGGAGGACGACAGAGATCATCACTGTGCCAGCCACCAGGAGCAAGAGTCCAAACACTCTGCCCACTGCATCCTGAGCTGCAGTGTTACCAACGCCTGGGTCCAGTGAGACAGAACACGCTCATGCACACCAAGTTACACGAAGAGATTTGTTACTTACAGATAGGCAGTAAGGGACAAAAGAAAGCCTAAGATCCGTTGTGAGCTGGTCCTCCAAGGCTCAAGAAAGCTGCCTGGGGCGGGTGGAGTCTTAACTGCATGTGCCCCACTTTGCGCCACAGCTCAGGGACCCCAAAAGGCAGACTTGCCTGGGCTATGTGCCTCAGGGCTGTGGTCCCCAGTCCCCATCATGAACCAGTGCCAGTCTGTGGCCTTTTAGGAACCGGGCCGCACAACAGGAGGTGAACGGCGGGCAAGCAAGCGAAGCTTCATCTATCTGTATTTATAGCCGCTCCCCGTCGCTCACATCATCCCCTGAGCTTCGCCTCCTGTTAGATCAGTGGCAGCATTAGATTCTCATAGGACAGACAGCAAACCCTACTGCAGACTGCGCGTGTGAGGGGTGTAGGTTGTGTGCTCCTTGTGAGAATCTAATGCCTGATGATCTGGGGTGGAGCTGAGGCGGTAATGCTAGCTCTGGGGAGTGGCTGCAAATACAGATTGTCATTAGCAGAGAGGTTTGACTGCACAATAAATGTAATATGTTTGAATCATCCTGAAACCATCCCCCAGACCCCAGTCCATGGAAAAATTGCCTTCTGTGAAACCTGTCCCTGGTGCCAAAACAGTTGGGGACCGTTACCTCAAGGGCAACAGGACTCACTGTGCAAAGCTTTGAAGGGCCTCTTGCCTTCAGGGAAGACAGGAACAAAGCCAGGGCTGTGCCAGCAGTTGCTCCCTAACTCCACATGTTACATCGCCCCAGGAGAGGCAGGAGCAAGGCCCGGGCTGCTCCCTGTCTCAGGACATTGCATTCTCAGCATCTTCTCAGTTATTCTTGAGAACTACAAGCAAGAAAGGGGGGGAGGGGAATTAGGTTGGTCCAAGGCCACCCGGAGAACTGTCCTGCAATGACCTCACTAACAACCTTCACACCGCAAAGGCTAATGGTAAATTTTTCATCTTCTTCTGAGACTTGTCAACAGTATTTGAAGGAATTGAACATTCCTTCCTCTTTGAAAGACTTGACCCCCAGGAAACGAACTCTCCAGGTGTCCCCCTTGCTAGATCTGTTCTCAATCTTCTTTCCTGATTCCTCTTCTTTCCCCCACTGGTCACTGCAGGCATACCTCATTTTATTGACCTTCACAGATATTGCCTTTTTTTTTTTTTTTTTAGCAAATTGAAGGTTTGTGGCAACCCCGCACCAAGCAAGTCTGTCTGCATCATTTTTTCCAACAGCATGTGCTCACTTCGTGTCTCGTATTTCTAGCAATAGTTCAAACCTTTTCATTTTTAATATATCTGTTACAGTGATCCGTGATCAGTGATCTTTAATGTTGCTATTGCAACTGTTTTGGGACAACGAAAACTGCACCCATTTAAGATGGTGAACTTAATCGATAAATGTGTGTGTTCTGACTGCTCCACCAACTGGCCACTCCCCCATCTCTCTCCCTCTCCTCGGGCCTCCCTGTTCATGAGATACAACAATATTGAAATTAGGCCAATTACTAACCCTACAATGGCCTCTAAATGTTCAAAGGAAGAATCACACCTCTCTCACTTGAAATCAAAAGCTAGAAATGATTAAGCTCAGTGAGGAAGGCATGTCCAAAGCCAAGATAAGCCAAAATCTACACCTCTTGTACCAAACAGTTAGCCAAGTTGTGAATGCAAAGGAAAAGTTCTTGAAGGAAAAAAAAAGTGCTACTCCTGTGAACACACAATGATAAGAAAGCAAAACAGCCTTATTGCTGATATGGAGAAAGTTCAAGTGCTCTGGATAGAGGATCAACCAGCCACAACATTCCCTTAAGCCAAAGCCTAATCCAGAGCAAGGCCCTAACTCTCTTCAAGTCTGTGAAGGCTGAGAGAGGTAAGGAAGCTGTAGAAGAAAAGTTTGAAGTTAGCAGAGGTTGATTCATGAGGTTTATGGAAAGACACCATCTCCATAATATACAAGTGCAAAATGAAGCAGCAAGTAGAAGCTGCAGCAAGTTATCCAGAAGATCTGGCTAAGATCACTGATGAAGGCAGCTACACTAAACAACAGATTTTCAATGTCGATGAAACAGCCTTATATTGGCACAGCTAAACTTTGCTCTTGGACCCAGGCTTGGATTTTCGACTGCCAACTCAACATCTCCACTTAGATTACCTAAGTGTATCCAACTCACCCTCAGGTCAGCTGCCATAGCAAAATGTCATAAACTGGATGACTTTGGCAACAGAAATTTACTCCTCACAGCTCTGGCAGCTGGAAGTCTGAGATGAGGATACCAGCATAGTTGGGCTCTGGTGAGGCCTCTCTTCCTGGCTTGCAGACAGCCACTTTCTTATTATATCCCCACGTGGTAGGGAGATGGAGCAAGCTCTTCAATGTCTCTGTTTATAAAGGCATTAAAACCATCATGAGGGGTCCACCCTCATGACCTCATCTAAACCTAATTACCTCCTAAAAGCCCTACCTCCAAATACAATCAATCACACTGGGGGTTAGGGCTTCAATATATGAATGGGGAGGGGGCACAACTCAGTCCACAGCACTAATAGTTGTTTCAAACTTCTAACGTCCAAAACTGTCCTCCTGATCATCCTCTAAAACCATGCTACACAGTCCTACCTCTCTTAGTAAATGGCAACTGCATCTCTCAGTGGTTCAGGCCAGAAACCTTGGACTCAGCCTGGACTCCAGACAGCACATCCGTTGGCTCTTCTTTCAACATGTATTGCAGATCTGATCTCTTCTCACCACCTTCATTGCTCCATCCAAGTCCAAGCTACCACCTTCTGCTGCTAAGAAGATCATCATAGCCTCCGATCTAGTCTTCCTGCTCCTACCCTAGTCTGCCTACAGCCTGTTGCATTCAGAGACCCAGAGTGATCCTCCTAGCACATAAGGCTCAAAAGCCCCCATGGCTGTTAACTTCACTCAGAGCAAACGTCAAGGTCTCTATAATCGCGCATAAGGCCCAACACGCCTGGCTCCCTGGCACCTCTCTGACCTTATCTCCTACGTCCCTCCCCGTCACTCGCTCTACTCCAACCACAGTGGTGTCTCTGCTGTTCTTTGAGCGCTCCGGTACTCCCACGCCAGGGCATTTGCTCTCACAGGCCCAGATAGCCACGGGGCCCCTCCCTCACCTCCTTCAGTCTTCACTAGACATTACTTCTCAGTGAGGCCTGGACCACCCCACCTCGGCTCCCTGGCACTTCCTGTTGTCCTTACTTGGGTTTTGAATGTACTGTGTAATTTATTTATCGTGTTTATTGACTGTCCGCCCCCACTGATGTTGTCAGGAAGAATTTCAGTAAGAATTGGAAAACAGGCAAGGAAAAGGAAGACCAAGCAGCTGCCAGGATTTCAGCCACAAAGCCAACCTGGTGAAGACCCCATGGACACCGCCGTTGATCCCTGGGTGTGCCACCTGTGTAGTTGGCATCAGGCCTTGGCAGCTGCTGCTGGCTCTGCTGACCCTGGAAGCTCAGTGTTGCTGCAGTTCATGGCCAGAAGTGGAAATGTCAAGACTGCTTCTTTACACCGGTAGATCCTGTCCAAGGCAGCTGCAACCTGCTGAGTCTAGCCTTGGTGGCAAGGGAGGCCAGGAGAGCAGGTATTGGGCACCCTTAATGCCAGGGGGGTGCAGATACCAAGTGGCCAAGAAAAGATAAATGTCTACTACATTGGGGGATATGAGGCTACAAAGGAAGCCAAAAAAATTCTAAAAAGTAGGAATTGTACAGGCCATCTTCTCTTGTAAGGTAACAAACCATAACTGTTTTGTTGAACAGGCCAAATTCAATAGGATGCGAGTAGAAAATAAGTTTATTCTTTCTCCTTGCTATCCCTTCAAATTGGCTCTGTATAGCTCATTACTTCTCCAATCCTTGCATGAAATTTCAGGTATGTCCCACAACCTTTCCAGTCATCCTTGGATAACACGAACAAACCACCAACGATTTTCAATGTGTGTTAGGAAAAAACATACAAAACTCCTAACTATTCCTAATTTACAATTTTCCATATCAAAAATCCTATTGAAGCTCATATAAAAGAACGAGTTATAAAGAGAAACATAACCTTGTTTTAGGGGGTCATAGCGAACTTTTTAGAAATCAGTTTCATTGAGGAATATTGTACATATAATAAAATTTAGCAATTTTATTTGTATAATCTAATGAGCTTTTCATTTAAATTTTTATTGAGATACTGATAGATTTACATGCAGTTGTACGAAATATTACAGAGAGATCCCATGTACCCTTTATCCAGTTTCCCCTAATGGTAACACTATCATGTAATAGCACAGCCTGGATATTGACATTGATAATGTCACTGATCAGTTTTTTCCGGTTTTACCTGGGCTCCTTTGCATGTGCGTAGTTAGTTGTATACAGTGTTACCCCGTGTGCAGGCTAGTGCAGCCACCACTGCAGTCAAGGTACTGAAGAGTGCCATCATCACAAAGACCCCTCATGCTGTCCTTTTATAACCACACTCATATCCTCACCCCCAAACACACACAATTTGTTTCGACAAATGACAAATGTATACAATCCCTCATCTCCATGATTATGATAAAAGCATTTCTACCCCAAAAAGTTCCCATATGCCTTTTGCAGTCCATTCCCTCCCCTCTCACTCTTCACACTAGGCGACCATTGATCTGCTTTCTATTACTGTAGTATTACCTTTTCTAGAATCGCGTATACATGTAATCAGCATAATGCTTTTGAGACTTATCCATGTTGTTGCAAGTATCAGTAGTTTATTCCTTTTATTGTTGAGTAGTATTCCGCTGCATGGAAATATCACATCTTGTCAATCTCTTCATCAGTTGATAGACGTTTAGGTTGTGTTCAGTTCTTTATTATTAAGAACAAAGCTATGAATATTTAAGTCCTCATGTGAGCATGTTTTCATTTCTTGTGAGCTGATACTCAGGAGTGTGATTGCTGGATCATATAGTAAGCACATATTTCGCTTTGGGTAGTACATAAAGCTATAGCTTCAAATTCACTGATCTTTCCTTCCTCAGAGTCTAATCTGATATAGCCTGTATGTTTCTTCATTTCAGATACTATATTTTTCATTTCCAGAAATGTGGATCTTAAATTTTAAAAACTTTCATTTGTCTCCTTATCCTGGTCACATCTTTCTCGTCTGCTAATTCCATCATCTCTGTCATTTCATGGTTTGTTTATATTGATTGGTTTTGCATCTGGTTATAACTCATATTTTCCTATTTCTTTGTCTGCTTGGTAATTTTTTCTTGGGTGCTGCATATTGTATATGTGTTGCTGAAGCGAGTACTTCGGTGCTGGATATGATAAATTTTACCTTGTTGATTACTGGATTTTGTTGTATTCCTTTAAATACCATTGGATTTTGAAGCATGAGCATGATGCCTCCTTTCGAGGCTCACAGAGCAACCTTTAGTGCCTCACTAAGGCAGTACCCTTCTGAGAATCCTAGTCAATGTCCCATGGGTTAGGAGGTCTTTCCACATTGCTTGGGGGGGATATGAATACTTCTCAGCCCTGTGTGAGCTCCAGGAACTATTCCGGCAACTCCTTGGATGAAAAAAAACATCTTTGCTGAAGACTTTAAAGCATAACATTAAAGGCAGAAACTGTAATGGAAAAGAATGATAAATTTGAAAACACAAACATCTAAAACCTCTTTCTTTGGTTTCCTCTTAAATGCATTTCAATTCAGTTGTTGTTTCTGATTGATTTGAGGCCAGCTGGTAGAGGGAGAATATCAGCTGGGCTCTGGGGAGGCCCAAAGCCCGGGTCTGGAGCCAGCTCTGCCTCTCGCTGTGTGACCAAAAGGAAGTTCTTCCCTCTGGGCTTCAGTCTTCTGATCTGGAAAGTAGGGGGGCTGGACAAGGTGTCCCTGGGGGTACTTCCAGTCCTGATACACCCCCTTCCCCCCACCACGTAGTACCAATCTCTTGCTCAACTCTTTGCTTCTTAGGGACCCCACCCCAAAGTAGCCTTCTTAGTCCCATTTCCCATTTTAAATATAATTTAGTTTTTATTTGATTTATGGACTCAGTCCCAGTCACTGAACTTCATTCAGCTTGGACGGCTTATTGATTTTCAATAACGGTGGAGCAGACGAATAAAGAGATGACAGCAGCACTTGGCTGCAGACCCAGGGCCGGGCCAGGGAGGCAGGAATTAATCATCTCCGGGGTGATCACTCAGGCTGTCCCTGGCAGGGCAGCGACCCAGGGAGCTCAGCCAGCCTGGGACAGCTCAGCATGCCATGCGATGATTGTCTGCCTCTGATGAGGTGAGATCACCAGACTGCCCCGCCTGGGTTCTAATCCCAGCACCACCTGAGGCAAGTTCCTTACCCATCCAGCTTCCTCGGCACTAAAGAGAAGGAGCTGGAAGAATTCCGAGGCTAACAAGAGGGAGGCCGCACCATTTGAACCAAGAGGGAGAAGGAGATGGCCATGTATAAAAGTGCCAGTATTGAATAAACGAATGCAAAGATAAACGCGATGAGGCCGGGCGCGGTGGCTCACGCCTGTAATCCTAGCTCTCTGAGAGGCCGAGGCGGGCGGATTGTTTGAGCTCAGGAATTCGAAACCAGCCTGAGCAAGAGCGAGACCCCGTCTCTACTAAAAATAGAAAGAAATTAATCGGACAACTAAAAATACATAGA
>NW_012136968.1:3847-4367 GCF_000956105.1 Propithecus coquereli | reverse complement strand
GTGGCCATTCATATATCATCTTTTCTAAGATTTCAATGCAGTTCTGTTGTCCATATTTTTAAACTGAGCTGTCATCTTTTTAGTCTTCAGTTGTAGAAGTTCTTTCCACATTCTGGATATAAGTCCTATGTCAGATATATGGTCTAAATTATTTCCCTGCGTGTGGCTTTCTCATTCATTTTCTTAATGTGAATTTCGATGATAAATATTTGAATGATAATTATATTTAATTTTTGACTTTCATGTATTTTTTTTATGTTTGTCAAAGAAATATTTTCCTATTCCCAGTGTGCAAAGATCTCCCCGGTGTTTTTCATAAAAGCTATACATCTTACCATTTATATTTTAGACTATGATCCATTTCAAATTAATTTGCATGTATAGTGTGAGTTAGGGATGAATATTACTTTTTTCTCCATATGGACAAATCAGTTATTTCAACATTTGTTGAAAAGGTTTTATTAAGAAAAAATTAAGATGAAAACTAGTATTTAATATGCGTCCATGTGTTTACTGTCTC
>NW_012136968.1:0-1277 GCF_000956105.1 Propithecus coquereli | reverse complement strand
TTAATTGAATTTCCTCTTGACTTCTCTGTCTCCCACATGAGGTTGAATGCATCCCAAAAGAAGAAAATATGTTTTATATACTATCGTGTGTGGAAAATAGAAAGTAATGAATAATTTACATAATCATGATACATGAATATCTATAAATAATAATAAACAATTAAAATTATCGTGTATCAGTAAAATTGTGTGGTTTCTTTTTTCAGGTATGGTGACAATGTAAATTTTTATGTAAAAAAAGTCTGATTAAAGAGTAATAATAGTTACCACTTAGGGGTAACTAAGTATGCGGTCATCATTTTCATTTAGCACATATGAGAAGTTGTATTTTGTTATCTTTATTTATTAAATGAGAAAATAGTACCCCTGAAATGAAAGGCAAGTAATTTTCAGGAGGTATTTGTTGAATCAGAGATTCAAGTCCATCTATCTCACTACAAAGTGTGTTGTTTTCACTGATTTCTTTTGCAGTTCTTTGTCTGAAAGTTGTTACCCTTTCATAAGAGAAGTCCAAGTAATAATGAGCAAAATATAACTCTTGCATATATCTTAATAGTGCATAATGGTGTGTATGGTTTATTTTTCATTATTTAATATTATAAAATCTTTTGTGTTTTCTTTTCTGGTTTAATGTAAATTTCGTAGCTTTTTCCAACCAGTGGATATAAGATTAAGTTAACAGTAATGAGTCACTTTTGTTTTCCTTCCCTTTCTGATTTAGGTGGGATGAAGTCTCCTAGTCAAAATCTTAGTAACATATTTCTAACTATATCCAGTTTATGCCATACATTAATAGAAACATATTTTTAAGATATAAGACATTGCTAAGTATTCTGTAAATATGGTCCCTTAAACTAACCATAAACTGCTTTCTACCTGACAAATCAAGTCCTAATCAGTACTGGGTGATACTCTTTTCCCTACTTCAGTTAAAGCAGTGATTCTTGGGAATGCCAGCACTGCAAGATGAATGAAAGAATATCACTTTTGAATATAATACGTCAATCATATAACTAGGGGGTTCTAAATGAACCAAGTATTTCAGTCCTATGATTCTGTCTTAAGTTGCTTTTTCTCACAGGAGAATTTCCAGTCTCGTTCATATAAATTTTGGTTAGGCTGTCTTATCAATTTCCAACATGTGTCCAGATCCAAAGCAGTAGGCAGGAGGTTATTTGACCCCAGTCTTTGACAGAAAATGCAGTGAAATTGCCTGATACGAACATACATGATTGAATCTCATCTAAGCTTGGGATATACCTGATATGTAATTATTA
>NW_012136967.1:2513-3304 GCF_000956105.1 Propithecus coquereli | reverse complement strand
ATTTTAATTAACTGGTTGAAAACCCAGGGCTGACTTTAAGTATACCCAGGTTCTACAGGGTGGACTGCAAGACTTGAGTTATGTGTAGATTTTGGTATATATGGGGGTCCTGTAACTAATCCCCTGAATATACGGAAGGACAACTGTAGATTCATAAGATCTTTAATTTTAAGATGGGTCTTGGAGAGGAAGATATTAAAACATTTCACCTAGAAGAGTTTTCTCATGGCTATTTATCAGGCAAAAGATAGATTCTATTTTATACTTGATAGACTTAGCATCTGTAAACACCTTTCCTTTAGTAACCTATAAAATAACTCAGAGGCAGAAAGAGTGTCTGTGGGAAGCAGAAGGGATAGGTTGGATGAGATTGACCTACCACCAATTGCTGATGTCCTTTAAGGCAGAAAAATATTGCTTCATATCTCACAGGAAGTTATCCTTGTGTAGAGTGTGACAAATGACCGCACACAGAGAAGAGGTTTATTTAAGGGAAATCTCTTTGGTTATATTTAATTGGCATGTTTTCCCAAGCATCATTATTTTGCATTCATAATTATGTTACCTACTAAAAATGGCACAGCAACCCAGTAATCGACTGGTGTGCCATATTTTCTGTCAAAAACTACCTAAATTTTTGGCCGGGCGTGGTGGCTCACGCCTGTAATCCTAGCTCTCTGGGAGGCCGAGGTGGGCGGATCGTTTGAGCTCAGGAGTTCAAAACCAGCCTGAGCAAGAGCGAGACCCCGTCTCTACTAAAATTAGAAAGAAATTAATTGGACAACTAAAAA
>NW_012136967.1:0-381 GCF_000956105.1 Propithecus coquereli | reverse complement strand
GAAAAAAAAATTGCTTATGCTCTCTTACATTAATACCATGGAATTAATCCAATGATACATGTAATCCAATTCAACTGCCTATGGTTCCATCATACAGAAGAGCTAATCTGTTTGGGGGCAGGCTCTGATTTTCTTCCAGTATCCAAATTCTTTTATTTCTGCCTGATAAACTCCGATTGCCTGTGGAGTACCTGAAGTCCTTTTTACAAAGAATAGTAGGTTTTTAGTTGTTAGATACAGTATCAGCAGAAAATCTCAATGATATAATTTTGCTTAAATTAGAGACGTAAATATATATTCTCTTCCTTAAGTGATAAAGCAGCATAAATGAAAGGAATCTTCATGGCCCAAGTTTATAGACAGACTTTCAAATGAAGGAAA
>NW_012136966.1:2861-5699 GCF_000956105.1 Propithecus coquereli | reverse complement strand
GTTCCCAGGCTAAATACATCATAGTGAGTTGTGCACAAGCTATGAGTAAAGGAAGGGACTAAATCTCTGTATAAGGTCCCTACCCCTCCCATCAATTAGAGATGGAGGCATCAAAGTAGTCCTTAGGTAAGGGAGAGGTTCAAATATACACCTTACACTCCTGGAACCATATCACATTTATACATAGTTATCTATGTATTGAAATTACTTTTAATGAATCATCTAGGTGAGCAATATGAGAGGTGCCTATAGAAAAGCAACCTTTCAATGTTAATGATTACATTGAAAGCATATGCTTTCTCAAAAATATTATCAATGCATCATAAAAAGTTTTTGAGAACATATGTAAATTCATAAAACCTGTCAGGGGAGATGTATGCTTGAAAAAAAGTGCAATTATTGATAAGTGTTTTTGGTGTTTCATGCATAATGGAAAAATAACTATATAAATATTAATTTGACCAAATGAAATATATTTAAGCAGAGTAAGAGACCACAGGAACTCATCTTTTTCACTCCTAAATAATAGAAAAATTGTAACCTGACAGTGCTCTCAAAACAACATATTCCTACCCAAGTGTTGTTTAATTTTACATCATGTATCCTTAGTAGAATTCTTCAATTGCACTCTAAATTTTCTAAATGGTTTTCCCTTGGAATTTTATGGGAAAAGGAAAAGATCTGTGGTATATTTTATTACTGCTGACAGGAAAGTGCATATTTTAGAAATAATACTTTTTCCCCAGGAATATTTAGGGTTCTATATAATAAAAAATTTGAAAAAGGAAAATGATATGAGTTTATATAAAATATTAGGAAATCAAGATGGTGGAGCATAATATGGAGGTTTTGAAATCCACATGGAGAAGCCAATGTAGAGTCTCAAGTTGTGTCAGAAAATGATGTTGTAATCCACAAAGCCTGCTCAAAATGATTATTTAGCTCATATAAACACACCCAACTTCTCATTTACTCTTCTGAGTATCTATAAGAACAAGCCCATGCTGCTGTTGGGCCAGAAAAATGATCTTGATTCTCAGGGAAAAAAGATATTGTAACTTCTTTGGCACAGCTTTAAAGAACATCTCCATTACCACTTTAGTCTCCCAGGTAGGTTCTTCTTTTCTCCCACCATCTCCTTAATTAAAACCCCAAGTTTGCAAACTGTGCTTCTCAGTAAGCTTGGTTTACATAAGGGATTCTAACCACAAATATGTAAAACTATTATACCAATTAATGGCCAGTAACTTATTCCCTCACCTTCTTTCCTCCAGAAATCTTTCCTCCATAGGAAGTATTAACAGATATATTTTTGATGAAACATTGTGTAAAGATACCCTTTCACCTACCTTACTTAATTTTAATGTTGAAGTCCAAACATCTTCAGAGGTGAACTATAATATAGGTAAAAAAAATCTAAAAGATTAGAGATATTTTTACTAATTCAAATATAAGTTAGCCCACATATACTTAATTATTCCTTTCTAAATGAGTATATATGGGTGAGGAGGTAATAGGTCT
This sequence comes from Propithecus coquereli, assembly GCF_000956105.1. Classification (NCBI taxonomy): domain Eukaryota; kingdom Metazoa; phylum Chordata; class Mammalia; order Primates; family Indriidae; genus Propithecus; species Propithecus coquereli. The sequence continues at coordinate 4,178 of NW_012136966.1, read as the reverse complement.
TTTCATTCTTCATATACATTCATTAAAATATTTCAAGTTCAAGCATAACACAGCTATGCAAGTTCTAATAATATTATACATGGAAATTAAGCTTTAATACACCATGTACTTTATAACTTTTAATAAGATTTATACTTTTAAAATGGTTGACCTATTCTGTTAAGAAAAGGCATTGTAAGTGGAGAGAATGGCAGAAAATACTAATAGTGAGAATGCATGCATGAAACTTGTTGAGTATTTACGAGTGTGCTCAGGTGTCTAGGGGATTTGCATTAGGAAACAGATATAAGATTGGAAAGAGGGCTTAGAGTTCAATTGTGAAATCATTGACTTTCAAAATTAGAAAGACCCAGAAAGTCATTTACCTATACCTTTTCTCTGACGCACAAACCCCCTCTCCAGCATCACTAATAAGCAATCATCCAGTCTGTTACATACCTCTCACGTCATCTAATACGTGACTTCAAAAGGCAACCCATTTCCTTGTCTGATGGCTCTAATAGCTAAAAATTCCTTTTGTTAGAATTGTAACTTTCACCATTGGTCTTAGTTTTGCTCCTGGAATGTCAAAAAGCTCTTTTTTTCTACATCAATTCTTTTGAATGTTGAAAATAATTAAAAATAATACTGTGATATATTTTAGTGTGATTTATGGCAGTCAAATGCCATAAGTTATAACAATTTGACTTTATTTTGCTCTTCACCCTGAAGAGAGCTATATATATACTTAATATTAACATTAATAAACATGTTTGTATTTCTTATTATGTGACAAGCACTCTAAGTAATCTACATATGAGGGCATATAGCAAAAATATAAACATATTTAAAACTATATTTTAAAAATGAACACATTAGAAAAAAGCAGTGTCTATTGATCATATATTTTGTATATATTTTTAAATCTCATTTGATACTAGAAAAATTCCACATATTTTATTCCCTCAATAATATCATTAAAGCAGAATGTGCTGTGAGGAGGAAATAAAAAAAGTGAAACATTTATTTTTTCATTGTAGAGTCCCACCCTCTATGTATAGAACTCTGTACAATGTTCATGAGAATTAAAATAGATTTAGAATTGACAATTGATTAGCTTATTCAAATAAATTCATATATTTAATCAACAGAGACTTTTGCTTTTAGATCAAGTAGGAAATGATTTTATTGTTTTACATAAATATAATAGAATGCTTTTAAAAATTTTAAGACAAGACTACATTTAATAATCATTTATATAAAACAGTAGGGGGGGTTGTTTGTTTTTTTAATATGGAACCAAACTATTTTTTTTTCTTGTTGAGTTCTATTATGTAA
>NW_012136966.1:0-305 GCF_000956105.1 Propithecus coquereli | reverse complement strand
CTTAGGTTTAAATCTGTTACCCAGAATGAGTTGATTTTTGTTAGAGGTGAAAGGTGTGGATCCTGGTTCAGTGTTCTACATGTGGCTATCCAGTTTTCCCAGCACCATTTATTGAATAATGATTCTTGTTTTTTTTTTAATTCACAATTATGTAGACATAGTCATTGAATAGAAGTTATAGAGCGTACCCACTTCTATTTTCAATGTGTTTGCTTCTGATAAGTTGAGCATGAAATCTAGCTCTCATTAATTTTGAGTTATTTTGAAATCTATATACTGTTTAGAGTTTTGAGAAAAACTGTTTT
>NW_012136965.1:10466-11364 GCF_000956105.1 Propithecus coquereli | reverse complement strand
TGAAGCTTGCACTAAAATTTATATGAATATGCAAAGGGCCTAGAATTTTCAATCTTTTAAGAAAGAAAAAAAAGCCAGAAGGTTTGTGCTACCTGACTTCAAGAGCTACTAAAAGTTAAATTTATCAAGACAGCATGGTATTGCCACAAAGATAAACAAATAGATCAATGGAATACATTGGAGGGCCCAAATGGACCCCGGTTTATATGGCAAATTGATTTTCGGTAAAGGTGCCAAGTCAATTAAATAAGGAAGGAACAATCCTTTCAACAAATGGTTCTGGAATAACTGAATATCCATATGCAAACAAAAATGTTCAGCATCTAGTCACCCTATGAACAAAAATTAATTTGTGATTGTTCAAAGACCTAGACATAAATCTAAATCCATAAAGCCTTTAGAAGATGGCATACATGAATATTTGTATCAATATTAAAAAATTAAGAATATGAATAGATAAGCTATAGTGCAAAAAAAATTTAAAATACATAATCACAAAAAATATATTTGACAAAGGATTTGTATCCAGAATTCCCACAGATCAAAATATGGGCAGAAGACGTGAACAGACAAATCATAAATTAAATGATACAAATGGCCAGTAATTGCATGAAAAAGTACTCAACATGGTTAATCATCAGGGAAAAGCAAATTAAAATGATATATCACCAAATTCCCAGGAAAATGGCTAGAATGTGAAAGACTAACAACATTGATATTGCAAAGATGTGAGCAACTAGAGTTCTCATACTTTCCTGGAAAGAATATTAAATTCTATAACCATTTTTACAAAAAGGTTTGGCAATTTCTTTTAAATTGCCTACCATTTGATCCAGTTTGATACTTCTATGTATTTATACAAGAAAAATGAAAGCATATGTCTACAAAGATACTTGGA
>NW_012136965.1:0-601 GCF_000956105.1 Propithecus coquereli | reverse complement strand
CTCATTCTTTCAAATGCATAGTTTGGCTCGTGAATATCTTTCAATTTTTTTTTTTTAGGAGCAATTTTTGTGAAACCATGGATAAGTAAAAAATTTGTGTTATTTTTGAATATGAATTCCATTGTGAAACTAGTGCTGCACAGACAGCTCGTAGTATCAATGAAGTGTTTGGTAAGTATGTGGCTAATTAATGGACAGTACAGCAATGGTTTGAGAGGTTCTGCCCTGGTGATTTTAATCTTGAAAATGAGCCACATGGGTGACCTGAGACCACGGTGAATAATGATGAGCTGAAAGCTACAGTGGAAGCGAATCCATCTCAACCTACACATGAATCAGCAGCAAGGTTTGACATTACTATTCCAACAATATTGGACTATTTGAAACAAATCAGCAAGGTAAAGAAGCTGGATAGATGGGCACTGCGTGAATTAAATGAGTGTCAGCAGAGAAATCATCTGGAAGCTTGCCTTTCTTTGCTATTACAACATAAAGGTGAACCATTTCTACATCACATTGTTACGTGTGATGAAAAATAAATTTTTCTTGACAATCACAAGCCTTCAGCACAATGGTTGGATAAAGGTGAAGTGCCGAAACA
>NW_012136964.1:5671-7542 GCF_000956105.1 Propithecus coquereli | reverse complement strand
AAATCTGAGTGTGGTAATTTTATGAATCCTAAAGTTTGAGAACCGCTTGCATAGACCGAAGAAAGGAACAAAAGGAAAAGATATTTCGGCTTTTCTGGTTTTCAGACAACTATCAATGCCTCGTGGAGTGTCTCAGACAATTGGGAAGTGTTCCCGCTTGCGTGGGAGGTCTACTTCATTCTGTTTTGCTGTTACTCTGCAACCCCAATCTCTGTCATTAGATTTGCTTGTTTTGTGAAGATTAAATGAGATAATGGGGTGGCAACTCACTGAGAGTTAGATTTCAGTGTCAACCTAGGAGACTTTTGTGGAGATGTCACCCTTGATCTTTTAACTGTAGGTCTGTATCATCAGGGGAATATAAATGTTAGAAAATGCATTTTTTATTTGATACGTGTTAGATAAACTTGGAGGTCATAGGTTCTAGAAAATCAATATATCCTCCACAGTACTTTTTGTCATATAAATTAGTTGGATTGAAGACCCATAGATTTTACGACACTCCTGGAAACTGCAGTGGTGAGTGTCACGGTGGAGGACACACATTCATGTGATATTAATAACAATATATGGCAATTAACACAATAGTGATATATTAATACTGCACTTGATACTTTGCAGGGCACTTTCATATGCATTATTTCATTTGAATCTTGCAAAATGCTGTGAGGTAGGCAGGACATAGATAACTTTGCCCATTTTACAGATGCAGAAACTGAGACAGGGAAGTCAGGTAATTTGCTAGAGTCATTTGGCTCTTAAAAGGTCACATTAGGATCAGAATTTGATAATATTCTTTCTACTCTGCTGCTGTACTCTGAAGAGGTTTAAGAATAAAGCATTCATGGATTTGCACGGAAAAGACTGAATGTTCTGCAGTTACTTTGGATTGTTTATATTTGGCCGAGGGGGTTGGAGGCAGGCAGTGGTATCCAGACTTTTTTGTAGACATCCATCATCATTAGCCACTGGATGTTCTTCTTCCTGCTCTTTGCCACCCCCATGAAAGTGAAGGACACAGCATGTAAGCTTGATATAGAATCTGAAAATGCACAGCCTCGGTGATGGCTCCATGAGGTCTTCCTTCGAGTCTTCTTTTGAGTCTTCTTTTGGAGACTGAGACACCCAGTGCTGGAACCATTGTGAAGCACCAGTGAGGCAGTCCTCAGGGACACCGTGCTCTCAGTCAGAGAAAAAGTTGCTCCTGGTTGACTTAAGATATCACAAGATTGGGGAGGAGAGGGTGTTTCCCAGCTTGTCTTTATAGAGAACTGAGACTGCTTTACATACCGTCTTCCCATAACCTCCCTGGCTAGAAACTGTCATCAGGGGGCTGAGAGAGGGTGGTGTTCCTCTTCCCTTTCACCCTCCCCCAGGCTACTCTTTTATGAGCTCTTTCAGTTTTTAGAACAGACCCAAATGCTCCCTTTAACCTAGTTCTCCTTTTATGGCTCTATGGGAGAGGGAAAGAGGGAACAGCCAGTTGAGTTACCCATTGGTGACCCTGGAGAATGTTCAGGAAACCTGAACAAAAGGGAGGTAATGTGTCAAAGTGAAAGTGTCAAGAGCCTGACCTAGTGCAGCCTTTTCCCTGGAATGGGTCCTGTCCCATGCACTCCTCCTATGTTCTGGGACACTCCCCATTCTGTGACTTTAGCTCCAAAGATGTCATCTTCTCGTGGCCAAAGAGCACCTGATCACAGTGGATGTAAGAAAGCATAGCGGGGGAGTGTTCAAAGATATTGGAGAGGCCGGGCGCAGTAGCTCACGCCTGTAATCCTAGCACTCTGGGAGGCCGAGGCGGGTGATCGTTTGAGCTCAGGAGTTCGAGACCAGCCTGAGCAAGAGCGAGACCCCGTCTCTACTAAAAA
>NW_012136964.1:0-322 GCF_000956105.1 Propithecus coquereli | reverse complement strand
CTTCCTTTAGAATCCATGATCCTTCCATAAAATCCCTTCTTTGTTTATACAATTAAACCTCTTTTTGTAATCACCTATCAAAACCTCAACCTTCAATCTCGATTTAGGCACCAAAAAAAAAGCCCTCAACCTTCAGTAAATGTAACTACTTTTCTTTGTTAAACAGCGATGGAGAAAAACACACAACTGTGCCGACACCTCAAAATGCTTCTTTTCGAACATGATACCGCTCTAATCAATGAAGTGTGCTCCTGCCTTCTGGCCTCTTAGTGTTCTTTATGGCCAGAAATCTCTTTCTTGAGCTACCTTCTGTGGCTTATTC
>NW_012136963.1:1199-2031 GCF_000956105.1 Propithecus coquereli | reverse complement strand
GTTATGTTTTGAAAAGCTGTCCTGCCATGCTTAAAATATGTAAAAGAAATATTTTAACACGTGAGATTGTGTGGTTTTCTTTGAAATCTGGGCAATTAAATCACGTGCAAAAAGATGTGTAATTGTTTAGTTTGGTTATCATTGATAGTGGGATTTTCTTTGGTGCCTTAACTTTTACATGTTTAAAATTATTGTTGAAATATTATGTGGCGAATAATTTATGGATTCAACTAAGCCAGCAAACCTATTTGGTTTCTATTATAAGTGAAGGACCCAACAACAACATCTTCATTTCATATTGTTCCGATAAATTTAATGACATTATTTTTTTTTTGAACCAAAAGGAAATTTCTTCTCAGCTGGATTCTTTCACTGTAGGTTTTAATCGCAAACTTTGAAAATGAGAACATAGCTATTATTTTTTATTAAAAGGATATGTTCTGGTTAGTTTGGAAAGGTTTGCCTAGGAAGGGCTTCCAATAACATGTCCAAGGACTTAAAATGTAATGCTGAAGTAAGAGAAAGTAACATATGCCTTTTGGTACGAGTGTATAAGTGTTGTAAGATGCACACATGATGTATGTATAGGCATCGTAAGGCAGTTCTTACTACTCTCAAAACTCCAGTTGACAGTGGGCCAATGAAAGATTAGCTACCCTGTGTGGGATATATCTGTACATTCAGTGCCAAGCTCGTCCCGAGAGGATGTTGCATGTATGTTATGTGCCATGAAAATTGAAGCAGCAGTGTCTTACATATAACATGTGCTCACTTAATGTTTGCTGACTATTAAAGTTTCTGACTATTCTTGCTCAATAATTTTTAGCTTTTT
>NW_012136963.1:0-1149 GCF_000956105.1 Propithecus coquereli | reverse complement strand
GGAAAACTTCACTTAAGCCTGATTTCATTTCATAGTTTAGTTAAAGAAAAACTGTCTTGAAGTTTTGAATTATTAAATTTAGAAGGTATAAAAACATTATCATATTATGTTTTTGTAGTTCCATTGTAAAATAATTCTTATGATTTATATGAAGTATGTTCTTTTGATAGATTCACAGAAATTTTTCTATCTTATTTTCTATTTCTTAAGTCTTCATACTGAATCTCCTTCTACCACTCATGTTGTTAGAGCATTGGCTTCTTTTTGACTATGTCTTCAGTGACAGTGGCCACATTCTCTTTTTCCCCTTTGAGTCAAAGGTCCATTCTTGAGTTTGAACACCACCTTTAAGGATGTGGGCTTTTTGTGTATCAGCTGGGGCAACAGAGCTGTTCTGTCAATGAGTAACTTCTCTAACAGCCAACACAGCAATAACTTCCCTTGTTCCTTGCAGGATTCATTCATAGATCTCAACATATACTAGTGGGAGAAAGGTGTTTGCTAAATGGGATGAGAGTGTTTCCAGTAGAATAGCACCTTTCCTGAACCTCTGATTCTCTCAGGCTGACTTTATATATTCCTCTTCGCTTTGGATCTGAGAAATGGCTGCAGTAGTACTAATCTATTTAGGTTGGGAAGAGAGATTGCAAATTAGCATTCTTGTTCTTTTGCAAAAGTATACATTGCTCAAAAAATTTAGTGATAAAACAAATCTGGTGATGTAACAGATTTATGTTACCTAAACATATATTATACTATTGACAAGATTGTGTTGCATTTTATACTAGGTGGGTTTTTGCCTTTTCAGTCCTATGAAGGTAACACCTAAATAATCCCCTGAGATGCACCTTTTCTTTCAACACTCCGTATCTACTTATTACTTTCCTCACCCACTCACTTTGGTAGTGGCCTCCTATTTGCCACAGTGGTCTCCTCTCTCCTGGTAAATCCTACCCTCAATATAGAAACTAAGACTAGGGTAATCATGCAGTTTATCAAAATTGGATGGGGAATTTTTAATAATTACTCTAGGACAATAAGCATAAAGCCACACTGTCCAGAAACTTGCTGTCATTCTACCTGAGAAGTGCACCGTAGGGTCTGTGTAGTTGATATGTTACAAATATACCTCTCTGTGAGCTATTTTCA
>NW_012136962.1:6285-6605 GCF_000956105.1 Propithecus coquereli | reverse complement strand
TTTACGGGTAATGCAAATTTTTGTTACTATAGAGCATTAATTAAATGAGTTCTTTAATTAATTAAATTGAATGACTTCTTTTAGTCTTTGTTATTATACTTCCATAATTTCCAGCAGCAGTCAGCTGTCCGGACAGAACCATTCCTGTGATGGTGTTACACTGCTGGGAGAGGAATGTCTTGTCTTCTTCATCCAGTTGTCTCTGTCACTGTTCTGGTGGCATCTGGCACTGGTGCAAGGCAGAACTGTGCTTCCTTGAGAGTGTGCTAAGCATTCACTTTGACTGCTTAGTTCTAGGCTGGGAGCAGACACAGAGTGCT